>NC_065591.1:48635441-48935441 GCF_024542745.1 Macaca thibetana thibetana
GCAAAGGTTGTAAGTGAATTCGAATGCAGGATGAGGGAAACAACAAGGATGATGTCTAGAATTTTGAAAACTTTGTTTAATTTTTGTGGATACATAGTAGGTACATGTATTTATGGGTATATGAGATCTTTTGATACAGGCATGCAATATGTAATAATCAAAACAGGGTAACTGGGGTGTCCATCACCTCGGGCAATTTATCATTTCTTTGTGTTATAAGCATTCAATTGTACCCTTTTAGTTATTTTTTATTTTTTAAATTAAGATAAAGATGTAATCTTGCTACGTTGACCAGACTGGATTCGAACTTCTGGCTTCAAGCAATCCTCCCATCTTGGCCTCCCAAAGTGCTGAGATTATAGGCATGACCCACTGCACCTGACCCCTTTTTAGTTATTTTTAAATGTACAATAAATTGTTGTTGACTATAATCATCCTGCTATGCTATCAAATACTAGCTCTTACTGATTCTATCTAACTATATTTTTGTACCCATTAAGCATCCCTACTCCCCCCTGCCCACTACCCTTCCCAGCCTCTGGTAACCATCATTCTACTCTCTATCTCCATGAGTTCAATTGTTTTAATTTTTAGCTCCCACAAATGAGTGAGAACATGCAAAGTTTGTCTTTCTGTGCCTGGCTTATTTCACTTAACATAATGTCCCTGAGTTCCATCTATGTTGTTGCAAATGACAGGATTTCATTCTTTTTTATGGCTGAACAGTACTCCATTGAGTATAAGTACCACATTTTGCTTATCCATTCATCTGCTGATGGACACTTAGGTTGCTTCCAAATCTTGGCTATTGTGAATAATGCTACAATAAACAGACCTAGAGAATTTTGACTTGAGCAACTGGGTGGTTACTGAGATGGGGAAGGATAAGGAAGGAACAAGTTGGGGGAAATCAGGATTTCCATTTTGGACATGTAAGTAGGGAGTTAGAGTTCTGGACATGGGTGGAGTGGAGTTAGCATTCAGGTTTGGCTTGGTTAATAGGTAGATATGGTGCTGTGCAGCAGATATAAGCATAGGTAAGAGACATGAGCTTGATGAGGAATGTGGTCCTTTTGGAGTGTCCAGGTAGAAATGACCAGGAGGCTATAGGGAATGTGGGTACAGGCTGTAGAGGGATTCTAGAATCATTGCCTTAGAGATGGTAACTAATGCCCTGGCAGTAGTTGAGATTAACCAGGGTGGAATGCTTAGAGCCATGTTTCTTAATCCTATCTGCATGGTTTGATCATTTGAGGCCCAACCCCAGAGATTTTGATATAGTTGGTCTGGGGTGAGGTCAAGCCATCAGTATGTTTTCAAAGCTCCTTAGGTTGGCCAGGTATGCTGGTTGATGCCTATAATCCCAGCACTTTGGGAGGCTGAGGTGGTAGGATCGCTTGAGTCCAGAAGTTTGAAACCAACCTGGGCAACATAGCAAGACACCATCTCTACCAAAAAAAATTTTTTTTATTTTTTAAGTTACCTGGATGTGGTGGCATGCACCTGTGGTCCCAGCTTCTTGGGAGGCTAAGGCGGGATGATCACTTGAGCCCATGAGTTCAAGGCTGCAATGAGTTATGACTGTACCACTGCACTCCAGCCTGGGTGACAGAGCAAAAACCTGTCTCCAAAAAATAAATAATAAATAAATAATACATACATACAACTCCCTAGGTGATTCTAGTGCATGTCCACAGTCAAGAAACTGTTGCTAGGCTGCACATTGGAATCACCTAGAGAGTTTCAACATTTGGTGAGGCCTTAGTCCCCTGAGCAGAAATCTGACTCCATTGGTCTGGGTTGCAGCCTGGACATAAGGTTTTTAGGAAGCACATTTTCCCCCGTCCCTCCTCCCACAGTGATCTAATGGGCAGCCGGGACTAAGAATCCTCAACTGAGAGAGCACAGTCGCAGAGGGCCAACAACAGAACACTGAGGACCCCCAGCCTAAGGGTCAGGCAAAAACTAAGTCACTTGAAGGAGGTGAGGAGAAGATGGGGGAGGAAAACTGGAGGTTCTGTGGGGGAGAGTTTCAGTTGGAAGGAGTCCAGGCAGCAGTGCACGGTGCTGCAGGTAAGGACTTCCACCTGGCTGTGGTGCCGCCTTTCCTTTTTTTTTTTTTTTTTTTTTTTTTTTTTTTTTTTTTTTGCTACCAAAAGCAGATACTTGAGACGTAGTACCTTTCAAGGAGGCTGAGCACCCCTGAAGGAAAGTCCAGAACGTGGCGGGTCTTTTGCTCGGTAGCAGAAACCCTTTTTCCACTGAGCTGCTTGAGGGGCTTAGATGGGCAAACCTGAATTGCCATCCTTAATAGAGCTACAGTGTCAAAGTTAGCTCAGGAGGCAGAGTAAAAGGAGGCATTGAAATCAGTAAGACGGCATGGCCAGTGAGAAATCCTTCGTGGCAGGGGCACAGAAAAAACTGTCAAAAGCTGGGTGACTGATATGCAGTGATAAGTTGTCAGTTATGAAATGTCTCTACATAACTGCTCCAGTAGCCTGTAAACCATGTTATTCTACTACACATAATGGCCTGAATTTGAGAGTTGGGAGTGGGGTGTGCATCAGAGACCTAAAGAATGAGAAGTTTACAGGGAAGTAAGAGGTGGGTGGGGAGGGCACAGGACTTTCCCTGGGATGCAAGATGGGGATTTGAGCCATTCTTATCTAAGGGGCAGAGAGACATCAGGTCTGTAGAGGAGAACAGCTCATTGGCTTTGGAGGTCACTGAGCACACAGTGAGAGGAATTTCATTCTAGTAGGGGAATCAGATCTCAATGGGCTAGAAAGTGAATAAAAGTGAAGAACTGGGCCAGGCGCGGTGGCTCAAGCCTGTAATCCCAGCACTTTGGGAGGCCGAGACGGGTGGATCACGAGGTCAGGAGATCGAGACCATCCTGGTGAACACAGTGAAACCCCATCTCTACTAAAACTACAAAAAACTAGCCGGGCGAGGTGGCGGGCGCCTGTAGTCCCAGCTACTCGGGAGGCTGAGGCAGGAGAATGGCGTGAACCTGGGAGGCGGAGCTTGCAGTGAGCTGAGATCAGGCCACTGCACTCCAGCCTGGGCGACAGAGCGAGACTCCATCTCAAAAAAAAAAAAAAAAAAAAAAAAAAAAAAGTGAAGAACTGAAGACAGAAGATAGAACAGAAAATGCTGTCAATCTTTAAGTGAGCAAAGTGTCTCCGTCTCTGATCATTCTCTTGTATTTTAAAAGGCCTGCCTCTTATAGTCCCAGGTATTTTTTTTCTTAAAGATATATTTGTAGTCTCTTACAGTAAGTCATAATAGATCTGGCTGCTGAATAAAGGAACCTCCTCCATTTTCCATTTGAAAATATGTGAGATAGATATCTCTGTTTTGCATATCATCAAGACTGCTAATCTCATTAGACTGAGCACATTAAGACATTGGGAGGAGGGTTATTTGAACTGCAATATGATCCTGTATTTTTGGCTTTAAACCAACAGGGAATTATTTCTAATGGGAGATACATATTTCACATCATTAAACTTTTTTAGAATATGGTTTGTGGGAGACAGACTGACATACTCCTAGAATCTTACTGTATTTTAAGAGCTTGTTTTGAAATTTTAGGCTTTCATTTTCCCACCCTGAACAGTGTTTAACGTAATGCATACTTGTAAAATAGAAAGGTTGGGGTGGGGAATAGAGTTAGGATCAGGAGATTCAAACACTACAGTATAGAACAGAGTAGAAAGTGGGAGTCCTGTGTGATTGGAAGTTAGGTTGAGGAACATCTGCTGAGTAAAGTATAATAATTGGTCATAAAAAATGATACTGCATTTCCACATGACCATTTCTGTAGTGGCTGTATCAGAATATCTTGTTTAGTGCCTGTTCAATGACAGGGAGGCCCTGTGGCCACAGAGCATGGTGTGAGGAGACCTTGAGCCCAGTTTTTGGGTAAGACCGGAGATTGGGGGGCCAGCAAATGGATCTGCTGTTAGGGGCAAAGCTACTCTGGAAGCTCCCACTTGCTCCCATGGGGTCTATACCTCAGCCACAGTACCACCTCCTCCTGTGTTCCTCCTCCATAGTCAGTTACCTTGTTTTGGCCCCTGGAGCCAGGGCTCACCATTGTACCGGTACCTTGGGGTCACTCCGAAATGGCAGACTATGTGTAAATGGAGGGTACAGCTTAGAGGATGAGCTCGGGGATTTGGGGTGCTGCTAGCGGGGCAGTGGAGAGGTGAGGGTGGACTCTGACCTTCCAGGCACTGTAGGCAGGCAAGGGAGTGAGCTGCAGAGCCAGCCGGGAAGGGCGTATGGGTGGGAGCACGGCTCTGAAATGCTTTGCATAGTTTGCATTTTGCTTCTGACAGAATGAACAATGGTTAGTCAAGTCCCGAACTCCCCAGAGGAAGCCTCCAGCCTGGTTTCCGCCACCGCTACCACCTCTGTTTTAAGGATTCAGGCACTGCCCCGTCTCAGAGGCACATTTGTGTCTAACTTTGGGAAATCAATAGCAAACCCTGCCACCTAGTGACAGGCTGACTCACTTGGCAGGCGCGACAAGTAGGTTGAAGAGATCTTAAAGTTATCTCCTGCAATGGCAAAGATAGCTTTATTTGAATGACAACTATTTCAAATCCTCACAGCAATTTTCAAAATGGTTCTTACTATCCCCATTTTGTAATAAGGAAAGTGAGACTTAGAGGGCTTGGATGATACTTGCCTGAAGTCATATAGCTAAAGTGATTAAATGAGTTGAGTTTTAAAACAATTAGAACAGTTTCTCAAACTTTACAGAGCACTAGAATCTCCTGGAGGGCTTGTTAAGACACTGATGCCTGGGCGCCATCCCCTGATTAGGTAGGTCTGAGGTGGGGCTGATAACAAGCATTTTAAAAATATATCTTATTTTTAATTGACAAATAATGATTATATGTATGGGATAGATGTGGTGTTTTAATATATGTATACATTGTGAAATGATTACATCAAACCAATTGACATATTCATCACCTTATCTACTTATTCTTTTTGGTGATAAGAACATTTAAAATCTACTTTTAGTAATTTTGAAATATACATTATTATTAACCATTGTCACTATGCCTGTGCTGTAGGTCACCAGAACTTATTCCTCCTAACTGAAACTTTGCACCCTTGGACCAACAGCTCCTCTTCCATCTCTCTTATCCCTCCCAAACCTCTGGTAACCACCTCTCTACTTTGTTCTTCTATGAGTTTGACCTTTTTAGATCCCACATATAAGTGAGGTCATACACAGTATTTGTCTTTCCATGCCTGGCTTATTTCATTAACCTGCATTTTTAACAAGTCCCCAGGTGGTGCTGATGCTGGTGGCACACAGGCCACACTTTGAGTAGTGTTGGCTTGGAACAATGTCTGCAACAATGTCAGCACCAAATAAATGTTAGATAAAATTGATAGGTGAAGGCGGAGTCAGAATTGACCTCAAGCCTGTCTGACTATAAAACTTGTTTTCTTTTTACAACATCATGCTGCCTCTCAGGCTTAGTAAAATTCCATACTTCGTCCCTTGCTTAATTTTTTTTCCTTCTCAGAAAAATAAAGTGGAGGCTGGGCACGGTAGCTCATGCCTGTAATCCCAGCACTTTGATAGGCTAAGGCAGGCAGATCTCTTGAGGTCAGGAGTTCAAGACCAGCCTGGCCAACATGGTGAAACCCTGCTTCCACTAAAAATACAAAAATTAGCCAGGCATGGTGGTGCACACCTGTAGTCCCAGCTACTCAGAAGGCTGAGGCAGGAGAATCCCTTAAACCCGGGAGGTGGAGGTTGCAGTGAGCAGAGATTGCACCACTGCACTCCAGCCTGGGCAAAAGAGCAAGAATCTGTCTCAAAAAAGAAAGAAAATAAGATGCCTAGTTGGTGGTAGTTTTTGAAATCATATCCAGCTTTGTGTGCTGGAGTGTTTATTGAAGGGCTAATTATGCATAGGACTTTCTTAGACTGTGGACAATACCATGGTCTGAAACACAGTTCCTGTCTTTCAAGAATTTTCACCTTGGCCTGGGAAAACATGTCTTGCAAGTATGAAAAGATCACATCAATATAGGACCTTGGAAAAGTTACAGGCAGTGTGATAACTAGGTCAAACAGAGCTGGATCACTGAGGGCTGTGGCACTGCAGAAGGTCCACATGGGGAAGGCATGGGCCAGCATCCTGGAGAATGAGTAAGACTTGGGTAAATAGAGCAAGGGGAGACCATCCAGGTAGGGGGAGGGAAGAACAGTGTTATAAGAGTAAGGAGGGACAGGAAGGGTACACACGTTAGTGAAGGACCTTCTGTGTATCAGACATGGAGATTGCATTTCCTAACCTGTCTCATTGATTCCTCAGAAGAGCCTTATGAGGCAGGTAATACTGTCCTCATGTTACAAGTAAGGAAATGGAAGTTCAGAGTCAGGTAAGCTGCCTAGGGTCACAAAGCCAGCAAGTATAAAGCTCGGCTTCAAACCCAGGTTAGACTCCTACCTTTCCTTTTTCCACTGCAAGATATTGCTCAGGTGTGGAGGAGGCTGGGCCAGGACTAGGGTGGGGCTGACTGTCAGGCACCAGCACGTGCAGGGGTGACCCTGAGATGGAGTACTTCCTTCAGTTTTGGGCCCTAGGCATTTGGCGTGGCCCTGGTAGGAAGAGCAGTGAGAAAACAGCAGGCCTGCAAGGTGGGTTGAGGTCAGCTGCTAGCGAGCTGTGAGTACCAGGCTGAGGAGTTTAGACTTTATTTCACAAGTGACAAGGAGCCATGGAAATTTTTGAAATAGGGAACTGATTTGATCAGAGCACTTGACTGTGGACAAAGTAGAAACCAGTTAGGAGCATCTCAAAGTTATCTGGAGGGAGATAATTAATCAGTATCTGGTCTAGAATAGTCCAGAAAAAAGAGAACTGATGCCAGCTACTTCCTTTATGAACCTCCAGAACTTGGTGCTAAGGATACCAAGCAGAGAGAAAATCTTGGTAACCTGGAGAATTGTGAGGCCTTTTCTATAAATATGCACAGCCGTGGAAAGAGCTGACTGCTGGCAGTGGAGAGAGAAGGAAAAGCCAGGTTTAATCACATTGCACTCCAATTGATGGGCATGGGGTAGCCAAGTTGTCCTGGCAGAGGAAGTTGACAGAGAAAAATGGTTTTGGAGTTGTCTGCAAAAAGGGGAAGTGACTGAAGTCCTGGATGTCAGCCTTGATCATTCTTTTGGGGTTCTCATAGGACTCTCCCACATGCCCAGCTTTGTGGGTTTACTTAGGTATATTCCCCAAAGCCTGGCAGAACCCTCACTTGGTGGCCTGACGTGTTCTTACCCTTTCTTCTCAGTCTTCCCTTGGACCAGACGCTTCCTCGCCAGGGTCCTGGCCAATCCCTGTCCTTCCCAGAAAACTACCAGACTCTTCCCAGGAGCACCCGACACCCCTCGGGGGGCTCCTCGCCACCTCCCCGAAACCTGCCAAGTGACTACAAGTACGCGCAGGACCGAGCCAGCCACCTGAAGATGTCGAGTGAAGAGCGCCGGGCGCACCGGGATGGCACCGTGTGGCAGCTCTATGAGTGGCAGCAGCGCCAGCAGTTCCGGCACGGCAGCCCCACGGCACCTATCTGCCTTGGCTCCCCAGAGTTCACTGACCAGGGCCGGAGCAGGAGCATGCTAGAGGTGCCCCGCTCCATCTCTGTGCCTCCATCTCCCTCGGACATCCCTCCCCCGGGACCCCCAAGGGTCTTCCCACCCCGGCGGCCACACACGCCAGCAGAGCGAGTCACAGTGAAGCCACCGGACCAGAGGAGGAGTGTGGACATCTCACTGGGGGATTCTCCAAGGAAGGCACGGGGCCACGCTGTCAAGGTGAGGCTCGAGAAGCTCTGCCAGGCTGCTGGGTCAGCGTGAGGGTGCCAGGAGCCTTGCCTGGTTTGAACACAAATTTGAGTAATTTGGGATAATAATGATAGCTAATACTTAGGCAGTACATTTTAATAATAGATGCCAGGCACAGTTCCCAAAGGCTTCGCTTTAAATTCTCACCACAACCCTGTGAGGTAGGTGCTATGTTTATGCCCATTTCAAAGATGAGAACTCTGAGGCGCGGAGAGACAAAGTAACTTGCAGGGGGTCACACAACTACAAGTCAGCTTCCTTGCAGCTTGAAAGGCAGGAAAAGACATGTGTCCAGTCAGTTAAACTATTTATAACAACCCAGCTTAAGTTTTCACTTTCCAAGGGCTTTCACCGTTTAGTGTTCTAACCGTAAGAGTAAGATACGTGTGCTCATTTCATAGATGAGGAGTCTGGGGCTCAGAGGGGACCCAGGTGGCATGGGGCGGGCTGCCCTGGGAGTGGGTGGCAGAGGTTTGGGCTCCAGTGTGACTTCTTGTCTTCCCACTTGCAGAACTCGTCTCACATGGACCGACGCTCCATGCCCTCCATGGGTTACATGACCCACACCGTCAGTGCTCCCAGTTTACATGGAAAATCGGTAAGGTGAATAACAAGACACAGCCTGCAATGCCCTATCTCATCAACGTTTTCCTTCCTCTGAGTCAGTACAATGCAGTCCAGAGGGCAGCTATCAACTCCCATTTTAGAGATGAGGAAACTGAGACTCAGAGAAGTCGAATGACTTGCTTAGGGTCACCTGGCTGTCACTGGGTCCCCAATGAAGGGGAAGAGCTTGTGGGGGAATGTAGGAGAATGTTAGGCTTATCTCCTCTTTCAAGCTGAATTTTGCCATAAATGTTTTCCAGCTACTCACCTTTTTCCGCAGGTAGTGCCTCTCCTCTCTTCCCTGATCTTTGATTAATTAATTAGTTAACTCTATCTTCAAAGCTTGAGTCTGAGACCAGGCATGGTGGTTCATACCTGCAATCCTAGCACTTTGGGAGACCGAGGTGGGTGGATCACTTGAGGCCAGGAGTTCAAGACCAGCCTCGCAAACATGGCGAAACCCCGTCTCTACTAAAAATACAAAAATTAGCTGGGTGTGTTGGTATACTCCTGTGATCCCAGGTATTCGGAAGGCTGAGATACGAGAACTCAGGAGGTGGAGTTTGCAGTGAGCCAAAATCATGCTCACGCTGCTGCACTCCAGCCTGAGTGACAGAGCAAGACTCTCTCAAAGCAGAAGAAAAAAAAAAAGCTTGGGTCTGGGTGAGGTTGCACTGTTGGTTGTTGCTTTCCTGAAAAAACAACTTCCTGAAGCCCTTTTACTGCCAGTGCTTTTATTTGTCCTAATGACAGAATTAACGCAGTAATTGCTTAATGGTGTCACATCAGTGCTGTCCTGGCACTGACAACAGGGTGAAGAGTGTAATTCTAGCAGCATGCTCCTGTGGTGCTAACTTCCTTGTGCTGTGTCTACACACCTGCAGCTGGAGGAGCTCTCGTTGCTTCTCACCCGGTTAAGGCGGCACCAGGCCAAGTTAGCCAGTGTGCGAAATTTCGCCATCGGCCAGTTACTGCAGCACCAGCTGACCTTTCCCACCTGCCAGGTCAGCACTGGTGGGCTTCTCTCAGGGCCGGGGGCAGGGAGTGACATGCTGGCTCGTGTTCGCTCGTGCCCATGCTCTGATCTGTCTCTGCTGTCTGCCTCTCCCTTGTTCGCTGCCTGTTTGCTTCTGGATGCTACTGCCAGATACTCTGTGGTGGTGGAGGCCGAGCCTACCCTGCTGGCACTGGGGAGGGGGACTGCATGTGGTGTAGGGGTCCTAAACTGTCGCTTCTCTGGCTGTAAGTAGTGACTGCCAGGCTGATGTGTGGTCACGTTCAAAGGGCTATGCTGGCTGACAGCCTTGTTGCCCCTGTGGCCACTCCTTGGGATGTGGAAAGGCACGTATGCGTCAGCCTGGAGGGAGATGCAGGGTGCCCTCTCTTATCTGGACGGTGCCCTGCTGCCTCACAGAGCATCTTCTCATCTCATATCCTGCTAAGCCTCACAGTAAGCTGGAGGAGGTTAGGTAGGAGAGGAGTCAGGAGCACACACAAGGCAAGTGGAACCAGAAGGGGAAGTGACTTGCTCAGGATCCCTCAGCTAGAAGCATGCAGGCTGCAGCCAAAATCCAAGACCTGCATGACACAATGTTCTAAACTGTTGCAAAAACATTGGGCTTTGCAAGCAAACTTCTCAAGAACTGGCTGGGGGGCTGCCCTCCCGGGTATCTTGAGCAGAAAGATTAAAGAAAAGGATTCCTCCCTGGGGTTGTCCTCAGGCAGGAATAGGTTCAGCCAATGAGGCTGGTCCTCCAGGCTGTACAGAGGTAGGCAGGGGACAGATGAGGAGGGTGACAGGACTGTTACCTTCCTTCCTTGTTCTGTTTCAGTGAGTTATGAGAGATTTAGGAAATGTATTCAGAAAAATGAATGTCAGTGCAAAAACTATCATTGGTTGTGAATCTAAGTGATCTTGAATAACCTTCTGCTCTGTCTCACTCCTGTAGCAAGTGTGTAGGGACTGAGCTGTTTGGGAAGAATGGATGGGTAAGGGATTAGTTTAGGGACACAAGACCTTGCAAGCCACTAGTGCTCCTGACAGTTGTCCCCCAGGCATTCCCATGCTTAAGAGCACTGCCTCAACTCTTCGTGTGGTTTTTCTGTGTGACTGTCTTACCTCAGAGCTGTAAGCAAAGGCCACCTGCCCCAGCTCTGGCTTGCTTGGCTGGGACCCTCTTAGTCTGCTGAGAAGATGGTGCCTGGATTATTTTTCTTGAGCTTTCACAGCTCCTCTGCCTCACGGTTAGCTTCTGTGATCTGCTACACGGGAAAGCATAAGTTTTAGGAAATCAAAGAGTCTTTTTCTTATTTTCACTGTTTCTGGTAATTATACTGAAGAGCTTGATAGATTGTCAGAGATGCCACAAACAGATGGGTCTGACCTTGCATCTGTCTCAAGTAGCTCCTGATGTGGCTACACTGGCTCCATGCTGAGCAAAAATAACCAAACTTGCAGGAAATTTCCATCAGTTGCTCGTGGTTATTCTGGAAACCAAGGTCATATTGGGACCTCCTGGGTCACCCAGGCCATCTCCCTGCCTCTTCTTGGCATCTGCCCACACCAATGAGCTTCATCTTCATGCATGTGAAGTGATCCAGACCAAAGGTTTGATGGATGGATTTGGAGCAATGATGACTGATGTGCTGTAGATCAGGTGTGGCATGTGCTTCTCCGGGTGGACCTCCCAGGTCTATCTTGGGAGCACAACACTGCCTCAGCTGCCCTAGCCCTGGGGTAGGATCCTCCCTGCCAAACTTCCCCGAGCCAGTGGGGGACAAGCTGACTTTCCCCACAGTGACCTGCAAGGTCCGCCTTGCTGAAAGAGGGCTCTCAGCTGCACCAAGACGTTTGTGCTTCCTCTGTGGCCCCTGATGTGTTGGTCTGCTGTGGTTCCTTGTTCCGAAAACTGCACCATACAAATAATGCACATGGGAAACCTCCAGGTATGGAAACTCTGGTGTTCGTAACTGTGTTTTTCCTTCTCTGCTTCATTTGAAGGCTGATGACACCTACCTCCAGCTGAAGAAAGACCTGGAGTACCTGGATCTAAAGGTGAGTGATATCAGGGTTCCTGCCTTCCTCGCATACTCACCTTTCCAAGAGTGCCACCTCACTGGAGCCAAGCCCAAAGCCAAAGGCCAGACAGGTCTTATCCAATCTGAATTCTAAATCAAGATGTCTCCCATCTTGAATCAGAAGAATTTTATTTCTTACAGACTCATACTCTGCCTTTTTTCAGTTTCTTGTGAATTTTGGTGTGAGGTCCCTGGCTTACAGAATGAAGGCACGAGACCTTGATCTCTTCCTTCTTTTGGTCAGAACCAAAAGGTCCCTCCAAAAGCAACCAGTTGCTTCTTCAGAGTCTCAGTGGGGGCAGGGGTGTATGTTTGGTTCACTAATGTGGGTTTTCAGCCACAAGTGGTATGGTGGGTTCTTTGGTTCTGTTGCTAGGGTAGCAGGCTCCACATGGAATCGCATGGCTTTGAGGCTCACCAGTAGTCTCCCATCTCAGTTTAGGAGAAGAAGGCTGGGCCCCTCCCTGTAGGTGATAAGGCTTCAGGCTCTAAATTAGCTTTCTCAGCACAGAGAGAGCCGAGAAAACTCCTGTAGAGAAGGCAAAAGGCATTCTGCCTGGAAGAGAGCCCTATTGTTCCCTTCCCACAGTTCTCTGAAAGCTCCCACTGTGAAAGCACTTCTTACGCCTAAGCCGTGAAATAGACTGGAGGAATGTGACCTTTAGTTAGCTGTGGGTCTGAAAAGGTGGGTGAGGGGCCATGGGACACTCAGGCGACTGCCACGAGGGGCGGCATGCCTCCCTACAGTCTCCAGTGTACCTGGCTTGGGATATTTTTAATTCGGGGATCTTCATCCAGCCTCATAGAAGCAGGCGTATGAACGTCAGGTCTGAAGGAAGAAGACGGAAAGGGGGTCTCCCCATAATGAAAGGAGATCAGGGCCTTTGATCAGAAATCAGCCAGTGCAATTCTGTGTCTGTTGAACACTTGCTGTGTATGCAGATGACATGGGGAGATGCAGAAGAAAAATTGAGTCTGTCTGGTCTTGAGATACTTCCAGATAGTCTTGGGTTGGTGAAAGAAATTATCCCCAAATAACAGACTCCTCTACAATGACTAGGCAAAGATCTGTTTGGCCTGGTTCTCAGAGCTGAGATGGTGAGAATCTCTGTGGGTTACAACACTGGAGAGGCTTCTGGGAGGAGGTGGCATGTGTTTGAAGCCTTGAAGAGCCAGGGGGGCTGGGGTTGGTTGAGATTTAAAGGGAAGGAACAGTGAGAGCCAAGGAGAGCCAGGGCACAGTGGTTGTGGCCAGGGCAGCAGAGGGAGGTGGTGCTAGGTCATGCAGGCTTTTGACTCTATCCTAGGCTTTAGGAAAGAAGGTGGGTGCCATGAGCAAAAAGACCTGGCTTTAGCATGTGAGGAGAACAAGGAGCTTTCTCTCAAGGCCAGGAGGTTTTCTAACTCATATGACAGTCAGGTCACACAGAGCTTTAGGGACTGCTCTAAGTATGGTAGTAATTCCTCAGGATTCACAGTGCTCAAGCATAGCTGTGTGGACCAAATGTGGCAGCCTAGCCCGTCCTCCTGCAGCCTGTGGGGATGGGCAGGGTTGTTCCCACCATGCCTATGGAGAGAGATCCAGCAGCCCCCGGCCTCCACCTTCCCTGCGCAGCACCACATCCCCGTTCCTCAGCCTCCCTGACAGTCAGTCAGCAGCTGCCTGCCCATTTCTTGTCACCCCTGACCCAGGGCCCAGCGGTCCACTCAGACAAACCTGTAGAGCATCCATAGTGCACCTGGGCCTATGGGAGAGGCCTAGCATGCCAGCACCACAGGTGAGTATAAAACACAGATATACCAGAGTGTTTAGTGCACGGGGTCAGAGAGAACTAAATGTGCCTGAGCAGGAGCAGTAGGAAATAGCTGCCTTCTGGTTCCTGTTTGTATGTGACAGTGGAAACTCACAGTTGGTCCTGGAGTGATGCTTGGCCTCAGGTTTGTTTTATTTCAGGATCATAGAATTTGAGCTATGTGGGATTACAGAGGGAGAAACTGAGCCACAGAATGGCACAGCAGAACTAGGAGTCCCTGCGTGTCGACTCCAACAGAAGCTTAATAACAATAGGGGGTTATAATGTGTGTCAGTCACTGCATTTTACTTCTATTAAGTTATTTTACCTCCAAATTGGCCCTGTAAGGGAAGTGGTGGTATCATCTTTTAATGAACTGTAACTCTGAAAAGCTAATGAGTTTCCCAAGCCTACACAGCAGTTAGTGGGTATCAGTATTTGGGTGCAGCTCTCACCCTAGAGCCCTTTATCACCTTGCCCCACATCCTCTCTTAAAATGCTGCTCTACCACTGTGTACCCAAAGGCCTTATGTTTTTATGGAGCTGAGCTTGGATTGTTACGCCAAGAAATATATTTGATGGGATAGAGAGAGGCAAGTTGCATCCTTGCTGTATTTTACTACCTAAGAGCTGCACACGATCAGAGCAATATGAATTATTATCCCTTTTCTATAACCAGGAACCTAGGTGTCAGAGAAGTAACTTCTGCAGTTACACTGCTGGGACTTGAACCCAGCAACTGACCTCATACCTGCCTTCTTTCTTCCATGCATCACACGCTTTGCCTACCCTAAAGTCGTGTTCGTTGAATTGTATTCCTGGCATTGAAGTTTTGCTCTTCAGAACCCTATACCCTAGCTGAGTCAGAGGGGTGGGGTGTGGGGTTCACTGTTGTTGACAATTTAAGTTGTCTTTATGCTTCTGTGAAGCACAGCCAGGAAGATGAGGGTACCTGCTGCCACTCATGTGAAGCCTTTGTAGATAGAAAAGGTTGCAGTCAGCCCCAAAAAGGCTTTTGTCTTTGGTGAGGGATGTGCCATCAGTGGCTCCAGGGCTATTGGACTCTGGACTCTTCATGACTGTTTGAACCTGAGATCAGGACTTCTCTGTTCAGGGTCTGTTTCCAAAATCAGCTTCTGGGACAGTTTTTAAAGTTGTGATTAGGGATGCCATATACTTCAAAATCACCTGGGGGCTTGATAAAAACACAGACCTGGAGGGTTCTCTCGAATTGGACACTCTGCTGCCCAGAATTCTGCATTTTTATCAAGCTCTGGGGTGATTCTTGTGCACACTAGGGTTTGAGGTCTATTGTTCTGGAGAAGAAATTACTAACCCTGGCTATGAATGAGAACTCTAGGGGAGTTTTTAAAATGAATATAAATGTCTGGGTCCTACCCCTGAGGGACTGTGATTTAATTGGTAATATTCAGGTATTACTCTTTAATTAAAACAAAAAAACTCCTTAGGTGTTTCTAATGCACATCCAGTATCAAGAAACACTGTTTTGAAGTAGTGGCTCTCAACATGGGATCCTCAGACCAAAAGTGTCAACAATATCTGGGAATTCATTAAAAATGTAGAATCTTGGGTCCCACCCCAGATCTGCACCACAAGAACCTCCAGGGATGGGGCCCAGAAAATCTGTGTATTTGCCCTCCAGCTGATTCTGATGCACGCTTAAGTTTGAGAACCCCTGTTTTAGGGCAGTGATTCTCAATCCTGGCTGCACATTAGAATCACCCAGGAGAGTGTTTAAGAATCCCAATGCCCAGGCCCCATCCCAGACCAATTATATCAGAATCTCTTGGGGTGGAACTCAGGCATCGGTATTTTTTAAAGCCCCCCCAGTGATTCCTGCTGTTCTAGATAATGAGGACAGTGTTCCCAAAAAGGAGCTGTAAGTTTGGGACCATGGGTAAGACATAATCATGTAGATGCATCACAGTTCTGGTGGAACTTAAGGTTGGGTGGGGGTGAGATGAATGCATGGCACGACTCTAAACTAGTATCTTACAGAATGTGATGAGGGAGGACAAAAGAAGAAACAAGTTCCCTTCTATGATGTTCCTCCTTGCCTTCTCCAGCAGAACCAGGAAGGAAATGAACACTGAAATCGGCACTCCCACATAAACCAGCCTGTGCAAAGGTCCCTTCAGACAGCATATAACATTTTATAAAAAGGAGAGAGCTGCAGTCTGGGAAGGTCCCGTGGCCCATGCAAGTAGCATCCACGGTCCCATGGAAGTAGCATCACCAAGATTCAGACCTGGTTGTTTGAATTGCACAGCACACAGCATCCTTAAAGTTGTCCCTTTGCCAGTTCCCCAAATTCTGGCTGCTTCAAGTGTCATTTGATGTCTCACCTGTTACGTTTTGTTGTATTTGCCTTTTTGTTTGGAACAGATTAAAAATAATGAACCTTTGATCAACGTGCTTTACAAAGTGCTGAAGAAGTCAGCACGGGGCTGTCGGCCCAGGAGAAGCGTAAGATGATCTGATCCGTGTCTCCAAGCGGGGTCATTCCATTGCTTCTGGCTCGGTGCCGACTTCATCACTTGCTTAACCAGTTGCTCTCCTGACCGCCCCAGGCTTCCCGCAAGTCATTTTGCTTTATTTTCTTTCAACTGAAGCTCTCTTCAGCATTTTGACTGATGCACCAGGCTGAGCCTCTCATCTGTGGTTTTCTGTGACTCCATGTTTTGTGCTGCCAAGGGTGGGGGAGCTTGCCTGGCTTGCCACCAGCTTGTGTTGTGTTTCCATCATCATGTGTCTGCCTCCACGGCGAGGGCTCACCCAGACAGAGTTAAGCATGAGTTTCTTGGGAAGGAACAGCAGTTATTGGTCATCTTCCAAGAGCCAGGGTATCCTCAGATTCCACAGTGGCCCTGAGATTAAGGTGGCACCTTTTGGGGGCAGGGAGTTGGCATTTGGATAACAGCCTGGAGCTGGACTAGAATAAAATGCTACCCCCTGCCCATACCCTCTTTGATTGATGCAGAAGTAGGGACTGCAATGTGACCAGCTCTTACAGCATTCCAGGGGAGGATGCAGATCAGGAAGCAGGTGTTGTGTCCAACCATCCTGAGCCCTGAGAAAGTGGGTTGGGATGTGGTGGAGGGGAGGGAAGATGCCTGGGTGGCTTTGATTCCCGTCTGATGGAGAGACTCTTTCAAATGGATGAGCACCCACAGACTTTTACTTTTTCTGATGACAGAGATGCTGGGGGGACCCAGAGTTGATGTTTTAAGTGTATTTGGACATGGCTGCAACAAACACACTTTTAAAAGGAAAATTAGATGTAATACAGTACACGTGGATATAATATTTCTTAGTAGCCTCGGCTCTCTGGAGCAGAGCTACATTCAGAAGCTTAACGGTCCTCTGAGCTGTAGAAACAGCTCTCATTAAGCCCATGCTCTAAAGCCTGTGACCTTCCATCCATAGGAGACAGAGCCAGCTCACATTACTTTGACACATTCATGAACTCACTGAGCAAACATTGCCTGAATTTCCTCAATATGCTAGGCCCTGGCTGGGCTTTGAGGATACAGAGGAAAGGCATCCATCTCCACAGTCACCCCTAATTAGGTTACTCTCTGGTGAGAAGAAACAAATGAGCAAACAGAACTTTGTACTCTAATGTGCTGGGTGCTGTAGTAGCAGCAGATGCAACGTATGGAAAGAGCACCCTGAAGAGCACCACCCCCAGTTAAAGGGAGAGAAGAGATGTAAGTACCTCGTCTCAGTTGAGCTTATAGTCCTTTGAATTCCTAACCCACAACATCTAGTAAGCAGCACTTTTTTTTTTTTTGACACGGAGTCTCGCTCTGTCACCCAGGCTGGAGTGCAGTGGCACAACCTCAGCTCACCACAACCTCTGCTTCCCGGGTTCAAGAGATTCTCCTGCCTCAACCTCCCAAGTAGCTGGGACTACAGGCGCGTGGCACTGCACCTGGTTAATTTTTGTATTTTTAGTAGAGATGGGGTTTCACCATGTTGGCCAGACTGGTCTTGAACTCCGGACCTCATGATTCTCCTGCCTTGGACTCCCACAGTGCTGGGATTACAGGCTTGAGCCACCGTGCCCGGCCAGATAAGCAGCACTTTAAAAAGGGACAAGAGAAATCTACTTCTTGGAAAAAGAGGTAGTACTAATATCCTGAGAGGGAGAAAGAAAAGGTTGAATGTATATTCAGTATTCCACGAAGGCAGCAAAGGGCGTACTTTTAGAAAACTTTCCATCAAAAAGTATAATTTAGAAGATTCAGCTCCTCAAAATGTCCTTTTTATATAAAATATCTCGTTCTTTTCCTGATGGTGCTGGATAAATGAGGCATTGCTCAATTAGATTTTCTGCCTTGTTATTTAAGTATCAAAAAGACATTCTCTGTAAAAAGCTTCAGTGAAATAAGAGGAAGAGTTTTGCTAGGGGGGAAGAATCCTCAGAGTGTATCTCCATTTGAAAATGATTTCTACCTAGGAAGTGAGCCCCAAAGGTCAGTCCCTTTGGAGAATAGACAACCTCCTTGTCCTTGGCTTTGATGAAAGGACGATGACATAGAGTGAAGACTTCACTGCTTTCACCTGCTTTTTCTCCTGGGTTCCCTGAGTTTAAAACCCACATGCTGCCTGAGAAGTTCAGCTGTTTGTGATTCACCAGGATTAATTTCATGCCCACCCCTTGCACCGCCCTCCCATTGCAGGAGACAGCACAGTCTGTTTGTTTGTGGATCGTTGCAGTCTTGTGTTCTGCAACTGTGTATATACAAGTATGTACACATAATCTGACAGTCTGAAGAGCAGAATTTGGCTGGAGTTCTGTTTTTTTCAGGAACTCAACAACAGTGACCTACATGTGTTTCCCTTTGACCTACATGCAATTCAATAAGCGTTTGCTGAGTTTGTGCCAGGTCTTCTGTTCAGGGCTGACTTTACCAAGATACATAAAACAATGGTTCCGCCCTCTTCTGTGTGACCAAAGGGATCATGGGAATGGGTGGGGCAGGCGTGTAGCCCAGAATCAGTCCTCACCCCAAGGCAGGGAGAGGTCCTCTCCCTTGACCTTTGGATTTGCTCATGACAATTTGCAGGGAGAGGTAGCATAGGACAGTTGGGCACATGAAGGGCTTGAGCACTGAGTGGAATGTTTGCCAATTTATTTCCACCCCCAATTCACACTGAAACTTCCTGGACCTTACAGATAGAATGGGGAGAAATCTATACCCCTCTCTCCAGCAGCTATCTGTCCACACTGGGACCTCTCTGCATAGTGCACACACAGCGCCTATCTCTGCCACTGTTAGCTCCACCCTCCATTTCCCTGGTCAGATCTGCAAAATAGAGATCTGGCTTCCCCTACATCAGGCACAATAGACTTGGTTCTCCCTGGCCTTGTCTTGGCCATGGGAAGGTACATCTGTGAAAGTCACTCCCCTCAACCCCTGCATGACTTTTGGCAAGAAAGAAATTGGGGGAAATGGAAAAATGGGATAAGTTAGATTTAGAGTCTCAGGAGTCAGTGAGAGACAGGCGGCATATTGCCTACCTTGAGTCAAGTGAGGGATGGGAAATGTAAAATCCCATTGGCCCACAAGTTTGGGTGACTTTTGTGTATTGCTTTATGGTTTCCTTTCTTGTAACTTATACAAGTACAGCCTAGCCTCAGTTATGCAGGGAACAATTAAAAACCCCTGCTGGGAACTAGCCAGGTTCCTTTTTACCTTGGCCAGGTCTTCTTCCCAAATGGTAAAGGGTGAGGAAGGCTGGCCTTACCCATGGGGAAGTGGGCTGCTCAGAGACTTCCTTAAGCTAAGGCTTGACAACGGTCAAGGGATTTGTTTGTTCCTCTGGGTCTGCCCATCTCACCACCCTGGGCAGGGAGTAATGGGCTTCGTAACTCGTGTTTGTTCCCAGGTTCAGTAGCACACCTCTGTCTGATCGGTGGCAAATCTCCCAAGATTCATGCTGATTTTTGACATTCATTTTAGGCAAATATATACTTTTAAAATTGATGATCCTGTAACTTGAATGTCTACATTTTCTTTAACTCAAAGGACTTACCAGCATTACTAGAATCATGAAAAGGTTTTGTTTTTTTCCTAAAATGAAATAGGCATAGTATAGCCCAAGTTTTTGCCCCTCTCATGCTATGACCTACTTGCCACTGCCAAGGACTTCCACACCATCCATTGTAGGATGAATTTTCTTTCCCAAGTTCTGATCTCAAACACCATGGTTAAATCTCTTTTAAATTGTTCGCCTCCCAGATGACAGGCCGGGACCTTCTCAAGGATCGAAGTCTGAAGCCTGTGAAGATCGCTGAGAGCGACATTGACGTGAGTGAACAGCGTGACACGCTGACCCCTCATCTGCCTCCTGACGCCGACCCAGGGTGAACAGCTTCAGGCAGGGCTTGGATGATTCTGTAGCCAAAGGCTGTCTGATCGCAATCCCAAGGTCATGTCTTTTTCTCATCACTCCAGGCCCTTTCTACCTGTTCTTGCTTTTAGGTCAAACTGAGCATCTTCTGCGAACAGGACAGGATCCTCCAGGACTTGGAAGACAAGATACGAGCCCTTAAAGAGAACAAAGTATGTGTCAGTTTTGAATAATCTTGGAATGGGCAGAGGGGCTTTTTGTCCCATCTTTCTTGAGACATAGGCTGGACCCTCATGTTAGTACTGAACAACAAATGTTAGCTTATTTAAGAAAAAAAAATGCACTGGGTGCGGCGGCTTATGTCTGTAATCTCAGCACTTTGGAAGGCCAAGGCAAGTGGATCACGAGGTTAGGAGTTCGAGACCAGCCTGACAAACATGATGAAACCCTGTCTCTACTAAAAATACAAAAATTAGCTGGGCGTGGTGGTGGGCGTCTGTAATCCCAGCTACTCAGAAGGCTGAGGCAGAATTGCTTGAACCCGGGAGGCAGAGGTTGCAGTGAGCCGAGATCGCGCCACTGTATTCCAGCCTAGGTGACAGAGGAAGACTTCGTCTCAGGAAAATAAAAAAAAAGGCTTATATGTGATGACCCCTGGTCCCTGAACCCCCAGGAAGCAGGGTTCCTTTGGAGGAAGTGGCTGCAGTCATTACAGGGCAGATGCCTTTGCTTCCTAAAGCTCCTTGTCTCCTAGGATCTGGGCTGTGGAGGCAGCAAGTCTGGATGGGAGTGCAGGAATGGGCCAGGGGCCACCAACGTTGGCCTTTTCTATTCTTAAAGTAATATTTTCCTTTTGCATTTTAAATTTGTGATACTGAAGGTTGATAACATACTCTTTTCCCTAGGAGGCTAGAGAGGATTTTTTTTTTTAATTCTTTGATTTATCCTCTTAGTTTATCCCATAAGGAGTTAGACAGCTGTATTCCTAGTTTATAGATGATGAAATTGAGGCACAGAGCTGTTAGGTACTTTCCCCAGCCTACCCCCTAGACAGAGTCAGAGCTGGCATCAGAGCCCCAACTGTGGGCCCATATCTCAGTGCTGGTCCCTTCAGCCTTGGTTAGGTCCAGTAGTTTTGGTTCCTGGTGTGGTATGGGGAGGCCTCTGGGGACTATCCTCCTATCCTGCTGCTTTTTGGCCCTTCCTGGTACAGGACCAGCTAGAATCTGTGCTGGAGGTGTTGCACAGACAGATGGAACAGTACCGAGACCAGCCCCAGCACTTGGAGAAGATTGCCTACCAGCAGAAGTTGCTGCAGGAGGACCTCGTCCATATCCGAGCTGAGCTCTCCAGAGAGTCCACTGTGCGTAGAGGGTGGCAGACCGGTCTCCCTCAGGATGAGCTGAGCGAGGGGCTGCTTTTCTCACCTCCCAGATGTAGTTGAGTTGGTGTCCAGAGGCAAGAGTCCTGAAATAGCAGAGCTTCTCCAGTAGCAGAACTGCCGCCTGACAGTAGATGACCTTGTCTGCTGGGGGTGACATGTCTGCCTGCATGTGTGCCTTAGGCTGCTTACCACAGTGACTTTTGAAGGCCAGTGACACCCAGTGGGCCAGATTCTCAGAGCTGCCTGCAGACTGTTCCCCTGATCTGTGTGCAGTTAATTCCAAGTTGTCAGAATCTCTGCTTTTTCACTTTTCAGTCTGTTGTGGTACAGGCCAGGACCGAGAATCAAAGCATCCTGAGGGTGGAAGAGGGAACAGTGCAGGTGGCCAGGGTCAGAGCACAAATGAGAGGATGCCACGCTCTTTCCTGCTCCTCCCTCTCTCTCACCAGGCCTGCCTGAGGCCTGGCCGGTCTCGGTCTCCTTCCCTCTTCCCCTGGCTGGGTCTGCATGGTCAGGAGTACAGGTGTTCATGAGGCCTTCCGACGGGGCAGGGGATAACTGAGAACTGGAAGCATTTTCTTGGCCAACAGGAGATGGAAAATGCTTGGAACGAATACCTGAAGTTGGAGAATGATGTGGAACAGCTGAAGCAGACCCTGCAGGAGCAACACAGAAGAGCCTTTTTTTTCCAGGTGATCTGATACCTGTCCATCCCTTCTGAGCTCTTGTTTTTTTGTTTTTCCAAGAGCTTTCACCTGTGGGGGCTGTGAGCACTGCTCAGAGTCCTTCTCCCCCTTGGCCCCAGATGCTCCACCCCTGTAAAGGAGCCACCCCAAACTCTCCCTTGAGGATCACTTCCCCAAGCCAGGCTGTGAGGAGAAGACGCACCCTCTTCCCCTTGCCTTGCTGCTCTCAAAGACAAACTCTTGGGTGTTTTAGAAAGGGCTTTACCTCTGATCATTTGGGGTCATCAGTGATCACAGAGTGATCCGTTTTCCTGTGGTTCTTGACCCCATCTTAGGCTGCTAGCTCATCGCTTAGACAGCAGCAGGAAGTGGCCATCCCTTCCCTCCTCTGATTCCTGGAGATAGATGTTATCACACCTCTACCAGAGGGAGACAGTGTGAATTCTGTCCTTTGAGGCTCTCTGGTCTTGAGGCAGTCATCTGCATTTCTGGAGGCAAGGCTGGGTGATACCCATCTCTGTGACCCCGTACCACTCAGGAAAGCTGGCCTTAGAGCCCTGCCTCTTTACCCTTAAAAAATCAGGCCACCCTATTGATAGCTGCTTCTGTCCCCCAGAAGTGAGACAGTGAAAGACCCTGTGTGGTTTTTCTTCTTCCAAATTGGGTTCCAAATTGCCCAGTGTTCCCCCAGTGTGGTGCTTAACCAGGTTTCCACCTCACCCTCACAATTTTTTAAGTGGAAAATAACCTGTTTTTTTCTCACCTGACTTAAGATCTATATCTTCTCCTTTCAGGGCCCTGAGATAATAAGTGTGTTTGAATTCAGCAAGCATTAATTGAGGCTTCTTGTGTGTGAGGCACCATGCTGGGCCACTTTTGGTGCTGGGCTTGCTAATTGATGAGCTAGTTCTAACCAAGGCTCTTCGTTTAAGTGATTTAATGAATATATTGACTCTCCAGACATTAGCCTCACCCCAGAAAGTTGAAGGAAATTCTGGAGGGGGTGTAGGTGTGTGGGCCCTGAGGCTTTTCCCAGGGCCTTGCTGTCCCTCTGTTCATGCAGAGATGGTTCCTAGAGAGCCCTGCCTAGGAGCATGTGGAGGAGACCCTCGCCTGTGGCTCAGGGCTGGCCTACGAGACTCTCCCCAGCACTTGTCTATCTCCTGCTGCTGGTGGGGTTGTTTGCCTCCATAATTTCTCTTCATCCACTCTGGCTAACACTTCATTATTCTTTTTTGTAGCCCCAGCACTTACCGTAATGACTTGAAAATACTAGGTGAATATTGTTGACAAAGTCCTTCAATTATTTCTGGTTATGAGTTTATAAAACTATCTGCCCAGGTATACCTATTTTCTTGGACTTCAGTGATCTGAATTTTTTTAGCAGTAATTTTTTTCTGCTTTATTTTTAGTAGTAATTTTTTTAAGCTTTTCATTCTTTGTTTCTGTAATTACACAAATGACAAATGAATACGTGTCTTTGAAAAGGCCAAAACAGTAAGAAGCAAAAACAAAAAATGATATAAAAGTTCCTCTTCCCCCTCCCCTTTTCTGCCCCTCCCATCACCCTCCCTATGTGAAATCAGTGGTGTCCGTTGGTGGCGTTGCCTTCTAGACCATTTTCTATGCATTTTCAAAAATATGCACATGCATAGAATCATATGATTTATTCAGGGATGGGAGCAGGTAAAAGGCTTACTTGAAGAGGATCACACTTACACATTATTTGGCAACTCACTTTTTTTTTTGTCATAACCTGGTATCATGGAAATCTTTGCAGGAAAGTTAACCCCAAATTTATGCTGCCCAATAAAATATAAATTAATTAAAAGTAACTGAAATTCGGCCGGGCGCGGTGGCTCAAGCCTGTAATCCCAGCACTTTGGGAGGCCGAGACGGGCGGATCACGAGGTCAGGAGATCGAGACCATCCTGGCTAACACGATGAAACCCCGTCTCTACTAAAAAAAATACAAAAAACTAGCCGGGCGAGGTGGCGGGCACCTGTAGTCCCAGCTACTCAGGAGGCTGAGGCAGGAGAATGGCGTAAACCCAGGAGGCGGAGCTTGCAGTGAGCTGCGATCCGGCCACTGCACTCCAGCCTGGGCGACAGAGCGAGACTCCCTCTCAAAAAAAAAAAAAAAAAAAAAACAAAACAACAAAAAAAAAGTAACTGAAATTCAAAATATATTCCTCATTTACACCAGACTCATTTAAGTGCTTCGTACCCACATGTAGCTATTGGCTACTGTCTTGGACAGCAAAGATGATAGATTTCTATCATCTCAGAAAGGTGTATTGGGCAGTGCCAGTCTAAGGATATTAAATTTGTTCATCTTGACTGTTACATACTATTTCATAGTCTGGGTGTTTTCTACTTTATTTAGCCATTCATTTTCTGATAGCATTTAATTATTTTCAGTGTTTTGCTTTTATAAATGGTGTTGTGATGAGGATTCGTGTAACTGCCTTTTCACACTTGTTTACAAGTATCTGTGTAAGATAGGCTCCTAGGAGTGGACTTGCTGGGGTTGAAATGAGTATACATCTTAAAAGTGGATGGATACGCCAAACCACCTTCTAAAGGGCTGCACCTTTTTACCTTCCTACCCACAGCAAATGAAAGTACTGGACCTATTTGCTCACATCCTTGTCAGCACTTGTAATCAATCTTCTTAGTTTTACTAGTCTACTAAATGGCATCTCATTTTAATTTGCATTTATTTAGTTATTAGCAGGTTAAATGTCTGTTCGTAGGATTATTGGCCATTTGTGTCTCTACTGTGCCTTATGTCATGGCGATTTAATGTATAGCAGGCCTAGAATCCTTTTTTTCCCCCTTCCCTCCAAAAAGCAAATAGATACACTATGACAGGTCTTTGTCACAGATGCCCTGGAGAACTCAGCCCCATAAGTTACTCTCAGATAGGCCAGCCTGGAGCCTGCAGCTTGATTTCCACCTTGCCTGCGGCACTGCTCACACTTTTCCTAAGTGCACAGTGACCTGGGAAGCTAACAAAGCCCTGCTTTGAGCAGGCACTGTGCTAGCTTCTTTGGTGTCATTCTAGGGCGGGCAGGCTGTTAGAGCCCTAGATAAATCATCAGCACTGCAGATGCACTTGCAACCCCATATGCGGATTCTCAGTAACAGGGCTTAGAAATTCGCCTCCCTGTAATCAGGTTGGCTCCAGGAAAATACCCTTTTCAGTCAAGACTAAATCAGTGAGTTCAAGGCTTTACTGAAAGCAGCACATAGGAGCCTTTCTACCCAGTATGGTGGGAGGAGGCAGGAATGAAAATCCACCACCTCATTTCCCCCAAAATTCCCCTCCCCTCATTATGAAGGCCCAAAATTCCATCACCCTTGGAGAAGGATAGGGACTCTCCAGCCTTTTTTATTCTCTGCTCTCTGTTCTTTTCCCACATGTGGGGGTGACAGAAAGGCATCAGCGGGGCAAGAGAGTGGCTGACAGGGGAGCTTTGCCAGGGAGCTATGGAGGAGGAAGAGGACTGTGTTTAATCCCTTTCTTTACCTGTTCCCAACACTCAGCTTGGGGACTTCAGCCCTAGAGGTCATCCTCTTACCTACACATGCCCTGGGCTCAGTGATATACCTGTTTTAGGGTGCTCATGCTTTGGCATGCAGCTGAGAATCAAGCCCATTATTTGCTTGCCAGACCTGAGGATGTGCTTTATGTTGGAGTGTTGAGAGAGAGAGAGTGAGAACTGTGAGCCCCTTGGGACAGGAGGCTTTGGACATCTGTTGTCATGGCTGTTGGAAAGTATTTGCTCAGGGAATTTTACATGACTGGTCCTTTATTCATGCAGCATGGATGCACTGGGAACCTGCTAAGTGCCGGGCCCTGTAGGGATGAATCAACAAGCAGTATCGGGCAGGTCCATGAGACTCATGCAGTGTGAGAACTCTTCCAGTTGAGGGGTAGCTAGGTGCCTTGAGAGGAGATGGGGTGAGTCCATGGGGTGGGACCAAGGCTATCTTCCCCCCATGTTAACTTAAAAGTCAAGAGAATACGACATTGGATGTTTAAACAACCCCGTCAAGAGATAGCCATAGTCCCTTAACCACATCAGACCCCTCCGTACCTCTTTTAGATCCTCTTCCCATTCGATTTTGGTTGTTGCTTGTCAGAATGCACATGATCATGTAGCCTAGGTCCTTCTCCATTGTATGTAGATATGTATTTTTTGGAGTTTATTATTTTTTTAAATTGATATATAAAAATTGTACTCTTATTGTGTTAAAAAAATTAACAGCTTTATCATATATTTCACATGTCATAAAATTAACCCTTTTGGCTGGTCATGGTGGCTTATGCCTATAATCCCAGCACTTTAGGAGGCCAAGGCAGGAGGATCACTTGGAGCCAGGAGTTCAAGACCATCCCGGGCAACATAACAAGACCCCTGTCTCTACAAAAACTGAAAAAGAAAAAGAAAAACCAGCCAGGCTTGGTGGCATGCTCTGGTACTCCTAGCTACTTGGGAGGCCAAAGCGGGAAGATCACTTGCGCCCAGGAGTTTGAGGTTACAGTGACCTTGATCACACCACTGCACTTCAACCTGGGCAACAAAGTGACGCTGTCTCCAAAAAATAAATAAATAAATTCACTCTTCTAAAGTATACATTTCAGTGGTTTTTAGTATATTCATAGCATGATACAGCCATCACCATAATCAATTTTGTAACACTTCATCATCCCCCAACAGAAATCCTGTATCCATTAACAATCACTCCCATTTCCCCAATGTCCCCTCTGCCGTAGCCAAACACTAATCTACTTCCTGTTTCTACTGATTTGACTAGTCTGGACATTTCTTATAAATGGAATCATATAATGTGTAGCTTTGTGTGACTGGCTTCTTTCCCTCGCATGTTTTCAAGGATCATCCTTGTAGCATGCATCAGTACTTCATTTCTTTTTATTGCCAACTAATATTCCATTCACTACTGTATTTTTAACTAAACCTCAAATCTCGGGTTCAGCTCTGACTTCTAAAAAAATGTTTTTTGTATCCTAGAGATGGTGTAAACTCTAGTCCTTCCTTCCCTTCTGCCATGATTACATAAGACAGTGCCTTTTAAAAAATTGTGGTAAAGGCCAGGTGTGGTGGCTCACGCCTGTAATCCCAGTACTTTGGGAGGCCGAGGTGGGCAGATCACCTGAGGTCAGGAGTTCAAGACCAGCTGGCCAATGTGGTGAAATCCCGTCTCTACTAAAAATACAAAAATTAGCCGGGTGTGGTGGTGGGTGCCTGTAATCCCAGCTGCCTGGGAGACTGAGGCAGGAGAATCGCTTGAACCTGGTAGGCGGAGGTTGCAGTGAGCCGAGATGGCACCATTGCACTCCTGCCTGGGCAACAGGAGTGAAACTCCATCTCAAAAAAAAAAAA
Source organism: Macaca thibetana thibetana (assembly GCF_024542745.1). Taxonomy (NCBI): domain Eukaryota; kingdom Metazoa; phylum Chordata; class Mammalia; order Primates; family Cercopithecidae; genus Macaca; species Macaca thibetana. The sequence continues at coordinate 48,662,663 of NC_065591.1, forward strand.
GAAAAAAATTGTGGTAAAATACACAGAACATAAATTTACCATATTTATTTTTATTATTATTATTATTATTATTATGTTGAGACAGGTCTTTTGCCCAGGCTGGAGTGCAGTGGTATGATCTCGGCTCACTGCAACCTCTGCCTCCCGGGTTCAAGTGATTCTTGTGCCTCAGCCTCCCAAGTAGCTGGGATTACAGGCGCACGCCACCATGCCTGGCTAATTTTTGTATTTATAGTAGAGATGGGGTTTCACATGTTGGCCAGGCTAGTCTCAAACTCCTGGCCTCAAGTGTTCACCTCCTTGGCCTCCCAAAGTGCGGTGATAACAGACAAGAGCCATTGCGCCCCACCCATCTTAATTATTTTTAAGTATACAGTTCAGTGGTGTAAAGTACATTCACATTTTTGTGCACCCAATCTCCAGAACTTTTTATCTTGTATAAGTGAAACTTTATACACATTAAATAGTTCTCCATTCTTCCCTCTCCCCCGCCCCCGGCAACCACTTTATACTTCCTGTCTCTATGAAATTGACTACTCTAAGTGTGTCATACAGTATTTTAGTGGAATGGCACAGTGTTTACGGCAGTCTATTTTTAAATTAGGCAAGCTGGACTGCTGAAAGCTACTCTGAAATTTCTCCCTGGATCTTGGGCATTTTCCATGTCTATGCTTCCCTAGAAAGCTATGAAACAGGCTTGGCTCTAGCACTAGTGGGGTTTCCAGAGGGGATGCTGCCCCCCAGTGCAGGGGGCTCTGTCTGAAATGGTAGGATAAGTCCTAAGAAGAAACTTGTAAGGAGCTAAGAAGGAAAACCCACCACTTTGTCTTCCTCAGGAGAAATCGCAGATACAGAAAGATCTATGGAGAATTGAAGATGTCACTGCAGGCCTGAGTGCAAATAAAGAGAACTTCAGAATTCTAGTGGAGTCCGTCAAAAATCCGGGTGAGCTGTTCATCTTCCTGGGTGTGGGGGATCTGGGTGAGGTCGGGGGTGGTGGGAGGGTGGAAGGCTGGGAGCCAGGTGGGTGGGATGGCCCTTGGGGAGGTTGGGTCTTCGAGGTGCTAAATCACTCCACTCATCCTCCAAGGAAGGGGGTCTTTGTTCCATCCCGTGCTTTGTTTCCTTCTATGCCCCTTAGAGAGAAAAACGGTGCCTTTGTTTCCTCACCCGCCTGTGCCTTCACTCTCAACTTCTGAGAGCAAGCCGCCCCCACAGCCCAGTCCTCCCACCAGCCCTGTGCGGACCCCTCTGGAGGTTCGACTCTTCCCCCAGCTGCAAACCTACGTGCCGTACCGACCTCACCCACCCCAGCTGAGGAAAGTGACATCCCCCCTTCAGTCACCAACTAAGACGAAGCCCAAAGTTGTAAGTAGTGATGACTAGGAGCTGAATGCCATTGTTTCCTCTTTGTCCTCAGATTACTTTCTCCTGGGAGAGAAACTCCTGGGAAAACTTGGGGAAATGGACCCAGCCAGTGTCCTAAAGGAGTCCTTAGTCACAAGCAGTTAAAGAGTAGTATTTCCCTGCTATTGTGCCTTAGAACTGGAAGATCCCTGGAAGATGATCTAACCCAACTCTCCCATTTTGCAGTTGGGAGAACTGAGGCCCACCAAGAAGAAGTGACTGTGTTGAGTAGGATGGGGGTTTGTGATCTGCAGAGAGGTGTGTGGCTGTGGGTGAGGCTGTCCCCATGCAAACCTCTGTGCAGATCCGCGGGGTGTCTCCTGCAGTTACACAGCCTGTGGGCCGTGAGCTCAGTCCAGTGGAAAAATGTCCTTCCCTTCACCTGCTGCTGAGCACTGGGCTGGGTTGTGAGGATGCTTTGATCTTTAAAATAACCTCACAGAGTGTACACAGCAAGAGCAGTGTCCCCATTCCACGGAGAAGAAAACTAAGAGCCTAAACTGTTGACATTTGCTCAATGTCTCCATTCTAACTAGTGAATCCAATCACACCTCCTGGCCCTTCTCTTTTATTCTGTGCCATCTGCCATCTAATTGGGCCTTTAGTCCCAGATCTGGTCTGTGGCCTCTGTGGCTGACTGGGCCAGCACCTTGATTTGCCTGGCATAGAAGGAGGCCAAGCTCTTGGCAGAGTCTGGGAATGCAGGAGACTTTAAAGAAATAGGAGATGTGGTCAGGTCTCAAGAGAGCTCACGCCTCCAGGGCCAGGCCAGCCTTGGCTGGAGAACACAAGGAGGCTAGTCCCAGTGCAGGGAATCTATAGCACAGTGGACCTCAGAATGGGGCCCTCCAGATTCTTGCCAACAAAGGCTTGGAGGAAATTCACCTGGGCATCGTGTGTCCCTGGACCTCTGGTGAGGTCAGTGCACAGTGCTGGGTAAAACATATGAGTTTTGCTATCCTGGTCCTCACCATCTACCTGCTTCCAGCCATAGCCCAGGGCCCACAGCTGCACCCAGGGTATGGCCCACCACCCAGCCAGAGAGTCACTGTGGATTTCAACATCTTGAGGTCTTCCCAATCCTAGATCCGAGAGGTGGACTGGAGCTCTTGCCCTAAAACAGGACAGGGAAAATACCAAAACAAATAGCAGGAATGTCTGGGGCAGATGGCTGCCGACATAGGGCGCGATGCTGCCAGCTGGGACAGGGAATAGGGGAAAAGGCGCTGGCATAGGAGCTGGGACATCCAGATTCCGGGACTGATTCTCTCTGTGTGTCCTCAGGCAAGTCCGTCCCTTCTCTGAGCTTCCTCGCTTTCCCTTTTGTAGATGGTCACAGAGGCTCCTCCTCAGCTTGGTCATCTGTGGCGCTCAGGCAGGGCTTTCTCAGCTTGGGTGAGCATCAGGATCACCAGGAGAGGTCCTCTCTCCTAGGAATATATGTGTGTTTGCCAGTTTTACCATTTGTTTTATTACTTGCTTGTTTTTAACACTTCTAAGATGGGCGTGGTGGTACGTGACTGTAGTCCCAGCTACTGGGAAGGCTAAGGCAGGAGGATCATTTGAGTCCAGGAGTCTGAGGCTGCAGTGACCTGTGATCACACAGCTGCACTCCAGCCTGGGCAATACAGCAAGACCCTGTCTCAAAACAAAACCCATTTATATTTGTGAAACAATAATACCCATCCTGAAAATGACATAAAACAGGATTATATAATTTAATGAATAACAATAAAGAGACCACCTGTTTTATACCAACAGCTGGCCTAAGAAATAGAACACTGCCAGCAACCAGAAGCCTCTGGGTTCTTTCCCAGGTCAAGCTGCTTCCTGTCTGCCAGAAGTAACAACGATCTTGACTTTTTGGATAATAATCCCCCCCCTTTTTTTTTTTTTCAGTTTTAGTACCTGTGCTGACTTTCCTAAACACTGTGATTATGCTGGTGTATAATTCTATACTCTTTTGTATCTTGCATCTTTTCTTCAACATTATGTTTGTGAGATTTATATACATTGTTGCATGTGGCTATAGTTCTTTTATTTTTATTTGACTTACTTTCTTGAGTTTAATGTTTTTTAAAAAATAAATTAGATGATATTCTTAAAGGATACAAAAGCAAAAGATATAAAAAAGTACATAATAACATGTCTCCTTCCCACCCTCTGCCTCCAGACATTCCATTCAATCAAAGGCAATCGATGTTTTATGTTTATCTTTCTGGGGTGCTTTTTAGAAATTGGTGATTCATATGTCTTGTCAGGATTAGAAACTGTGGATCCTTGGAGAACCAGTGGGTATCTTAGGCAGATTGCTTAACTTTCCCACATCAGTGAAGCATATTGCTTTAGAAGATTGTTGATAAGCCTTTGCTTTGGAGTGCTCTTTCCTGAACTTTCCAAGAGCTTGGAGTGCCCTTTCCTGAACTCTGCAAAATTCTTAAAACCAAATTAGACTGAGAAAGAGGGAATTTAGGAGGTGGAAGGCGTGATGGTCATTAGTCCTGCGAGTGGGTATTCATGGCAACCAGGGGCCGGTCTGTCAATATGTAGAGGAACCACAGCCCTCACAGAGCATTGTGGACAGGGAGTTTCAAGGAAAATGGTTGCATTCATCACATTCTAGGGAATCAGCTGCATGGTAGGCAGTGAGTCACTCATGCTGACTGCCTGTTCTGAGTCAGGAAGGAGGAAATATTTTGTAACCATGCACATTTCTGATAGAAAGGCCAGGAGGATGTAGACTCTGTCCTTGTTCAGGTCTCCACCCTGCTGAAGGAGCCAGAGCTTATGCAGGGCCAGTGAGCCAGCTCAGGCTAAGCTGAGTGGGTAGATGTTATTCTCCAGGTGGGTGGTGCTGTCATAAGCATGGAAGTCAGGGCAGGGTTAGCAGCCTGCCTGCAATGTGCACTCCAGGTGAGCGGAGGGAGCAGTTTGGCACAGCACCAAGGGTATGGACCCGGGAGACTTGAGTCCTGGGTTTTGGGACAGTTATACAGGTAACACTTTGCAGAATAGAAACTGTATACATCTGAGGGGATAGAGGAGCAGAGGCATGTCCCTTCTTCACTGCTCCTCCTGGGGAAGTGTGAGTGCTCCTTGGCTGAGGCAGCCATGTTCTGTGGCTCTGATGTGGCCTGTTCCTGCCCTTTAAACCTCCACTGTGGCAGTACCCAGCAGTCCTCCCTCCAGCTCTGTCTCACTGACCACTGGTCTGGTTCTCTTTCTCAGCAGGAAGATGAAGCCCCTCCCAGGCCCCCACTCCCCGAACTCTACAGCCCAGAGGACCAGCCCCCGGCCGTGCCGCCTCTGCCGAGAGAGGCCACCATCATCCGGCACACGTCTGTGCGGGGCCTCAAGCGGCAGTCAGATGAGAGGAAGCGAGACCGGGAGCTGGGGCAGTGTGTGAACGGGGACTCCAGGGTGAGCGGGGGACCCTGGGACTGCCACTCTGCATGTGGGGAAAGGGAAGGGGGTATGACACTGGCAGGTCACATCACCTGGGTCTCTGCCCACAGGTGGAGCTGCGGTCGTATGTCAGTGAGCCTGAGCTGGCGACCCTCAGCGGGGACATGGCCCAGCCCTCCCTGGGACTTGTGGGCCCTGAGAGCAGGTACCAGACGCTGCCAGGCAGAGGTAAGGCAGGGTCCTCCCTGGAGTTTCTCTGGGAATCCCACCACACTGCTTCCAGCCCTCAGATGGTGCCTCGTACCCTTCTGTCTGCAGCTCCAGGCCTAGGAGTGAGCAGCAGCTCTCAGGGGGCTCTGGGCTGCCAAGAGGGAGGACCTGGCCTGCCTTCCTCTGGCCCACATCATGATTCTCTTCCTCTTTTGTTATATCTGTCCCCAGGAACAATGATAATAGCAGTTACTAGAAAGCCTGGCACTGTTTAAGTACTTTATATAGACATGATATTCACAACAATCCTATGAGGAAAGTACTGTCATCCCCATTTTAGAGACACAGAAACTAAGGCCCAGGGAAATTAAATAACTTGCCAATTAGCTGATCATTGGTGGAACCAGAAGACCATCCCAGTGCTCTGGCTCCAGAGTCACTGCACCCTGCAGGCTGGGTTGCTGGGTGGCTGCCACCAGCTTGTCCATCTCAGACCTTCCAGAGTGCTTCTGTCTCTCGAATGAACCCTCAATGAACCCTTTCCTTAAATGTCTTCTTGCCAGTTGAGTGTCCTCACTTTCCTCCTCACCCCAAGTTGGGTTGTGCAGGGTGCCTAAGAATAGATCAGGGAGTGAAGGGCATTCCTGCCCCTCCAGTCTTTCCACCTGCCGGGCAGCCCAGTCATCTGCATGTAAGGAAAGCCTGCGGTGGTCCACAGATCTGCAGGGACACTGCCCTCCATCAGGGACAAAGGTCACCCCTGGGCTGGCCCCCATCCTCTATTGGGGACCTTGCTCTTCCAGGCCCTGGGGAGGAAGAAGAGAAGTAAGGGTGGGTCATTGGCTGGGTGCTCTTGGTCCTCCTACAAGAATGTGTGATGAGGGAGAAGCGGGAACCCACCCACACCAGCACAAACATGCTCGCACTTCTCTTTCCTCACGAAGGGCTGTCAGGGTCCATGTCAAGGCTCCAGCAGTCGTCCACCATTGCTCCCTACGTCACACTCCGGAGGGGTCTCAATGCCGAAAGCAGCAAGGCGACCTTCCCTGTGAGTGGCCTTGAGCTGTCGAGGACCTCCCTGCTCCTTCACATGGGGAGGGAGGGTCTCCCAGGGGGACAGTAACTGGCCATCCCGTCAGCCCTGGGGATGGCCTCTGGGGTGGCCTCAGCCCCTCCTGAGCTCCCTGTCACCCACTGCCCACCAAGGAGGGCGTCCTGCCTTTCTCTCTGGCCTGTCAGGGTGGCAGGAGGGAGCTCAAGAAGCCTGCACCCTGGGTTCTGGCCTCACTGGACAGGCCTGAGCCTCAGTGTCTGCATCTGCAGAATAGGTTCTGCTCAGAAAGCTCCTGAGGGTTGGGGGCATCGTGTTGCTTAGAGGAAATAGTTCTCTAAGTCCAAGAGGAGCCCAACTAGAGTGTGCATGTGTGTGCATGTGCATGTGCATGTGTATGAGAGACAGCGGGAATGCAGCCAGCGGGGTGGCTGTCCTCTGCATGCCCAGCCCAGCCGTTCTGTGTCTCTCTTGCCTGCTTCCTCTTCCTCAGAGACCCAAGAGTGCCTTGGAGCGCCTGTACTCAGGGGATCACCAGCGGGGCAAGATGAGTGCGGAGGAGCAGCTGGAGCGCATGAAGCGACACCAGAAGGCCCTGGTCCGAGAGCGCAAAAGGACACTGGGCCAAGGGGAGAGGATGGGCCTGCCCTCATCTCGCTACCTCAGCCGGCCACTCCCTGGAGATCTTGGCTCAGTATGTTAGGAGGGGCCAGGCAGTGGGGCAGGGACAGGGAGCCGAGTGCCCCTCAGAGTCCCCCAAACACAAGCATATCACACCTCCCAGTGAGCGAGCCGTCCATTGACCTAAGTGGTTGAGGGAACACCCCACGGGGCTGTTTGTCCACGACACAGGCTGGACAAATGCCTGGTTAGAGGCTGACCTGAACCAGAGCTGGAGTGAGGATCAAACAGGCCCAGGAGCCTGAGGAAACACCCAGTCAGTCCTCCCAGCTGCGATGGAGAGGGGTCTTTGCAGGCATTCAGAATCTCAGCAGAATTCAGGATCTGGGAATACAGGGTTCAGAGAGGAGAGGAGGAAGATGGTGACATGATTTGATTAGAAGCACAAGCAAACCGATCAGCCTCCCACACCTGCCAGCAGATGCTGTGTGAGGGCGCTGGAGCACCGGGTCACACCCCTGCCCCAAGGGCCACTGGTCTCCCTGAGCTTGCAGTGCAGAGGCCTCAGGGGTGTCAGGGAGAGCTGGAGAGGCCTGTGCTGCTCCCTGGTGGCGCTTCCTGGCGCTGTGCCCTGTCCACAGTCACCTTAGGTCCCTTTGGAAACGTTCCATTTGACTTTTCCCTGTTGTGTGAAATCCCATGTTTCCCTAAACCTCTAGCCTGATTGTTCTTTCCCTAATTCATTGCACAAGCTCCTTTGCTTTTAGTGTTACCGCTCGTTGCCTCTCTAATCCTGCCTGATTGTGTTTACAGAAGCTTCTGATTTGCATTGAACGTGCTCTAACTGGCCTGTGCTACTTGTTACCGGGCTTGTAATAGCGGTTCTTGTCTCCATAGCCCGTTGAGTGTTCCCAGATGTGACTCACCTTTCTGCTGCCCTCTTCATGCAGGCCTACTGACTCATAATTCACTTGTCCCAAAAGCCACCCCACAAGCCTGAGACAACCTGCTGCCCGAGGCCACAGTCATTGGCAGAGGTCTGGGCATTATTAATTTATAAAAATCCATGCCTTACACCTGGACGGTAGACAGGGACTTCAGAGACTGCACGTTTGAATACAGTCTCCCAAGACTGAGGTTGTTCGGTTTTAATTCCTCTAGTCCAATCACACAATTTCTTTTGGAAAACCTTTTGTGTTTCTGGTATTTAATAACTTGAAGGGATAGCAAAATATACTGTGTATTCAGAGGGCCTCTCTGCAGCTGTTAGCTCAGACACCAAAGGGGTAAGACCCAGGGCATTCATATCTTTAAAAGCTGCAAACCTGGTAACTTTTAAACTTTTAAAACAAATGTCATATGGGGTAACACTGACCTTTTATAATTTGATGTCTCAAATGTAGAGATTATTTAAAACTCGTAACTTGAATACCTTGTAATATTTCTCTTAAAAAAAAAGACTTGTGTAAGTCTCTGCATCAACGCCAATAAACATGTTGCTTAATAATAATGGATTGGCGTGGTTCTTCCCCAGGATACCTTGTAGAGTCTAGTGAACTTTTCCTGTTTGTGGAAACAATCAGGCTGGGTTTAAATGAGGACTTATCTCTATTTGGAGCATTTGTGAGCGTGTAAGGAAATGAGTGTTTTCTTTGTGAATCATTAAATTGATTTTTTCATCCTTGGAACTTCAATTGCCTAATCCTTTCCAACAATAATTGGAAACCGTCACCTAAGAGCGATTACACTGATTTGAGGTTATTATTGAGAGCTTGTGCATGAATGGGTGAAATGTGCAAATATGGCTCTGGGTTTGGGGTTTTGGAGGGACTTGAGGAGGCATCAAAGACAATCAGGACCATTTGGGGGGCTTTGAGGTGGATGGATGGGAGAGGAGGTGACCTGGGATAGATAAGCATCTGCTTTGGTTCTGCTCAGGGGAAGAGAGATTTTGAGCCTACTCTATTCTCAACAACCTGCTCAGAGGTCAAAGGCCTGTGAGGATGCAGGTCCTGGGTCAACAGGAAACCACCACGGAGCTGGACAGTCATGGCTGGATCTTATGGGTTAGATTTTCCCTTTTGGGAAGCTTGTTACAAAGTTGATACTATGAAACAGACTTAGAAACATTCCATTTGATTTAGCATTTCAATTTTATATGATTTAGTTTTTTTTTTTTCTAATTTAAAGAAAACATCTATCTCAAATAGATGGGTCTTACACAGCAGTTTGTCTGCCTCATTGGCTCCAAGCTGCCCTTGCTTGTACCTCCCCAGCCCTGCTGTGAGTGCGATATCCCCCACCTACAAATGTTACCTTGTTGAAAATTTCCAATAGAAAGACCCTTGGTTATTCCTCTTGCTTAGCAGGGCCTTGAAGGGCATGTTTTTCCATTAACTCTGAGCCTGAGGCATATGTCTCCTGAACCAGCTGTAGAGAGTGGAAGGGGCAAATCCCTTCTCTAGAACTCTGTCCCAAGTTGTTTGGAGGTCACCCTCTCTGGGAGCCTTCTGTTTCCCTGGGGGCCACTGTAAGCCTGAAGTCATGAGTCTTAGACCTATGCCCCGAGAGTGTGTGTTTGAAACCTCTGGGAACCCAGATCAGAGAGCAATTAGCAGTCTGGAACAACCCATATGAAGGGGACAGCGGCTTCGTTCTCTATTGCACATACAGCTTTTCCCTAATGGGATCACAGGTTCATCTTCCAAAGAACCCCATGGAAAAAGGTGACCAGCTGGGCCCTTTCAGCAGTCAGAAAGCGACTACGTTTAACCCTCTTGTTCTGTTGCCAGTGGAAGCGTGAGCAGGACTTTGACCTGCAGTTGCTGGAACGGGTCGTGCAAGGGGAAAAAAAGGACAAGGAGGAGAATGGCTGGTTGAAAGTGCAGGCCATGCCTGTCACTGAGTTGGACCTGGAGCCTCAAGACTATGACTTGGACATCAGCAGAGAGGTGAGGGCAGGCGCTTCCTTCATGTCCTCCAGGAGACATGGCCTTCAAGTTCCCAGCCTGATCCACCTTCCCACTGTGGGGTATCACCCTGAACAGGGACATGGCTCAGCTTCAGTGTGGCCTAGGAGAATGGATGGATAGCAGCTTGAGGCAATGAAAGGAGGCCAGACGTTTTAATGAAGGTTCAAATCTCTCTCTAATTTAGGGCAAATTGTAATTTTAGCTTCTCTGTGCCTCAGTTTCCTCAACAGTGAAGTGGGTTGTGAAGAGGATTAAGTGACTCCACATGTTCTCTGGAGGTTTAGCGACCAAAGCAATCAAAGCCACATAGTAGGCACATGAGCAGCAGTTGCTGTTGTTAGGAAATGTTCCCTGCAACACCAGGGATTGGCTTTGCAACTGGCTGGTGAGGCCAACTTGGGCAGTCTGACTAGGGGAAAATGGGGGGCAGGTTTGAAAATCACAGGTGAAAATTTCCAGCCGTGATAGAAGCTAGGGAACAGTGCAGTGTTCTGGTCTGAATTCTTCTGGTGCCCTCTGGTGGCTTATGTGCATCATGACAGGGCAGGCCCAGGAGAGCAAGTAACTGCTGGATCTACCCATCAAGAAATGTCTCTACCCAAGGGGAGAGAAAGGGAACTCAGGGTATGACACAGTCAACATCTTCAAGACGTAGATGGTCTTCTGGGGCCTATGTCGATGCTATTCCTAAGCTCTGCAGGGCAGTGTCTATGGCTGCTTGGTTCACCTTTGTATCCCTAGCCCCTGGCACAGGGCCTGGCACACAGTGGGTGTGTGGTACATCTTTGCTGCATGAAGACTGTGTGGAATGAATCACACAGTGACCCGTAAATGTACCAAAAGCATTTGTACAAGGACTTGGCCTGCCTGGAAATGGCACAAGAGGAAATGTTATCACCACATGAAGGATGGATCGAGGCGAGACCTCAATAAAACTTCCCCAGGTCTGTGTGATAGGAGAGTGAGTACTGAGGAGGACCTTGTCTTCTGGAGCCTTCCTGCTGTCTTAAGAGGCAGCGCCAGGCCTATTCACAAGCTGATTTGCCAATGGTATCTACCTGACTCAATATGTTACGGGTTCCTGTGGTCTTTGGGAACAAAGAAACAGCGTGTGGATAAGATAAGTGTCTATAGAGTTGCTGAGTTTTGGGGTCTGCTGGGGCTCTAGGAGTTAACAAGGCTGGTCCCCTGCTCAAGACCTTGTTCTTTTGCCATCTGAAACAGCCAAAGGTCTGTTGTGTTCTTAGATTCACAAAGGAAGCCCCGACATGCTGCCTTGGCAGGGGAAGTGTGTTCTGTAGTGTCCTGATTGCCTGCCAGTCCAGGGAAAATGTTCTTCCTTATCTCTAACCTAAATTCCTCCTGCTACAATGTAATCTACTTCCTTCCTCTAAATCTGTCCTCATTGGAGTAACAGAGAAGAGCTTATTTCTTGCCATCTCCAGCAGCGCAAAAGGGCTGCCTGTGGGTTTAAATCCATGACCAGGTTTGCCCCGGGATTGGGTTAAGCCTGTTTTTAGGAGCTTCAACCTACCCCATTTTAGTGTGCTTTTGTAATTCAGGGAGGAAAAAGTTCCTGGAGCATGCAAAAGCTTCCTTTAGTGTTCTTAGTCCAAGCGAAGTTTCACCAAGCCGAGTTTGCCACTAGTTCTACGGGAGATGCTGGTGAGGTGGAATTTGGGGCTGTCTTCCTCTGGCCAGCAGTAGATTCAGCATAGCTGCCTCCTGTCTAGATCAGAAGAGCCTTTTTAGGGACAGAAAGCACCATCACATCCTTTCATTCACCCACCCGTCAATCATCCATTTATCCATTATCCATCCATTCAGGGAGATTTAGTTGGAGGGCTACTAAGTACTAAGTCCATGCATTAGACAGAGGGACACAATGGCGAACGGAAAGTGAGGGGGTGGAGGGGATCAGAGAAGGCTTCTCAAAGTGAGGTTGAAAAGATGAGAGTCAATGTAACAAAAGGGAGAGCTTCCCAGATGGAACAGAGGCCCCACTGTGGGCGGGGAACTGGAGGGGCTGGTTGATCAGTGGCTGCAGAGGTCATCAGGGGTCAGGTCACTTAGGGCCTTGACGGTGGCATTAAAGATGATCATTTTCCCGAGAGCTTGTAGTCTAACTATCTTGCCCTTCCCTTCCGCCAGCCTGTAGGAGGTTGTCTGGTGGAGTGGAAAGAACACGAGCTTTGGAGTCGGACTCAGGTTCAAACCTGGATTCCACAACTTACTAATTTTGTGATCTTAGCAAGTTACTTAGCCTCTGTGGACTCCGCTTGCTTCCCATGGTGGGAGGGGACGGGGATGGGAAAAGCGAGTCCTAAACCCAGACATCTGAGTGTCTCCCTCTGCCACCTCCTGGCCTCTCCCCAGTTGTCCAAACCAGAGAAGGTGTCAATCCCTGAGCGCTACGTGGAGCTAGATCCCGAAGAGCCACCTAGCCTTGAGGAGCTGCAAGCGCGTTACCGCAAAGCCGAGAAGATCCGCAACATCCTCGCCCGGTCAAGGTCAGTCCTCGCTTACTCAAGTGTTGGCAGGTCACCCTGACCCCAGGTGGTGTCTCTACCATGTGGGCCCTGGGCCAGGCTGGCTGGGATGCATGTTTTGCCAAGTCTTCGTCTCAGGTAAGCCCTACTCATTGGAGGGGGCAGGCTGGTACATTGCCAGCAGATCAGCAAGGAAGCTGCCTAGGTCATCTGGAAAGGCCTACAACATTTGTAGAGGCTTCTTGTCCTGGGCTTTCACCTCCAATTCTGTGTCCCAAGTGACCCTAGCAAGTGAGGAGAGTGGAGCCAAGCATGGCGTGAAGCGGAGCTAGTTGGAAATCAGCTCCAGTGATGGTCCTCCCAGCATTTGGGCCTGTGCACCCTCATGCAGACCGGCAGATCAGAGCCAAGGGTGCCAGCCTTGTCCCTAGGGCACCAGAGGCATTGCCCACTCCCCTGGATGCTGGCCTGGGGCCCTCTGAAGTGACTTGACTATCTCCTCAGCCTCAATAGCTTCAGAAACTTAATCTTGTTTGTATGCCTCCATTTCAGAGCTGGCTTAGCCATTTCATGTCTGAATTTAATAAGAGCCTCCAGCTAGATCTGTGAACTTAAGGTCTGTGGCCTTCCCAAAAGAGGAACAAAGCTGTGATCGTTTGGGTGTTTCGGGGAAAGCATGTACCTTTGTCTAGGGAGAAAGTACCCACAGTTTTTGTCTGAACCCCCTCAAAATGTTGAGAACCTCTAGGCCAGGGAGACCCTCCACTCCTGAGGCTGCTGCCCAGGGCAGGAGGGCCCATGGTCTGCTTCCGACCCTCCTGCAGCATGTGCAACCTGCAGCCGACCTCAGGCCAGGACCGGAACAGTGTGGCTGACCTGGACTTGCAGCTGCAGGAGCAGGAGCGCATCATCAACATCTCCTATGCCCTGGCCTCCGAGGCCTCCCAGCGTAGCAAGCAGGTGGCAGGTAAGGCCATGGCCCAGCCCCCAAGGCCTGGATCCTGCCCACTGCACCTGTGGACTTGGGCCCAGCATGGCCTGTTCCAGAGCCAGTGGAAAATCAAGTGTCAAGGATGGTAGTTGAGGGTCAGTGGTGTGTTCCCCTGACCACTGGGCATCCTGTCCCATGAGCACAGCAGGACTTGGAAGGGAAGGTGGGGCAGGCCACACAGTGGGGGAGACCAAGGGGGCCCAGAAGCTCAGAAGTATCAGGGGAAGGTGGTCCCAGGAGGAGCAGTGCTGCTACCCCACTTCCTCGGAGACTATGAGCTAAGAGCAGGCTTTTCAAGGTTCTGATCCAAGGGGCTAAGGTTTCTGACCTCATGAAGAAGGGGGCAGGAAAGTGGTTGATGCTTGAATTTCTTGCTGGAGTAAGGCAGAAGGGGGCCCCTCCAGACCTCCCTGGTCCGCTGCCTTGGTCTCTAAATTAAAGCCAGTGTTCACCTTGTCAGAGTGTATTGTGCCAGAAAGTATGGGACGAAAAACATAACACCATGGGATGAGAACATGTGTGTGTGTGTGTGTGTGTGTGTGTGTCTCAGCGTGTATCTGTGTACATGTGTCTGTGTGTATGTGTGTCTCTGTGTATAAAAGGGCTGCTCTTTCTCTCAGTCAGGAAGGAGACTGCAGGCTCCTCCTTCCACTCACAACTCACCTGCCTGTGTGTGCCTTGTGCCTTCACAGTTCACCCGGTACCATTTCTCCCCCAGTGCAGAGGCCACTGTGTGTCTGGGTGGTGCTCCTGGCCAGGTGTGCTCCTTCTGGGGAGGGGGCAGCCATAGAGCCTGAAGTGGTGTCATGGCCCCTACCAATTCTCCAACCCTGGCCAAAGGGTCTAGAAGTAGCCAAGGATGTGGCTGGCAGAGCCCTCAGAGGCCTGGGCCTGGGGGGTCTGGTCTGGGGATCAGAGACCTTTGCTGTGGCCCCAGAAGGCCATGAGAGTGACTGACAACAAGGGGAGGGGCCATAGTCATAGTCAAAACCTGTTCTCTGTCCCCTACAGCCTGATCCTGCACAGTCCTTGAAATCTCTGCTGTCCTCAGTCCCTTCGAGCACATGCTGAGTGGGCTGAGAGTTGGCCAGTGTGGTGTTCTGGGACTAGGGATGCAGGAGATGACTCATCCAGACCTCTCCTCCCAATGACCCTGGGGCTCATCTTAGCAGCTTTTGAGCTCCTTCTGGGGAGGGTTCGAGCAGGGGCGGCTACCCCACCATACCGTGCCCTCCTCTCGCCTTGCTTGCTCTAACCCTGGGGGGTCTGCCATCCTCAGCCTCCTTACTGCCAGCAGATGAGCGCCCCCAGCCCTAATATGCTGTGACCAGTTCCCAGGGCCTTTCTCCCTTCCTAGTCAGAGATGATTTTTGCTGCAGCCTTTCCTCACTCTCGATCCCTCTCTCCATCTCAGAAGCATATCCAGGAACTGCAGGTTGACCCATCTGGTTCCCCACCAGGCCCCATGAATCTGTCCCTCACCCTCAAGCCCAGGCCCTTCATGGTGGGCAGCAGGGCCCATGCCACTGCAGCCTGCCAAATGGGGCATCTGGTGCTGCAGGAGCTGACGAGGAGTCTAACACACCGCTTAATTCCTGTTGCCCCATCTAGCGCAGCAGCTGGCCCTCCTCCCGCCTAAAGGCCCCCTGTCTCCCAGGACGGTGCCACCTTACCCCCCTTTAACCAACGGACTCCACTACACCTTTGTCTAACACCTTCCAAGTAAGACCCCCTGCCTGGTGTGCCCCTGCCTGCTCCCTGTGCCTCCCTAGCGCTGAGCTCCTCACCTCCCTGCTGTGCTGAAATGATTGCAGTGCCACCTGCTGACGCCTCCTTCCACTGGCAAAGCGGTCGCTGTGGGGACTGTCCTGACTGGTAGGCAGGTGGGAAAGTGATGCTTTTTAGGAACTGAGTCCTCAGTGGCTGTAATACAATAGGGACTGAGCGATACACCCTGCTGCCTCCGTGAAATCTCTAGAACCAGAACTATGCCCCCAACCCTTGCTCTCCTCAGTAGGGCAGCCTGATGCCCAAGAACCAGTGCAGCCCACACTGCCAGCCTCAGGGGACTGGAAGAGTTAGATCTTGGCCTTTCAGGGCTTTGGCCAAAGAAATGGAAGAACTGTAAGACTGGGAAAAGTCCAGTTCTACAGATGAGGAAACTGAGGCCCAGTGAGGGGCCAGGGCTCATTCCAGGTCACAAAGAATTGGTGTCAGTGCAGAGGCTGGGACTGCCCTTTTGGTCACTGGGCACTTTAAGAGGGAGAGAAAGGGAAGCCCAGGGCAACGTGAAATTGGCCGTCAGCCAGGCAGAAAGCTCTGGCACCACCCCTACCAAGCCCTCCCCATGTGGGCATCTAGTGATGAGAGGCAGTGCGGGATGAGGAGGGAGCCCTGCAACAGGAGGCCGGCATCTGGTCCAGTCTCAAGTGAGTTCTTGGCCTGAGCCTGTTGCTTCGGAGCCCATTGGTTCACCTGGACAGGGGAAGGTCAGACTGGTGGTCTGGGCAGTCCTTTCCCTGACATCGCATCCCACTATCATTTTGCAGGGCTTTCCCCTCTCCTTCCTTTACATATACTGTGGTTAACATTGTTGAGTGCCTGCTGTGTGCCAGGCATTGTGCTAAGCATCTCTTTTGATCCACACAACAACCCTATGAAGATATTTCCCCCCATTTTACAGATGAGAAAACAAAAGCTCAGAGACCTTGAGGGATTTGCGCAAGGAATAACAGCTTGTAAGTGCTGGGGTTTGAACCCCTTTGATATGAGTTCAGAGCCTTTGTTCCCCATCACCACTCATGGATTCATCTGGGCCGCCCTGAGCAGCTCTAAGTGTTTGGAGAAAGAAGTGAAAAGAGGGAGAGAGTGTTTGTGCTGCAGGAAACAAAGCATGATTTTTTGTCAGGTGTCCATCCTGGGTGCTCCTCCTGCCTCACAGCAGAGCTAGCAAGTCCCTGCCAGCCTGAGCATGGAAGGACGAGGCCAGCCTCCTTGGGCCAGGTTCTAGGAGGTGTGGAGGAGATGATTGAGGAGCCATAGGGAAGTGCTCTAGCCAGGTCCATTGTGAAGGCCACGGTTGGGGGTGTGGCTTTCTCCTACAGATCTGAGCACAGTAGCAGCGCTCAGGCACAGAGAGGCAGGAGAGAGACTCTGTTCCTACTGGGTTTTGGTGCCTCCATGGCTGTGAGATCGGCCTTTTATACCCTTTTTGGAGTACTGCGTTTCTTCTTACCCTCACAGCATCCTTGTTAAGAAGTGGTTATGACCACCATGTTTTTTAGGTTAGAAAAACAAGGCCCACAGAGGTCAAGAGCGCTACCCACATTCAATGAAGGGCAGGGCCAGACTGCACCCTTATTAGAGTCTTTGCCCTATCAGGATGGGGACCTAATTTAGGGGCCAGCATGTGTCTAGCAGTGGAGTAGGGGTGCAGGGAGGGCGGGGTGAGAGCCCCATGTGTCCTAGAAGCTGAGGGTCCCACAGCGGCGGCCGCATTGCCGGAGCCCCCTGCTCTGCTGCTCTGCCTGTCCGCCTATCTGCCATTCTGTCATGTGTGTGCAGACGTGCCTGTTCCCTGGATGTGAGCAGGGCTCCTGCCAGCTTCTCACTGTCGCCTGTGCTTTTTGCCAGCCCAGGCAGTGACTGACCCGTGACTCAGCACACGAAGGAGAAGCCTGGAGCCAGGGGCCCAGTGGAACCAGCTTCCTCTAAGGAGAAGACCTTTCTGCCCCCAAGGAAACCACTTCCAGCTGAGCAGGGAATCTGGCTGGAGGAAGGAGCAGCTTACTGACTACAGGTGTTCACCACAGACCAGGTCCTAATATGCACCCACTAGTTTAGCTCAGACTCCTCTCTACATATGAATGGCAAAGGCACTTTTGATACACACTGTAAAATACACTGTATTTTAGAATCGGAATCTATTTTCTAATGTTCACCTCAAGGGCTGAGTGGCAGGAAGGGTGAGGATGCAGGACTTTGCAGCTGCACATACAGATTCGGGTACTTTGGGTGACAGGTGTTGGGGGGTGAGAAGGGCGGGGCAAGCAGAGGCTAGTCCAGCTTCCAATGACCTTAGGAGAAAGTGAGATTTGAAGAGGTGTTCCCAGTAGACTCCAGCAAGAGGCTGGTTGGCGTGCTGTCTGGGAGTAGAGGAAATCTTGGCTGCAGAGATCAGCTGTCCCTGACCTGATGACCCGCTCTATGTGAAACTCCACCAGGATCGCACATGGAGCCCAAGTCTGTGCCTTGCCCCTTGGGTTTGGCTTAGGGGCAACAGTGTGTTCAAGAGTACTGGGGCCCACAGGCTTCCCTCAGCAAAGGGCTCTTGTCAGAAAGAAAAAAGCAGTTTGCTTTCTCTCTCTTTTTTTTTTTTTTTTTGAGACAGAGTTTCACTCTTGTTGCCTGGGCTGGAGTGCAGTGGCGCTATCTCGGTTCATCGCAACCTCTGCCTCCCGGGTTCAAGCGATTCTCCTGCCTCAGCCTCCCGAGTAGCTGGGTTCTTACAGGCATGTGCCACCACACCCAGCTAATTTTGTATTTTTAGTAGAGACGAGGTTTCTCCATGTTGGTCAGGCTGGTCTTGAACTCCCGACCTCAGGTTATCCACCCGCCTTGGCCTCCCAAAGTGTTGGGATTACAGGTGTGAGCCACCACGCCTGGCCTGCTTTCATTTTTAACAGTACACATTGAAGTACAGAAAATGTGAGAGGAAGCAACTTTCATTGTATTATAGCAATAAACTCCATACTGGGTGACATCTACCTAGAAATCCCTTCCCTCCAACCAGGCCATGATGGGAACCTTTGCGGCCTGCCCTTGGAGAATCCCGGGTTGGCTTCCCTGGGACTCAGGTCTGGTGGCAGGAGGGCAGCAGTGTGCCCCCACCATCCCTCATGGCCATAATGGCAGGACTTTGATTTGACTTCCAGCCCCACATGAGGAGGGGGGCTACCAAGCCAGGTGCAGTGTTTGTGGCCCTTTATTTAAGTTGTGTTCTTATATTATTCTGCATATAAAAAATGACGTTTAAATGGAAATACAACAACAACAAAAACCTCCATTGGGTGGAGCCACACTTTAAATGAAAATTTCTCTTTGACTATGCTCAGAGAAAAAAAATAGAATTTTGAATATATTTAGCAGTTGTTGTCTATTTTTAACTAACTCCATATGCTGCCAGTATCGACTTCATGACATTTGCCAAAATAAAATTTTATTTTTGCCTTTGTAAGATTTTCTTGGAGAAAATGAAATGAATATTTTGCAAGAAAAAGTTAATTTAAAAATGTAATGGTTTGCAAAAAAATGTGATGTACAGATTAAAATATTAACCTGATACGTTTCCTGTTTCTCGCTGGCTATAGTCTCTGGTGAGTGGCCTGTGTACATTTGTTTCCATTTCTTTGGAAAATCCCCACTGTCAGCTCTCGGTCCTGCTTCTATTTACCTATGAAAAGTTTCTTCTGGTGATGGTTCCTTGACATTTGATTGACTGTAGAGGCCTGGAGTGAGGAGGCCTGTGCTTCTGGGCCCCTGGCTAGGCTTCCACAGCTGCTCAAGGCAACCCCCTACCCCATCCCAGTCAAGGAGCTGCTGGGCTGTGGACTCCCTCGTGGGGCCGGTTTTGTCAGACAGACTGCAGTCCAATTCAAGACAGCACAGGGAACGCTGCGGGCCCCCTTCCAACCCACATGCTGCTGGCTCGCTCCTGGGAGGCAGCTTAGTGACGGACCATTGCAAGCTGGATTTGTATTTAATTCATTTTGACTTGTGATGTATGCTCAAAACAGAAGGCAAGAAGCCAGTTCCATTGAGGGGTGTGTATATTTCTGAGCTTGTTGTTATGGCAGTTTTTCTCTACTGCCAAGAAGAGCATCCGAGGTTCATGGTGACTTTCCAACTATTTAAATTGGGGAAAGTAGATTCCAGGGCATTCCGAGCAGGGGGTACTGCTGCTTTTTTGGCTACTGAACTCTTTGAATTTTAAAATAAAATGTACTCTTTGGTTTTAAACATTACTTGGAAATGTCACCATAACAGATGAAGTGGGGTGGTGGTGGTGGTGAGAATGATTTCATAACTGAGTGCAAAGCCCCCCGAACCAAAAAAGGAACCACACAGGAGATAATACCCACTCCACAGGGTGGCCATCTGTAGACATTTTCTCAGTGAAAACATGCCAGTGGTTTTTTTATTTTATTTTTTACTGTTGGTCTCACTTTCTGTCTCACACATACAATCCTGTGTAAGAGGGAATGCGGAACCCCTCCCTTGCTGCTGGTTTTAGAGTGTGCCGTCAAGGAATAGGGGTACCCTGTTCTACAGGAATTGAGGCCCAGATTTCAATCTACAGAGTGAGGGAGTATGTGACAGGCCCTCAACTTGGAGTCGACGGAGAGTACCATGCTCAGAAAAGGCACACTCCAGCTTCATCCTGCGTAAGCAGGCGATGTGGCCTGGCTTTGAGAGCACTCTCGTTACCCGAGGTAAGATGGGGCCATCTGTGACAGTGCTGGCTGGCCGGTGACACTACAGGGTGGGGAAGACTCTGGGGAATGCCATGTGGCCCTATGATTCCAACTTCCCTTCCTTCCAGGAGACCCCAGGACCTTAACGAGATTGCAGTTGACGAAGGGGATGTGAGCACACTTCTGCATCCGTTTGCTGGTGTCCACTCCTCAATTCTGACTTTAACCCGGGTCTAGGTTGAGCCCTGGATGTCTAGTTATAGCAAGAACCAACAAAAACATTTTAGGATCTAGTATGAAACGGGTTAGGAATAACATCTTTTCCTAATGCCTTCTTGAACCTCCTGAACTGCCAAGATTCTCAACATGTCCAGAATGTCATTCAGATTATTATAATAGGGTTTGTGAGTCCACATGAAGTAGATGTGCCCAGACTAGTGTAGACGATGAGAACAAGTGTTTTGTTTTCTCCATCATTTACTTTTCTGCCTGCCTTGGTGTCTGTGGGAATGTAAGCTGCAGCTAGCCCCTTCCTCTCTCTCTAACCCCTGGGCTGCCTTCAGGGCAGCTGGGTTCTCTAGAATTTTCCTGGTTATTTTAGTTTGCAGGCCATGGCCAGGGAACCATCTATCTGCCCACAGTTTCATTCCAGGGACCTAAAGGGGTGGGGGTGGGGTGGAGCAGACCCTGGCTCAGGCTCAGCCAGACAGGAGCCCATTTTGGCTTTGGGAATTTCCCACAAGGACAGCGGAGGACTCCCTGGCAAGTCCTTTTGTGTTCTTACCAAGGGTGGGAAAGAAGAAGCAAATTATTTGTCTAATCCCCAAATCACATTTCTGAGACGTGGCAGACGAATGCTGGGAGCCCTCTGCTTCCGACACAGCATCAGATGCTGGGGTGTGCAAGGGACTTTGCCCATGTGGGTTGTGCACCGTTATGAAAAGAACAAAGAGACCTGGCTGGGGAAGACATGAAAAATGGCAGAGCCCCTCCCGGCCCGGTAAACACGCCATGGCTTTGCCACCTCCACTCAAAAGGCTACCACTTTCATTGCTCTCCTAGCAAAGAAACCTTTCTTCAGAGCGAGTGGCGGGGTACAAAGGCAAAGTACAAAATGTGCGCACATCACAGTCCCTGCAATTCTGTTTGAACAAGCGTATTGATTGGGTCTGACCCTGTTACATTTTTTCCCTATTATTTGAAAAGGTGCATCTAAGTGTAGTGAATTGAACCAGTGGAGCTGAACTTTCCATGAAAACTTCTCAAGGTATTTCTTTAGTTCAAAGCTTTTGAATTTTAAAGGGCATTTTTAATATGAGTCTGTTGAGTATTCTCTGCCACAGCCCAACAAGGGATGTTAAATGCAGATGAGGTTGGAGCAGGGTGAGGAAGGAAGCGGACCTGCAGGGGAGGGTGTCTACCAGTCCAGGAAGGTCTGGGTTTTGGGGAGAAAGGCTCAGCCCCATGCTTTGGAGCAGCTCATGCAGACCCTAAAAGGGACCTCTCTGAGCACAAGGGCAACTGCTTAGCGATAGGGAAGAGGCTTCACAGCTTAACTTGAAGACTTGAACTGAGAGAGCCAGGAAGCACTTGCTGAGGGCTTCTCCAAAGGAAGAGGGTTTTGTCCTCATGCATAAGGGCCTCATTGCTGTTTACTTTCTCTCATACTCGGCCCTAGAGCTGGGAAGGAAGGTGGGAGGCTGAGTCCCTTGACTGAGCTCACAGACAGACAGGAAGCTGCAGTAACTGTCTGCAGTCACCTACATCCTCCAGCCCCCCGGGGGACCTCACTGATCAGTTGCAGATGCTTTCCCACTGAGCCCTGGGCTGCATCTCAATCCTTAACTGATCTGATGTCTTTGGATTTGGATGTGTTGCTGGTTGTGTGCACCATGGCAGCAGTCCCTTTCGCCATCCTGTCCCAGGACCCTGGAACTGTCCACCAAGTCTCACTCTCTCTACACGGAAGGAGGCTCTCTTTGAGGGCACTGAGGGTGCACGGCTCCTTTTGACTGAGCTCCTGGCTCATGCTGGTCTGAGTCTCTGTTGCCCCTTGAGGCCTCTTGGGCATGGAAAGCACCTCCTTCCTAGACCCAGAATTCAGGTTCAGAGGCAGAATCATCCCTGGGAGGAGCTGGAAAGTCAGGTCCTGCACCGAGAGAACCCAGGGCTTGGACATCCCAGCGAAGTCCTTTCAGGGTCTTTGCCAAATCTCCAGCCTAGAAGACAGTGGCCTGGAGGAGCACAGTAGGGTCAGAATCACAGTGAAAAGCAGTAGTCTCTGGGTCCCTCTCTGCCCACAGCTGTGGGAACATCAGCCCCTGCCCCCAGAGTCCTCTTACCTTGTTCTGGGAGCCCCCAGAGGTGTTCCATGTATGATCTGAAATCCATTTTCTTGGTGGTCACTTTCAGGACTTTCTGCTGTTACCTGTGTTTCTTGAGGCCACACTGGCTGTTAGGCAAAATAAGGTCCCAGTGACAGTAGTAACTCAGATTTCATGGCCTCTGCCTCCTGCTGCTCACCACAGAAGTCTTCTGCTGTTGTCTCACCTGGTTATTCCCAGGAGCCCCCAGACTTTCCTCATGTGAACTCACAACTGTCCTCTCAAGTTTACGTTCTTCCACCTGCAGCTACTTGATGCCTACTGGCCATGAAGCCTGGAACAGGCTGGCTCCGTCACTGGGGATATGCTGGTCTCGCTTACTACTTGGCCAAAGTGTGCCCCGGGCATCAGCAGGTCCCAGTAATGGCCACTCATGCTTATAATTTAAGGTCCCAAGCATTAACTAATTTAGAGGAAAACTTGCTCACCAAAAGGTGATAGTCTCCTTGTAAACTGGCAATTGCTTAGAGCACGAGCCTCACAAGATGTGGTGATTTTCATGATCCTTACCAACAAGAGAACTTCTGCAAGGCAATATCTGCTCCCATACACCTTGTTTTGGTAGCCAGCCTGTGGGCTTCTCCGGGGCTTGCTTTTGCTCAGTGCCCAGCTTATCACAGATGCTGACTGTTCGGGAAGGTGAGGTTGGAGTGACCGGGTGTCTACCTCTGCCTCCCACTTCCCCACTTCTCACTATTCTAGGAGAACTGGACCTGGGGCAACAAGGCAGAAACCCAGGGACGGTTCTGATAGATTGAACACATGTGAGCGTATAATGGACACGCTGAGCTTGGCACTGGGTTGGGGGGAGGGGGGAGGGTATGGGAGTGACAATCGTGGTTACACTCCAGCACCTCTTCCACCTCCTAGGAACTCGCCCACCACTGGTGAATCTAGTCCATACCTGAATCTCCACTAGTCGGAATCATTTTTCAGATGGTTATTTTGGATAATAATAATTCTGGTTACATTTAGTGCTGCTTATGTATCAGGCACCTTGTGTTACTCTCTGTGGCAGATACAGTAACTACGGACAGATAACCATGTGTTCCTCCCCATCATGCTGCCACTTTAGACTCAAGCAAGGCCATATGTCCAGCTCTGGACAGTGGACCACAAGTTGAAGTGAGATGTGTCACATCTGGGCTGAAGCATTTCAGAACCAGTGCACTGTTTCTAGCTTTCTCTTGCCCTGCAGTGGCCACCTAGAAGTCACATGTTTCGGAGAGTGGAACCGCAAGATGCAAACTGACTTGCCCTAACTCTCCACTTTGGAAGGGAACTGCCTGGGAGAGGCCCCAAGATCCACACCTAACTTTGCATGGGTGAGAAATAAACTTTGATATATTTGTCCCCTGGGACTTAAGGGTTTATTTTCTACCATAGCATAGTCTAGACTTCCCATACTCTAGGTATTATGATTCCCATATTATAGTTGAGAAAACTGAGGCACAATGGTCCCATGACTAGGAATTAGCTGAGTTGAAACTTGAGCTTGTATCCCTCTGACTTCAGGGAGCTTTTAACCACTACATTGGCTGCTATTATCTTAGAGAAAAAAAAGAGAAACAGAAGAGCTTCCTGGGGACTTATGGGAAGATTTTGATGGAGAAAGGGATGATGGTTCTATAGAGCTGGATTCTGGGTCCTTGGAAAAGAATAATCTCTGGTGAAATCGATGACGACACAGATAGCCTGAAGAGAAACTTAGGTTCGGGAAAGTGCCTGTGTCAGTGCCTACTGTGTGATGAATGGAAACCCCCTCTGTGGCTGCGATCTGACAGCGAGCATGGCCTTGGGGGCATCTTGGAGAAATGTTACTTAGTACACTTGACCCAGCCACAGGTCTTAGGGCTTTAGGACTCAGAAACCAGATCTGTCAGCTCTAAGAGTGGGGCTGTCTCTCCAGGCTACAGTCACACTGACCAGACTTGGGAGACAGATGGAGAAAATTGGATGAGAACTGAACTGCCAGGCAGATTGGCTACTGGTATTCACTGACGCTACTACTACCACCCCCAGCCCCACCTGGGGTTGGGATGCGTGTCTTCTTTAGACATGGAACTTTCAGGACCAGGGCAGTCTTGGAGAGTCCTGGTGTTACTGAGCTGTACCAACGTGAGGTACTATCTCCACGACAGGAGACTACGTCCCGCAGACCTGATGGTCATATTCCTGGACTGGGGCTTCCTCTTTGGAACAGAGGAAGATGGCACTGCCCTTCAGGTGGCTCTTCTCTATGTGGCTGTGACTGACCAGCCCCTCATCCACAGGTTGACACCATGGGAGGGAGACAGCCCAGTGCAGAAGTGACATGCACTGAGCCAGGCTACCTGTAATCAAATCCGGGTTGTCAGCCCTGTGACTTGGGCAAGTTACTTCCCCTCTCCACGCCTCCATGTCCTCACCTGGAAAATAAGGATATTTTTACCTACCTCAGTAGAGCTGTTGTGAGAATTAAATGAGTTAGTCCATGGAAAATGTTAAGAACAGTTCTTGCTCCTATGGGAAGCATCAGAAGAAAAAATATACATATTAGTTATTTACCAGCATTTAAGTTACAGTCATTTAATATGTATCGCACTCTTGTTCTTTAATTATTTATTTGTTTGCTTGTTTATTGACTGCTTCCCTCACAAGAACACAAGCTTCATGAAACCAAGGACACAGTCTTGTTCACTGTATTATCCCTTCTGCCCAGAACGATGTCAGCCACAAAGAGAGTGCTAAGAAATAATTTGTTCAACGAATGAATAAATGAATGAAGTCAAGGCCTGTTGGCCAGGGAGCCCTCTCTCTTTTTGGGATGACTTTGCCTATCTCTGCTCAGCTCTGTTATGTGTTTTATACTGTAGCCCCCAGAGAGCATCTCTCGCTCTCTTATTTTTAAGTCCCTTGAGTAGTAGATAAGAGCAGGGACTGTGGAATTCCAATCTACCCTTATTAATTCTGTGACTCTAATTTAAATGCAGGTAAATGATAACCAATATGTATATTTTTTCTGATGCTTCCCATGGGGCTGAGAACTGTTCTTAGCATTTTCTGTGAACTAACTAATTTCATTCTCACAACAGCTCTACTGAGGTAGGCAAACCACTGGACTTCGTAAGCTTCATTTTTCTCTTCTGAAACGTGAACATAATAAGACCTACCTTCCATGGTTCATTGTGAGGACTAATGGAATTCTCACACAATCCCTGGCTTGGGAGCACTCAAGAAGCATTCACCCGGTTGGTTTTGCCCTTAGGGACAGCAAGGCTCGATGTGGTTCTTCCACATTTAAACCCTGTATCCTTTCCTGACTGGGCAGCATAAACAGGTTTGGGGTCATCTACTATCCCCCGACCTCTGTCTTCTGCCCTCCACCCTCTGCCTTCCATTTCAGGCAGTCACCTGCCGTGGGTAGAGTGATGGTCTGGGGCTTTTGAAGTTGGGGTTTGCAAGGCCGGGCCATGCCAGGCTGCCCCCGTGAGCTCTCCAGCTGCAGAGGACAGCCACGTCCTTGGAGGCTGCCCCTCCAGCCCTGCGGCTGTCCACCCGACAGCAGATCAACCTGTGTGCCTCCCTTTGATGTTTGTCCTCAAACTGGAGCCTTGTGCCCTGCTCTGAGAACCTGAGCTTTGAAGTTGGCCTATAAACTGAGCTTTCAGGAAAAAAGTTGTCTGTTGTGCCTCAGAGCACGGCTGGGCCCTGTAAAGGCACGTGGAGTGCCATGAACACCTGATGAATAATTCTTTTTGGGCCCAAGAAAGATTCATTCCATTTAAAGGAGAGGAAAATTCCCTTGACCTTTTCATTGAAGTTCCGGGAGGGGGGCTTGGAGGGGGGGCACTTAGAGAGGGTTTTTGTGTCTTCTCACTGAAGCCACATGGAGCAGGCAGGTTGTCTTTAAGAGCTGAGCTCCAGTGACTACTCCAAAGGGCTTCCTATCCCTGACTCCTGACCCCAGGTCTGCTCAGCCAACACCCCCTTTACACTCCCTGCCTCCCACCATGACTGAGGGAGAAGACTGGGTCCTCTCCCAGATGGAGAGGTCTCTGCCCTCTCCACAGCAAACCATGTTGGAAATGGCAAGGCTTACGGACTCTGCTGCCTTCTTTTCCTTTCAGGGCCTTGGCGTGGCAAAGGGGTGAGGCAGATATGAATGTGCCTGGATTTCTCACCTGAAGGAGCCCCCAAAGCAGGCTGACAGTTACTGACAGTTGCCGAGTGCTTACTCTGCCAGGCCCTCGGCCTTCTTTTGTGCATGACTAGATAATAGGATGTAAGTTTGTGTGTAGTTTTCTGAGATCATTCATTCTTTTTTTTTTTTTTTTTTAATTTGGAGATGGAGTCTCCCTGTGTCGCCCAGGCTAGAGTGGGCAGTGGTATGATCTCAGCCCACAACAATCTCTGCCTCCCGGGTTCAAGCAGTTTTCCTGCTTCAGTCTCCCGAGTAGCTGGGATTACAGGCACACGCCTCCATGCCTGGCTAATTTTTGTATTTTTAGTAGAGATGGGGTTTCACTATCTTGGCCAGGGTGGTCTTGAGCTCCTGACCCCAGGTGATCTGCCCGCCTCAGCCTCTCAAAGTGCTGGCATTACAGGCATGAGCCACCATGCCCGGTCAAGACCTTTCTTTATGGCAAAATGTAACATACATATAGAAAGTACACGCAAAAAAATGTTCAGCTCAGTGAGTGATCAGAAGGCAAACACCCGCGTAACCACTCTTCAGTCAAGAAATAGAAGTGTGCCAGAGTGCTGGCAGCCCTGGTCCTGCCCTTCCCTGCTCAGGACACCCTCCCACTCCTGCAAGGGATAAGCACTCCATGGACTTTTGTGGTAACTACTTACTTGCTATTTACAATGTTACTGTCTAAGCAGACATCACAAAATACAGTAGCTTAGTTTGATCTGTTTTCTGAAATTTCTACAAATAGAATAATTTTCTCAAATAGAAATTCCTTTATGTCCAACTTTTTTTCATTAAACATCATCTATATTCATTTATGTCCCATGTAACTATGTTTCACTCATTTTTGCTGCTGTACACTATGCTATTCCACTGCATAGATATCCAACAATGATTGATCTGTTTTACTGTTGAAGGACATTTGGGCTTTTATAAATAATGTTATTGCTATTACAATAGCATTACTGTAATATTGCTATTACAAATAATGCTGCTATTAACATTTCTATGCATGTCTGTTGGTGCACATGCTAAGTGTAGAGGTGCTAGGTCAGAGGATAAGCATATCTTCACATTAGGTAGAAAATGTCAAACTGTTTTCCAACATAGTGGTACTAATTTATGCTCCGCTCCCACCATCACTATATGATTTGTTGTTCATCCTCATTGTGGCAGCCAGCTTCTGAAATGGCCCCCCAAAGATCCTCACCTCTTGGTATTCACACCCTGTGTAATCCCCTCTTCTTAGGTGTGGGCTGGAGCTAGTAACTTACTTCTACTGCATAGCATGTGACAGAAGGTAATGGATGTCACTTTCAAGATGAGGTTACAAAAAGGCCTCTATCTTGGGCACCCTCCCTTGCATCCTCACCTGCTTACTGTGAGGGAAGCCCTGTAGTGAGCTAGTGGGAGGAGGTCTACCCAGCAAGGAACGGATACCTGACCATAGCCAGTGAGGACCTGAGACCTGCTGCAATCACCTGAGCGAGCTTGCAAGTGAGTTATCCCCCAGTCAAGTCTTGGGTGACTGCAGTCCTAGCTCACACCTCCATCACAGCTTTGTGGGAGACCCTGAGCCAGAGACACTCAACTAAGCCCCGATTCCTGACACATGGAAATGGTGAGATGATAAATGGTGGTTGTTTTAGGCCATCAAGTTTTGAGGTAATTTGTTACACAGTGGTAGGTAATATACCCACCAAAACTTTTCATTATTTTAAAATTTTAGCCATTTTGATGAGTATGAAGTAAGCTTAACTAGCATCTTCCTAACCGTTAACAGAGTCGAGCAGCTTTTTAAATGTTCCTTGACCACTTGGATTTCCTTTTTTGTAAAGCCTGTCATGTCTTGCCATTGTTCTATTGAGTTACATATCTTTTTCTTAGTGATTTGTAGGGATTCTAGATTTCTAGGGTGGCCGGGGTTACCACCAGAAAACAGAGCCTGAGGCCAGGGCTTGCAGGCAGATCATTTATTTGGGAATGTCCTAGGGAATCGCAGTGGAAAGGAAAGGAGAGGAAACCAGTCAAAGGGTGGCTTCTCCAGAGCTGGTCACTGTCGTGGGACATTTGGATTCAGTCTCACTGAGACCTTCCTTCTGAGGGGCCATGTAAAATGCACCTCAAAATTATCCACTTGAGACATGAAAGAAGGGAGCCTTTCTTTCATATCCTCTAGCTCAGGGCCCCTATTGGCCAAGAGGTCCCCATGGGGCATTAAGCCCCTCGCTTTTCCAGATCATACATACACATGAGTGATTCGACATGACCCCCACACTGGGGCCACTGAGAAGCCCTGGGGCGGCCATCCTGTAGCAGTGATAGCCATAGCAGAGGAAAACGTGGCTGAGAGCATGTGAGGTGGAGCGTGGGAAGTATCTGCCCCACAGCCTCTTAGGGATTGTATGTAAATATCTTCTCCCCTCTGTGGCTTGCTTTTCCACTCTCTTCATGGTATCTTGATGAATAGACATTACTAATTTTAAGGTAGTAGAGTTGATAAATTTTCCCTTTATAGTCTGTGGGGTTTTGTGTTCTGTTTAAAAAATCCTGTACTGTCTGGGTGTGGTGGCTCACGCCTGTAATCCCAGCAGCACTTTGGGAGGATGAGGCAGGCAAATCACCTGAGGTCAGGAGTTCAAGACCAGCCTGAACAACATGGTGAAACCTTGTCTCTACTAAAAATACAAAAATTACCCAGAGGTGGTGGTGGGCATCTGTAATCCCAGCTACTGGGGAGGCTGAGGCAGGAGAATCACTTGAATCTGGGAGACGGAGGTTGCAGTGAGCCAAGATTGTACCACTGCTCTCCAGCCTGGGCGACAAAGCTAGACTCCATCTCAAAAAAAAAAAAAAAAAAAAAAAGTCCTGTATTTAAGTCATTATTGTTTTGTCTTTCACAGATTTACAGTTTACCTGGAATTGATTTTTAGGTAAGGTATGAAGTGGGTGTCAGGTTTCATTTTTTCCAAATAGATATCCAGCTTACTGAAGAATCTATTACTTCCTACTGCTGTAGAATGCCACCTTTGTCATAAATCAAATATATATGTGTGCAAATCTATTTGTGGGCTGTTTTTTTCTACTTTATTGTCTATTTGTCTAGTGTACCAATATGATATTTTAATTACTGGAGCTTCATAGCAAGTTTTGATACCCAGGAAAGCAAGGCTTCTATCTCTCTTGTTCTTATTCTTCACAAGT
Organism: Macaca thibetana thibetana; assembly: GCF_024542745.1. NCBI lineage: Eukaryota > Metazoa > Chordata > Mammalia > Primates > Cercopithecidae > Macaca > Macaca thibetana. The sequence continues at coordinate 48,692,044 of NC_065591.1, forward strand.
GTCTTGGTTAATTTTGGTCTTTGCATTTCCTCATAAATTTCAGAGCCAACTTGCTAAGTCTTCCCCATTACTTCCAATTGGATTTTGAAAAACTGAGCTGCATTGCATTTAGATGACTTTGGGGCGAACTGCATCTCTACAATATTGAGTCTCCTAATCCATGAGCATGGAATCCTAAATCCATTCATTTATTTGGGCTTTTAAAATTTTCTCTCCAAAATGTTTTATTTTTATTTATTTAGAGGTGGGCGTCTCTTTCTGTCACCCAGGCTACAGTGCAGCGGCATGATCACAGTTCCCTACAACCTCGAACTCCTGGGCTCAAGGGATCCATCCACCACAGCCTCTCAAGTAGCAGGGATTACAGTTGCAAGCCACCATACCCAGCCTCCAAAATGTATTATAGAAAAAAAGCATTCTGCTTTTATCAATGATGGACAAGAATGCTTTGAACCAACTTTTCCACTGAGAACAAGGAGAAAAGTAGGCTGAGATTTAAAAAACACATTTGAAGCACTGGAGAGCATTTGAAGCACTGCTGTCAACACAGTAAAAATTTATGGAGCCAAGATCCAGAGGAAAGGAAGAAAGGTAGGGGTGTGAGCTCAGCATTTGACGCCACTTTTCTCCTCAGGTGGATTGTCTAGCCCAAAAGCTGCAGCTGAGAGCCCAAGAAGCTGCTCAGCAGCGATTTGACTCCAAGCAGCTGTTCTTTGATAGACTCCCAAAGTTGCACCCTGTTCGTATGCCTGGCAGTCAGCCAAGCACCCAAGTGGGCATCTTTGTACAGATTTTGGGGGCTCTAGAGTTCCTTCATCTCCAGTACTCTTCCCTTCAAATCCGTCACCTTGACAGCCCTCAATGCTGATCTCTGTTTCTTTTGCCCAGTGAGATTGCTGCCACTTCAGTTTGGACTTGTTTCCTTTGCAGTGGTTTGGAAGTGGCCTAAGGAAGAAATCTGGGTTGAATGTAGGACTCTTCTCGTGTGCTTTCCTTCTCTCAATGATCGTAAATCCTGCATAGGTTGGCCAACACAAATTTCTTTGCTTTTATTCTTGAAGAATATTTTCACTGGGTATAGGACTCAGTTGGTGGTTATTTTAATTTTTTTTTTTTTCAGTGCTTTGAAGGTATCACTACATTTTATTTTTATTTTATTTATTTAGAGATGGGGGTCTGGCTCTGTCACCCAGGAAGTTTCTGGCTTCCTTTGCTTCTGTTCAGAAGTCAGTTGTCCTGGCTGGGCATGGTGGCTGACACCTGTAATCCCAGCACTTTGGGAAGCTGAGGCAGGTGGATCACTTGAGCCCAGGGGTGCGAGACCAGCCTGGGCAATAAAGTGAGACCCAGTCTCTACAAAAAAATCTAAAACATTAACCGGGCATGGTGACATTTGCCTATGGTCCCAAGTACTCAGGGGGCTGAGGTGGGAGGATTGCTTGAGCCTTGAAGGTCAGGGTTGCAGTAAACCATGATCACGCCACTGTGCTGCAGCCTGGGTGACAGAGCAAGACTCTGTCTCAAAAAAAAAAAAAAAAAAAAAAAAGTCAGTTGTCCTGTTTTTGTTCCCTTAATTGTATTGCATCTTTTTTCTCTGCATTTATTTTTCTTCTTGTCTTTGGTTCATGGCATTTTTCCTATAATATGCCTAGGTGTGATTTTTCTTTGTTGTTTCGTTGTTGTTTTTGAGACAGAGTCTCGTTCTGTCACCAAGCTAGAGTGCAGTGGCACGATCATAGCTCACTGCATCCTTGAACTCCTGGGCTCAAGAGATCCTCCTGCCTCAGTCTCCTGGGTAGTGGGACTACAGGCATGCACCACTACACTTGGCTAATTTTTTAAAATTTTTTGTAGAGACAGAGTCTTGCTATGTTGCCCAGGTTGGTCTTGAACTCCTGGCTACAAGCAGTCCTCTCCTGTCAGCCTCCCAAAGCGCTGGTATAATAGGCATGAACCACCTTCCCTCACCTAGGTGTGGTTTTCCTTGTCTTCATGCTGTTTAGGTTTTGTAGGGATTCTCAAACCTGTAGGTGGGACATTTTTTGTCAGTTTTGAAATATTATCATCCATTTTGTCTTTTAAAATTTGATTTTCAGCCAGGCATGGTGGCACATGCCTGTAGTTCCAGGTATTTGGCTGACGCAGGATTACTTGAGCCCAGAAGGTTGAATCTAGCCTGAGCAACATAGTAAGACTCTGTCTCTTAACATTTTTCTTCAAATTGATTTTCTTTATACTCTTTTCTCTCTTTCAGGAGTCAATTATTTGAATGTTAGCCCTTTGTACTCTCCATTATGCAAGAATCCATTACACCATTGTGAGAAAGATTTGACAAATCAATTAGTCTTTTCTCTTACCGAAGTGCTTCTGCCACTCAAATTTTCCTGTACTCTGAAGCAATGTCTATTTCCGACATCAGCAGTGGTAAAACCCATAAACCTTCTTGGAATTTGGACAGTCACCTTTTGTTTCAAGAACATAGGACAAAAGATGTGGAGATTTTTCCTAGTCGCAAGGTTAAATGTTTAAAGTTATAGGCTGCACTATGCCTGTCCTAAGTGCCAGGTCCTGAGTGACCGAGGGACCCACATGCTCTTGGATCAATATGCATGTGTTCTTGATATGCAGGGCCCTCTAAAGCATGGGCCCCTGAGGCAGAAGCCCATCTTACCTGAGTTTAAGGGCGGGTTTCTCAATCTCAACATTATTGACATTTGGGCCAGATAATTCTTGCTGTGTGGGGCTGTCCTGTGCATCAAAGGATGGTGAGCAGCATCCCTAGAGTCTACCTACTAGATACTAGTAGTGCCTCCCAGCTGTCACAAACAGAAATATCTCCCAACATTGCTAATGTTCCCTGGCCAAGGCAGGGAAAGTGGGTGGATCACAAAATTATTTCTGGCTCAGAACCATGAGCTTAAGGATAATACTCCAGACAGGAAAGGCCCACGTGAACAGTTCCACTTAGAACTTAATATCAAGAAATATTCTGCTTAACGAATAAAAGAAAGCACATCACTAGTTTAACCAGAGACATGGGTTATTCTGAATTTCATATTTTCCTTTGGCTTCGACTATTTGCAAGCTTCAAGCTGAGTTTCAAGTTTACTACATTAGCTATGTGGGCCTCAGTTTTCTGGATAGATCTTTTATTTCTAATATATTAATTCTTGTGGAAATGGCTTCATGTGGTTTGAAGAGCTTGTTAGGCAAAATTGCCTTATGAAACTTCAGCCTTAGGAGGGATAACATCACTCTTGTTGTCCAGGCTGGAATGCAATGAATGGCGCAATCTCAGCTCACTGCAACCTCTGTCCCCCAGGTTCAAGTGATTCTCCTGCCTCAGCCTCCCAAATAGCTGGGATTACAGGCATGCACCACCACACCCGGCTAATTTTGTATTTTTAGTAGAGACAGGGTTTCTCCATGTTGGCCAGGCTGGCCTCAAACCCATGACCTCAAGCGATCCAGCCACCTTGGTCTCCCAAAGTGCCGGGATTACAGGCATGAGCTACCATGCCTGACCCTTGAAGTAGTTTTGAGAGCAATGAACAGCAGTTGTGGGAGTTGGAGAGAGCAGGAAAGGCGCTGTTCGGTAATAGTGGTGGGTACACCTTGTGAGGAACATACAGGAGGTATTGCTTGGGTTTTTCTTGTGTCAGAAATAATGGTGAGGATGCTTTCTGAGAGTAGGGTGGGAAGCTGAAGTTTAGAAATCAAGCCAGCAGGGATTCAAGCCATAGTAATTTGGGTGTTAAAGTTAATGTGTACTTCTAGTTTAGAGACAGAATAATGAAGTCATTTCTTTTCTTGGAAATCACTCAAAAGCAACAGATAATGAGAAACAGAAGTGCAAACTCCAGCTTCAAGAAAACTAGGAGACATCTGAAACTCTTAACTCTAAAATAGGTGAAAGAGTTGGAAAGGTAGTGAATATAAAGTGAGAATACAGGAGGATGGCTGCTTCTGCAGGGTCCAAGTAAGCTAATTAGAGTGTCTTCCTTAAGTGAAGTGATTTGTAGGACCAGTCTGTCAGAGTGGCAAGGACAAAAAGAGACCTGGCATTCTGACAGCCCTATAATGCCTGATCTTCACCGTCAGAGTTACAGTGGTTCCCACAACCCTGAATCATGAAAGAAATTTCTGCTAGCTTGACCACTCTCCAACATGAAAATCCTACAAATAACTGGGAAGAATCTCATTTAAAGATGAGTCATCAGTTTTCCCCATCTAGGTATATAGCAATTTCTTCCTAAATAGGAGTTAAGAGAAAAAAAACAAAAAACAAAAAACTATATTTATTTATTTATTTAGAGATGGAGTCTTTTGCTCTGTCGCCAGGCTGGAGTGCAGTGGTGTGATCTCGGCTCGCTGCAACCTCTGCCTTCCGGGTTCAAGCGATTCCCCTGCCTCAGCCTCCTGTGTAGCTGGGACTACAGGCGCCCACCACCATGCCCAGCTAATTTTTTGTATTTTAGTAGAGATGGGATTTCACCACGTTGGCCAGGATGGTCTTGATCTCCTGACCTTGTGATCCACCCGCCTCAGCCTCCCAAAGTGCTGGGATTTCAGGCATGAGCCATCACTCCCAGCCAAAACTTATTTTTTTAAGAGATAGGGTCTCACTCTGTTTCCCAGGCTGGAGTACACTGGTGCATTCATAGCTCAATGCAGCCTCAAACTCCTGGCCTCAAGTGATCCTCCCATCTCAGCTTCCTGAATAGCTGGGACTACAGGTTATGAACCATTACTCCCAGCCAAGAGCTCATTCGAGACTCCTCTCTTACATGATACATCCAATCTTTAAGCAAATACTGTTGGTTTTGCCTTCAAAATATATCCAGAATCTACTTCTTGCTACTCCCATTACCACCCTAGTCCAAGCCCTTGGGCTCACCTAGAATATTGCCATAATCTAATTTTCACAGTTGGCTTCCCGTTTTTTTTTTTTTAAATTACTGTGACATGATCTAATATTGCAGCTTAAGCAATATCAGAGGAGGCCGAAGCAGGCAGATCACTTGAGGCCAGGAGTTTGAGACCAGCCTGGCCAACATGGAGAAACCCCATCTCTACTAATACAAAAATTAGCCAGGTGTGGTGGCATGCGCCTGTAATCCCAGCCACTTGGGAGGCTGAAGCAGGAGAATCACTTGCACCTGGGAGGCAGAGGTTACAGTGAGCTGAGATGGTGCCACTGCCCTCCAGCCTGAGCGACAAGAGTGAAACTGTGTCTCAAAAAGAAAAGAAAAAAGGAAGATATAATGAAATGTGAGCCGGCAGAACTCAGGAAGTTAAAAAATAATCACAAAAATGAAAATGGGAATGATGGGGTATACAGTGTTTGAATCATGATAAGGGGAATAAGGAGCAGGAATTATAAAGAAAAATAACATAGAGATAGGAAATGACACATGCACATAATTGGAGTTCCTAAAGTAGTAAAACGTCCATTTTCTATTTGTATAAATGAAAGCACTGAGAAACTTTGCTCACATGATAAAAAAGTCAGTAATAGGTTTTAGAAATGCCAATCTTCCGAATTCTTAGGCCAAAAATCAGTGATCTTTCATCAAAATTTATTTTTAATAAATTAGCTGACAATTCACTTGTCTGATAGTTTCATTGAGGGCATCTGACAGATGACAGAAACCATCTGACTTGCAAAGGGAGTCATTCAGGCCTCAACATAAACACGAATGTTTCAAATTGTCCCTTTGTTTGGACCCATGAAATATTTTACTCTCTGGGACAATTAAACACAGTAGGTCTGGCATGGCTGAGAGGTATTGCCTTTCCTCTAGTGGGAGAAAGGCTGTGAAATACGAAGTAGTTGTTTTAAGGCAGATCAATTTAGGAACAAATACATATGGATGTATAGGATTGGAAAATTCTCTACAGAACCCCTTCATGTACTCAGAAGCGCGTATATCCTACTGGTTAACAATGCTAAGTACTGCTAGCAGGTCAAGGGAAGAATTTACAAGTACTTATGTTTTAGGAAAATGTCAATAATTGATTTGATGAAAGTTTTCAGTGCTCTTGTGTCAAGGGTGGGTAGAAGCCACATTGGAGTGGATTGAGGAGGGAGGGGATGGAAATAAGAAATAGAGGCAGTAATAGAAAAGTTACTAAAATTAGATATAGATGAGAGAATTACACCCAACGTAGGTGGTACCTAGGAGCAACTTCTTTTTTTAAAAAAGATACGAAATACTTGAACAAATGCCGAAAGAAAAGGATCACAGATTAAGGGAGAGATTGAAGACTCAAGGGAAGATAATAAGAACTGCATTCACAAGGTTTAAAAGATTCAACAGTAGGCTGGGTGTGGTGGTTCACACCTGTAATCCCAACACTTTGGGAGGCTGAAGATAATAAGAACTGCATTCACAAGGTTTAAAAGATTCAACAGTAGGCTGGGTGTGGTGGTTCACACCTGTAATCCCAACACTTTTGAGAGGCTGTAATCCCTGCTCAAGAGGCTTAGGTGGGAGGGTCTTGAGCCCACTGAAGTTAAAGCTGCAGTGAGCCATGACCATGATCATGCCACTGAACTCCAGCTTGGGTGACAGAGCAGGACCCTGTCTCGGGGCGGCAGCGGAGGTGGTGGGAACCAGGAGCCAGCACTTATCGATCACTTATCTATGTACTAAGCTTTTTGCTCATTTTACCTAAGTCTCATAACAACTATGCAAGGGGGTTACTGTTACTATCCTCATTTTACTTACCCAGAAAGGAGACCCAGAGAGATCAACTTATGCTCAAAGTCACCGAGTTTAGCCCTGTAGTGGAGTTGGGATGTCACAACCTAGAGCACAGAACACTTGTCCATGGCTGTGGATTTAGTAAGCGAAGTTCAGGGAATTTGTGCCTGAAGGTTTCTATTTTTATGTAAGATAGAAGGCAAAGACATGTTAAGAGTGAAGGAAAAAAAGAGGGTAACAAGTTTCAGAGTAGAAGTTTTACATAGTAAGAATGGAGAGCTGACTAGAGAAAATAAAGGTAATGGGCAGTGCTGAGGTCAGTTAAAACCAATTTTTACTAATATGGATTTATACATTTGGTGATCTTTCTCCAGAAATAACTGGTGAGGGAGGGTAGGAGGCTTGGATACATCCAGGGCTGGGAATTTTCCAGGAAGTCATTTGGGTTAACAATCACGATACTGAATTGATAGATCAGGAAGCGGAGATAGGACTTACAAAGGAGGTGGAAACAGACTACGCCCTAACACAGAGCAGGTATAAAGGGGGAGTTGGTTAGAAGTGAATTTTTTTATTGAGTGATTTTAGAAGATGTTTTGGATATTGCAAGTATATAGGATGTGGTTGTGATGGAAACAAGTAATGGAACCAAAGCCCTGTGTGTAAGTAGTCACTGAAGCTAACCAGGTAGCTGAAATTTCTTTCCCCCAAATTTACTCAAAGAATGTGACTTTTGTGCTCTCAAACTATGGTTCAGGCACTCCAGACTTTTTTTCTGTACCTTCAATTCTCTCAGATTTAAAAAATTATACTAGAGAAGAGGACTTTTGCCTATGAATACAAACAACATTGCAATCTGTATCCGAAAACATTCTTTTCAATAGACTGTTAGGTTACGGGTACAAGTAAACACTTGGGTATAAAGCAAACATTTAAAAGTGCATTTCAGGTATTAAATTATGAATGATATGGAAAAGTTGCCATTAAACTTTCCACTGAATAGTGTTTCACAGCACAAAAATAATCTACTTTCCTGATACTTTTTTAGTATGGATACCAAGACAGCATGACATCAGTTGTCTTCTAATTTTGTTCCAGTTTGATTTTAAAAACCCACATGTTCATGCTTAAAAGATAGCATTATGTTTAATAGGTGCTAGGAAACCAGGCCACATGGACCAACCTACCTAAATTTACTCTAACCCTGAATTTTGTTAACACCCAATACATGAATTAATTGAAATCTGGATTTCTCTATACAGAGATGCAGAAAGTCTTGTAGTGTAGTTATTTTAAAACAAGGTGCTCCTATTTACTTATCAGAAACAAGACCATATCAACAACCCAACATTTAAATAATGAACTGATGAAAATACTTTTAAAAACCATAAAACTCATTTCTATCACATTCTTAAGTAAAAATCAATCTTCACTTTCTTAGTTATAAGCAATCCCACAGACATTTGAAAATTAGAGGGCAAACTAAAATTGTTGAATAAAGCCAAACTTTTTCAAACTAAGTATTTGTTAAATGTCATATATATTGTCTACCATCAAGTGATTCAATATTTTACTATAGAGGATAGCATCTATTTTTCAAAAATGTGAGAAATTAAAAAAAAAACAAAAAACAAGGCAACAACTTTGGGGTCTGAAACATGAAATATACTGTAATATAGAGTCTACCAACCAGAAATCACCTGTTCTACTTGCTACTTGCTAAATTTCTCTAACGCATTCTAAATTATTTTATTTGATTTTTTTTTTTTTTTTGAGACGGAGTTTTGTTCTTGTTGCCCAGGCTGGAGTGCAATGGTGCGATCTTGGCTCACTGCAACCTCTGCTTCCAGGGTTCAAGTGATTCTCCTGCCTCAGCCTCCGGAGTAGCTGGGATTACAGGCTTGCACCACCACGCCCAGCTAATTTTGTATTTTTAGTAGAGATGGGGTTTCTCCATGTTGGTCAGGCTGGTCTCCTGACCTCAGGTTATCCACCTGCCTCGGCCTCCCAAAGTGCTGAGCCACTGCACCTGGCAACACATTCTAAATTTCAAAGTGACATAAGAATAATTTTAAAAAATTCCAACACTCCAAGGCCGGGTGCAGTGGCTCACGCCTGTAATCCCAGCACTTTCGGAGGCTGAGGCGGGTGGATCACAAGGTCACAAGATCGAGACCATCCTAACACTATGAAACTCCATCTCTACTAAAAATACAAAAAATTAGCCGGGCATAGTGGCACATGCCTGTAGTCTTAGTTACTCGGGAGGCTGAGGCAGGAGAATCGCTTGAACCCAGGAGGCGGAGGTTGCAGTTAGCTGAGATCACGCCACTGCACTCCAACCTGGGTGACAGAGTGAGACACCGTCTCAAAAAAAAAAAAAAAAAAAAAAAAAAAAAAAAAAAAAAAATTCCCAACACTCCAAATACATCCTTTAAGTATCTAGATGTATAACAGTTTGGCTCACAAACAGGTGGGACTAAAGCCTTTGAACTTGTTACTTATAAACATTAAGAATTTGGACCCAATTATCCAAAGATCCATTTACTAGCTCATAATGCAATCTGTGTTAATCAGCTGTACAAATCAACCACCTAATAGCAGTCAGATGATTCTAATCTTACACCAACAGTAACAGCAATAAAATTAGAAAGTAATACTTTTTAGTAATTAATCAATAAAATAGCACTGGGATAAAATGAAGAGAATTTCTTGTTTCAGCTTATCAGTAAGCCTGCTCCTCATTTGTAGATAATGAGGATAAAGGTATCACAGCCAAATATGGGAAACTGCTCTTTATTTAGACCTTTGGGACAAAATTAACTTTGGTCACATGTTACTTAAAAAAAAAAAAAATCCAGTTTTACATATTTCTAAATAGATAGAACTAAATGATCAGAGAAATCATTTCTTCTGTAAAAATTGGCCAAATCTTATCAAAAATCTAACATACGATATAATCCAAATTATAAAAAGACTACTTGGGATCATAATATTCCAAATGTATGACAGTTATAACTCCCATCTTAACAAGTGTGAAAAGTACTTACTCTCATGTTGCTTTGGTCCAAAAGAGTAGAGCTAACTCAGTAACAGGAAACTAAGTACCCAATCTTTTGCCAAAATTAATTTAGATTGTGACTGGCAGCAGAAATTTCCATGATGAACAGCTCTACTATAACAAAGAATAATTAAAGAATACTTTCATGAACGTATCACAGTATCAAATACATTTTTATAAGAGAAAAATATGAAGGAAATGATAAAATAGCTATCACAAACAAAAAGCGTTTCCCCCATACGGTGAATTAGAGGGCTGATGATGCTAATATGAAAGTAAGTTGAGTACTGTATTTATTTCTTATTTTATACAACTCTTACTCTTTACAAAATTGGTTATAGTCATGCCCATAAAAGTGTAACCCATGGCATTTGAAAGCAAACACTCCTTGTAATTATTTAAAAGGGCCTTTTTAAAAATTATAATACAAAGGTCTGTGCTCTATAAGCAGTCCTCCACTGTGCATTATAACAATAAGGCTTACTTTTAATACAAAGACTAAGCGTTTGGGAGTTATGAACCACTGGATTTAACAAACATCATTTTATAATTGCTTTTTGCATCTTTTTTGTTTTTGGGATCCTCCACTTCATCAGGGTGCTCAGGAGCTTGGAGTTCTTCAGCAGATTCTTCTTTCTCTGACTCTGAATCACTTTCAGAATCATCTGGACTTTCAGGATCAGGTGAATCATCATCGTCATCATCATCATCTCCAGCTACATCACCTTCTCCATCATGATCTTCTACCTAAAACATCAATCAACAGGCTCTTTTAAAAATAAACATTAGCCCATACAGAATCTGAGAAAGACCGTAAGTTCTGTCAGTCTTAGAAATACTTACTTTGTAGCCATTGAACAACAGTTTTAAGACTTGAGTGGAATTTTAAGAAAGAGCTCTGTCTGGCTAGGCCCAGTGGCTCATACCTGTGACTGAGATTCCAGCTACTCAAGAGGCTGAGAGGCAGGGGGATTGCTTGAAGCCACAAATTTGAGACCAGCCTGGGCAACATATTGAGACCCTGTCTCTTAAAAAAAACAACAACAACAAAAAAGAAACTAAAAAAAAAAACAACAAAGAAAAATTAGCCAGGCATGGTGGTGCATGCCTGTAGTTCTAGCTACTCCAGAGGCTAAGGTGTGAGGATTGCTTGAGCCTAGGAGTTCAAGGCTGTAGTGAGCTATGATCATGCCACCGCATTCCAGCCTGTGTGACAGAGCAAGACTCCGTTTCTTAAAAGACAAAAGAAAACAAGAGGGGAGGTGCTCTGAAGACCACACACCTATCTCCCCTCTCCTAGTTTGAAAACCACGGTATTATATTTTCCCGAAAGAAACAATTTTTTAAATTGATAAGGCATGTTAACCACTGACCTTTATGTGGAAATCAGTTATAATTGTTTTGCACATTGTATTACTTTGGAGTAAACAGTAGTCACACATAAATTCGTAATATAAAAAGAGATCACTTAGGAAACAACTGAAAAAAAAAAGCTCTCTTAAACCATTATTTTAAACTTACATGAAATATTTTACTTAACTTGTGAGCATGTCGTTCATGCCTATTAAAAATGTGCCCTGGCCAGGCGTGGTGGTTCACGCCTGTAGTTCCAGCACTTTGGGAGGCGGAAAGATCGCTTGAACCCAGGAGTTTGAGACCAGCCTGGGCAACATAGCAAAAGTCCATCTTTACAAAAAATACAAAAATTAGCTAGGCGTGGTGGTGCAGGCCTATATCCCAGGTCCTTGGGAGGCTAAGGTGGCAGTGAGACTGTGCCACTGTACTCCAGCCTGGGTGACAGAGTGAGAACCTGTCTCAAAAAAGGGGGAAAGGTGCTCTGATGTTTAAACAGCATTTTCATTTTTAGAAAACACACTTTAAAATCCTTAGAAACAGGCCAGGTGAGGCTGGGCACGGTGGCTCAAGCCTGTAATCCTAGCACTTTGGGAGACTGAGGTGGGCAGATTGCCTGAGCTCAGGAGTTCAAGGCCAGCCTGGGCAACATGGTGAAACCCTATCTCTACTAAAATACAAAAAATTAGCTGCGTGTGGCATCATGTGCCTGTAATTCATCTACTCAGGAAGCTGAGGCAGGAGAATTGCCTGAACCCAGGAGGTGGAGGTTGCAGTGAGCTGAGATTGTGCCACTGCACTCCAGCCTAGGGGTAACAGAGTGAGACTCTGTCTCAAAACAAAACAAAACAAAAACAAACGGCCAGGTGTGGTGGCTCACGCCTGTAATGCCAGCAAGGTGGGTGGGATCACCTGAGGTCAGGAGTTTGAGGCCAACCTGGTTACATGGTGAAACCCCATCTCTACAAAAATAAAAAAAATACAAAAATTGGCTGGGCATGATGGCAGGTGCCTGTAATCCCAGCTACTCAGGAGGCTGAGGCAGGAGAATCACTTGAACCCGGGAGGTGGAAGACATCACACCACTGCACTCCAGCCTCGTGAGAGAAGGAGACTCCATCTAAAAAAAAAAAAAACAAAAAACAAAACACCACACAAAATCTTTGGAAACATCTCTTCTGATTACCTACAGAGACCAGTAGGGCATATACAATTATTTTTAAGATAATTACATACAGAGAGCTTTCTACATGGGATTCTTGATTGCTAGGGTAATCTAACAGCAATAAGTGGTACCAAATTGAAAACTAATTATCTTCCCAATGAAAATAAGTTAATTACTACCTCACTGAAGCCAAGTCCACAATGTCGCCGGTATCTTCCTGACAATTTACTGTCCATACTTTGCTGATATTGAGACTCCAGTTCTTCATTAATTTTCTTGTCTTCTTCCCCTGCATGTCCAGGATACTTTAGTTATGTTTCAGTCAAATTAATAATTTACACAAAAACCCATAATACAGATGCCATTATACTCAGGGCTGATTTATCTAATTGTGACTAATTTTACTATGAATTTTGAGAATTTATGCCATAGGTGGTTACCTAATAGACAATAAAATGACTGATGTTGAGATAGCATAAGTATTTATTACTAAACACTTTGGGTATTAAATGTTTTAGCTTACTTATAGTAAGTAGATGTTCTCCTGAAAGTTTTTTTCCTAGTCACCTAATAAAAACTCTCTAACAAACAAAATTATCTATCTTTGAACAAAGACACTGAAAAAAGCTAGGCACTTCTGTTCAGCAAATGGCTAAATAAAATGGTCATGTACTGACTCTCCTTTATGCCTTCCTTTGCATATCAAGTTTATCAGAACAACTTAAAACTTTAAAGCAGCAGTTGCCAACCTTTTTGGCACCAGGGACCAGTTTTGTTGAAAACAATTTTTCCATGGATGGGGAGTGGGGGTGGTGGTGATTTCAAGATGATTCAAGTGTATTACATTTATTGTATACTTTATTATCACATCATAATATATAATGAAATAATTGTACAACTCACCGTAATGCAGAAGCAGTGGGAGCCCTGAGTTTGTTTTCCCTACAACTAGATGGTCCCATCTGGGGGTGATGGGAGACAGTGACACCCTAAGTGTGTTGCTTATGTCCAGTCTACTAGCTGTAATCTTGTTTGGCTGCTGTCACTACAGAAAACCCTGTTTCACAAAGACAGGAGGTTGGAAATAGAAGCAGGCTTTCCAGTGCTTTCGTGGCAATCTCAGAGTATTCCACTTTGTCTTTAATCCAGAATGAAGTTGTCTCAAACATACTTTTAAGGGCACCGTCATTTGTGATCTTAAGCAGCTGATCCTCTTCTAGCATGAACAAAGTCGATTCACCTTATTCACAAATGGGTTGTGAATCCATTCCTTCCCAGTTTGGGGCTCTTTCGTGGTTGGAAAATAATACTCAAACTCTTTGAAAGCTGAGATAGGTGATCATGTGCCAGGTGGGAGAAAAAAGGTCCTGGCTCAGTCTCTTTTAAAATCTCTGCTAATGTTTGAAACATGTCAAAAAATCCCAGTGTTCACTTGTGGCCCCCATAATACCAGTTTGGCTTTGAATGCAGTCACTTTATCTGCCAACTTGAACACAGTTTTGTTCTCCCCTGAGGTGACAGATTGAATATGTTACACAAGTAAGCAAGGTTTTTTTTTTTTTTTTTTTTTTTTTTGAGACAGAGTCTCACTCTCTTGCCCAGGCTGGAGTGCAGCAGCATGATCTCAATCTCGGCTCATTGCAACCTCTGGCTTTCAGGCTGAAGTGATTCTCATGCCTCAGCCTCCCAAGTAGCTGGGATTATAGGGGTGTGCCACCACGCCTAGGTAATTTGTGTATTTTTTAGTAAAGACGGGGTTTCTCCCTGTTGGCCAGGCTGGTCTCAAACTCCTGGCCTCAAGTGATCTGCCTGCTTTGGCCTCCCAAAAGTGCTGTAATTACAGGCATGACCCACCACGCCTGGCCAAGTAAGCAGGTTTTACGACCCATTCTGTGTCAATGAAATGTGCTGCCAGTGATGACATTTTCTTAAAAAAAAAAAAATCTCTGGAGTGGCTATTATAACTGAAAAACTCTGGCCAGTGATCTAACTTTAGGAAGCCATCTCTGTTGTGTGTATAAGAGATGACATATGTGCTCTGTGTCCATCTTCTCACAGAGCTACATGAACAGATGTGAATTAAGGGCATGTACTTTAATGTGGTTGAAAATTTTAATCACATCCTGCAAAATGTTAAGTTCAGGTGACGTTTTTCAACTAGTCAGCATCTCTGTGGATGACACAGTACACAGACTCACATTCAGAAGCAAGCTCTTTGACCTGAGTAGTGAAACCAGAAAGCTGTCCAGTCATGGCAGCTGCTCCATCCCTGCATATATCGATACAAAATGCCAAATTCAGTTTTCCTGATATGTAATTATTTATAAGACTTGAATAGTTCTGCAGCTGTGGTGCTGGTTGAAAGCAAAAGTGCACATAACATATCCTCATGCACATCCTCCTGAAAAATGTATCACACAAAAACAAGCATTGTTGCTTTGTTGTCAACACTGGTAGACTCATTAACCTGGATTGCGTACCACAGTGACTCATTAATCCTCTCTAACAATTGTGCCTCAATATCCTCTATTTCATGAATTCATCTAGTTATGGTGCTAGCCAGAAGAGGAACACGTGCCACCTTTTGAACTGCAGCCTCTCCTAAGAGTTCACAACAGACATCCTTAGCAGCAGGCAGGATCAACTCTTCACCAGTAGTAAAGGGCTTCTTAGCTTTAGCCATGTGATTAGCCACTAAGAATGATGCTCTCACTGCAGACACATTTGATGAAGTGGTGGCCTTCAATAATTACTTCTGTTCTTTGCGTTCACGATTTTTTCTTTTGAAAAACGCCAAAGGCTTGTCTTTTAATGCATGGTGCTCGGTCTCCATGTGGTGAAGCACTTTTAAAGGTTTCATGGCTTTTCTGGATAGCTGGTCATCATATATTAGACAAAGCAGGTTTGGAGAATGTGAATCAGCTGTTGCAATGAACCTGTAATTTAAGTAGGACTCTTGGTATTTTGTTTTAAATGCAGCTTTCTTTTTGTTGGCAGTATTAGTCTTCTGGTGCCTCATCATTGGGTCTTTCTTCCTTTTCAAAGAAGCTCTCCAAGGACGTTTGTTTTTTTACTCATTTTGGCTAGGGTTAGCTTGTGGGCTTACCAAAACTGTGACTGAGACAAATGCACAGTGCAGGAAAGAGGCACGGAGGGAAGTGGTAAATAAAACAATGGGCAGGCCACATGCAGACTAAATAAATGTCAGATTCTGACTTAGAGCCTGCCACTAGATGCAGCTTGTCACTTGCCACTCACTGATATGGTTTTGTATGAGTTTGCAAGCAGTTGATTTATTAAGGTCTCTGTGCAGTCAAGCCTCTCTGCTAATGTTAATCTGTTTTTGCAGTCACTCCCCATCACCACCTCAGTTCCACTTCAGATCATGAGGTATTAGATACTCATAAGGAGGCACAACCTAGATCCCTGGCTTGCACAGTTCACAATAGGGTTCAAGATCCTATGATAATTCAATGCTGCCAGTGATCTGATAGGAGGCGGATTTCAGGTGGCCATACAAGCCATTGGGAGCAGCTGTAAATACAGATAAAGCTTCTCTGGCTTGCCTGCTGCTCACCTCCTGCTGTGTGGTCCAGTTCCTAACAGGCGAGGGATGGGTACTGGGGGTTGGGAGCTCTGCTTGAAAGCTCTCAGATTTAAAAGGGTAAATGTGGCAGTTGAAATATTTTTCCATTCTGCAAAGTACAGGAATTTTTTTTTTGCCTTATGTAGCAATACAAATCAATTTGAAGTAATTAACACTAGAAAAATAAAAGATCAATGAATTTCTAAAATGTGCTACGTATGCTATGTTAGCATAATTTAAATAACTTAAAGTTTTGTTGAACATAATCTAGGTCACTGTGTCTTTTATTAATATGTGCCTTTTATTAATAATGTCCAAGATTAGGGTCAGTTTTAAATAGGCAAAAATTTCACTTTTCAGCACACCAAATACCCAAATTTATTTTCAGTTTTTATTTAAAAATGTTCTTCCCTAAAATTATTTTTAAAGCTTATTTCTTCAGGCTCTGCAACTAGTTTATATTCTTCAAAGATTTAAAAATAAAACTTAGTGAATACACAAAACTAGAATATGCCAACTATGACACTATATGTTAATATACAAAGAACAAAAATTCTGTACATACCAGAGTTAACAAGATGAGGCATAAAACCTCACTACAATTAAAATATATGTTCTGAATCAGTAAAAATGGAGACAGAAAAAGGTTAGTTTCTTGGTTAGAATATCATAATGACATATACTCTCATCTTTTAAAAATCAAAGTACATGAAAACTGATACTTTATATATGTAACATGTTTACCTATTATGTACTTCTAATTTTTTTTTTTTTTTTTGAGACAGAGTTGCACTCTGTCACTCAGGCTGGACTGCAATAGTGTGATCTTGGCTCACTGCAACCACTGCCTCTCAGGTTCAGGCAATTATCGTGCCTCAGCCTCCCAAGCAGCTGGGATTACAGGTGTGAGCCACCACACTTGGCTAATTTTTGTATTTTTTAGTAGAGACAGGGTTTTGCCATGTTGACTAGGCTGGTGATTTGCCTCAAGTGATCGGCCCATCGCAGCCTCCCAACATGCTAGGATTACAGGCATAAGCCACGGTGCCAAGCATTTTTCTCTCTCTCTTTTTTTTTTTTGAATTTTAAGAGATGAGGTCTTGCTCTGTAGCCCAGGCTGGAATGCAGTGGTGCGATCATGGCTTCATTGCAGCTTCAAACTCCTGGGCTTAAGTGATCCTCCCACTTTAACCTCCCAAATAACTGGGATTACAGGCATAAGCCACTGCACCCCAATTCTAACATTTTAATAATTTACACAATTACATGCCAAAGTAGAATATCCTGAAACATGAACACACACTTCATATTCTGAATTTAGCACTTTTGTTTTAATTACATTTTACTTTTTTACCTGTTCGGAAGTGAGATGTTGATTTGTGATCTCCTATAACAAGACGACCAGTATGTTCTTTCTATAAGAAGGTTGAAAATGTATTAGCATTTGAGACCACTAATTTGACCTTACTGGGTATCTACTATGTGCTGAAAACTATTCTAGGCTTCTGGGACACAGTGAAGACAAAAGATTAAATTAGAATCTCTGCCTTTAAGGACCTTACATTCTAGCAAGGGTAGGAATGGAGAAGGGAGACAGGCAAACATAATCGCTATTTATACTATGTTAGAAGGTACTAAGTGTGATTAAAACAAAACAGACCTGAGTAAGGAGTAGAGCAGGTTGGAATTTTAAATAAGATGAATAGATAACTAGAAAATTGAGTCAATCTAAACATTTTCTTTCCTAAAGGCCAGTTAAATGACTTGCTTTAACTTCCCACCTGCTCTTTCTGCTGCCTCAAGTATATCTCATGGAGAGAAAGCAAATGAGATTTAGCCAGACAAAAATGAAATAATTAAAACTTATAATGTATCATATAAAGTGATAGATCTTATTACAGTATATCACAATCATTAGCTATCTCTTTACTATTTGACAATAAACTACTAATCTCAACTTGTCAAAAAGAACAATTTAAAACAATCCTGTACTCTAAACATAAAAATACATCTGATTCAATATTACCAACTGATTAAACTGCATAATTACTCTCAATTTAATCAGTTCTATCCACTCTTTATGGTTCATATTTAGTTTCATAAGTGCTCATTAAAACACCGTGTGAAGGTGAGAATAAATGTAACTTTGGAAAGCAATCTTAACCAATCATCTGTGAAGATATAGTAACAAACCTTCCTATTGTGAAAAAATGGCAGGTACAGTCTCCATACACAAAAATGATATTATTGGAAAAGTTCAAGCGTTAATGCTCATTGCTTTATGTGCCATTAACCCATAAGCAAATCAATAATTCAGTGTGTTACTTGTTTAGGTTGCAAAACCGACAGCCATTAACAAGATTTTAATATAACAGCATCAAGTTATTCCAGGATGATGACGGTATTGCACTGATCTATTCATATGCTCTTAGCTGGTTCTTCCTGTGACCAATAACATATTCATGATAGCTGGCTAGGATTACAAATATACTTTGTGGCCACAAAATGGAATAAATCTAAACAGCTCATATGAAGATCAAAGCTACAATCTTGGCGTCACAAAGAATTTATGGGCCAGGCGCAGTGGCTCATGCCTGTAATCCCAGCACTTTGGGAGGCCGAGGAGGGTGTATCACAAGGTCAGGAGTTCAAATGGTGAAACCCTGTCTCTACTAAAAATACAAAAATTAACCGGGCATGGTGGCAGGCACCTGTAATCCCAGCTACTCGGGAGCCTGAGGCAGAGAATTGCTTGAACTCGGGAAGCAGAGGTTGCAGTGAGACTGTCTCAAAAAAAAAAAAAAAAAAAAAAAGAATTTAATCTATACTCAACAACCTATTTATTAGTTAGTCAACTTCCATATATTTTATATTAGGATGTTCTTCCTAAGTACTTGAATAATTTTCATTCTACTAAGTTGAATATGGCCCCTAAACTAACACTTACCTTACATATGCTTAACAAATCTTTTAAGTCCTCACTTAATTTTCAATGATAGGTTCTTAGAAACTTCAACTTTAACTGACTTTAGTTGAAACAACCTATAATGAAAACAATTTTCCTCCTTATCAGTGTTACAGTGAAACAACTTTATTGTCAGTTTGCTAAAAGTTAGTTTCCAAGAAACATAAGAGATGTTAAGTGAGGACTTAGTATATTTGCATGAAACGAGAGAAACTGCAGACTATTTTCTATGACAAATTACAAATTGGGAAATCTGGAGTAATGAGATATTATACAAATGCTTTATTTAAATAGGTCTCAGTGTTTTACATGACCTCTTCCTATCCCCAAACCCACTGTTGTAGTCTGGCTAACTCCTTCTCATCCTTTGAGATTCAGATCAATTCTATTTTGGGGAAGCTTTCTTGCACTGCTAAACCAGAGTTAGCTGCCCTCTGTGATTCCACAGCACTATGTGCATGGCTTTCTCACAGCAATTACAATTCCGTATTGTTATTATCTGGTTTCCTCCATTACATACTAGCTCCAAACATATATTATTGATCTATGTGACCACCCAGGATCCAGCACAGTAGTAGGTAGTCTATAATTGTTGGGAAAATGAATGAATGTATTCCCATGTGTATAACAAAACAAAGAGCAGAATTTCATTTTAAGGTGCTTAAAAAAAGAGAAAAAAAGCTTTCCTATTTCTTTTTCAATTTAGTTTTTAGGAAGACTATTGGGACAATGTTAGGAAAATAAATTTACTTGCTTAAAAAAATAAGTATCTAGAGATCCCTGTATAAACTGCTAGGATAAAGAAAGGTTTTTACAAGAGATATTTTCCTGGCACTTGTTTTATACAGTTGATCCCTGAACACAGGATTAACCTGTGTGGATCCACTTACACTTGAATTTACTTCTGCCTGTGCCACTCCCAGACAGTAAGACAATCTCTCCTTTTCAGCCCACTCAACATGAAGACTATGAGGATGAAGACCTTTATGATGATCTACTTCCAATTAATGAAGAGTCAATTATTTTCTCTTCCTTATAATTTTCTTGATAACATTTCCTTTTCTTTATTGTAAGAATACAGGATATAATAACACCCAAAATATGTGTTAACTGGTAATTATGTTATCCAGTAAGACTTCCAGTCAACAGTAGGCTATTAGTAGTTAAGTTTTTGGGAAGTTGAAAGTTATATGCAAACTTTTGACTGCCTGCAGAACCAGCACCCCTAACCCCCACATTGCTCAAGGGTCAACTGTACCTTCTATTAACGTTAACCAAACTGACAGGCATTTCAAAGTACCTTGAACACTTTTAAAATTAAGGGTTTCCCCCCCCCTGCTTGGTCCCTGGTGTTCTACACATTCAGAGAAACTTCTCTATCTAGTAACAAACTATAGAAATAATCTCTGAAAGTGTAGTCTTAAAATTAGGTTTTTGATAAAGGATATTCCTGTAGTTACTACTTCAAAGGCTGGCGGGAGCTACAAAATATGACAGGCTTTTCACTTTGGCCAGAGGTTCCCACAAGATAACCAACCCAGAAGAAATATCTTCTATCAAACCACTGGGCCAACACATGGCAAATCATAAACTTTGACATGTCTTTTCTCCTATACAGCCTCCTTGAGCCAAATTTTTCTCTGTGCAGTCTTCAAACTTTACGGACAGAGAATCCTAGATGTGGCTCAAAAATAATATAAATTTTATGTGCTTGGTTAGACCAGACGTATTTCCCAAAGCCAAAATAAATCACACAGAACAGGAAAATGGAATCCACGTATATTCAGTCCTTCTTACTTAGCATACACAAAAATGGCAGTAGTTTCACAGAAAAGGTAAAAATGCATACCATCTGATGCTTACCTTTCCTGCACCCATAAGTCTCAAGAACTTTTGTTTTCTCTCTTCATTACCCAAGTCTGCTGCCTCCCAATTGCTAGATCCCAGCTGGAAAAGAAATTGGTTATTTTTTTTTTTTTTTGCATAAAAATAAGTGTTACAAAATCTAAAGTCTACCTGTAACTCCTAAGTTTTTTTTCCCCTGTCAGTTGTAAATATAAACAGGGTTCGTTTTTCTTGTTTAGGAAGTTCAGCATATTCATCAGATTCAAATTTACTCCTTTTCTATTACCTCACAGCAGAATCCTTTAGTAGTTCTGCAGCCAGAGCTGAGTCTCAAGTTTGCCTGTATCAGAGTCCTAGAGGGCTTGTTAAAACAGACTGCAGGGCTACAGCCCCAGAGATTCAGCAAGTCTGGGGTGGAGCTCTAGGATTTGAATTTCAACAAATTCTTTTTTTTTTTTTTGAGACGGAGTCTGGCTCTGTCGCCTGGGCTGGAGTGCAGTGGCCGGATCTCAGCTCACTGCAAGCTCCGCCTCCCAGGTTCACGCCATTCTCCTGCCTCAGCCTCCCAAGTAGCTGGGACTACAGGCGCCCGCCACCTCGCCCGGCTAGTTTTTTGTATTTTTTTAGTAGAGATGGGGTTTCACCGTGTTAGCCAGGATGGTCTCGATCTCCTGACCTCGTGATCCGCCCGTCTCGGCCTCCCAAAGTGCTGGGATTACAGGCTTGAGCCACCGCGCCCGGCCTCAACAAATTCTTAAGTGATTGCTGATGCTATTTATCTGGGGACCACACTTTGAGACCCACTGCCTTGCAGGGTCCTAGAGCACCTAGTACTCTGAACTTAGACGGCAGCCACAGTTGTTAGTTGAAGTTAAAAATTCTGGCTTTATCAGTGAGCTAACTTTTAACTTAAGAGAGAAAATTTTAACTTTTCAGTTTCCTTTTAGAGCAGTTCTAGTTATTTGTTAGGATTGAGATGTCATTACTTTTATTCTTTCTTAAAAGTCTTCCAAAGAACAAAGAGAAAACTTATTTTTTAAAAGAATAGACTAAAACTCATTCTATTGCAATTATCAAATGAGTCCACTGAACTCTTATAAATCTAAGAAATACGATGGAATCCTAGTGAGCATATTTTTCCCTACATTTTGAAACAAATGTGAAAACTGTTGTTTTTTAACAGTTCATTATTTATAATTCATTATTCCCAACTGTGCTAAAAATAACTAAAATAATTTTTAAGATAGTTTTCTCACTGTATTGTCCAAAGTATTTCATCATCTTTCAAGACATCATACCTGTTGTCTACTTTTAGCTTTCATTGAACACAGATGGGAATTCACAATTTTTCATTTTCCATTCATAATGGCAAGGAGAAAAAACGGACAGAAGGCATTAACTATTATTAGATGAAGAAGGTGAATGCAAAATGACAGGCAGTCATATTCCAGACTAATGATGATAAAATTAACTGCAAAAATCTCAGACTATGAGTTTTTGGATGAGGAAATACTAGAAGGCTTTTCTCCCACCCAAGAATAGACAAGAAAAAGAAAAAAAAGACAAACAAGAAATGTACTCTCACTGGGAGAGCCATCAGCAGCAAGGACAGTATTTTACAGTAAGAACCAGGATCATTCTATTTTCTAAAAGGAGGTGTGACTGTTTTATTTCATCTTTTACAATGTTTATGCATCAAAATTTACTTGACTTGGTTGCAAATGGACAAAGGGTGAAGGCAGATGTGTATACAAGCTGACTGGAAGGAAAATGAAATAAAAATATTCACTGAATTTATCATTCTAATTAAGTTTATAATCTAAAAATAAAAATGTTTTGCAATTATGGAGCAAGGATGACAAATCCTTCTTCAACACAAAATTGTAAGCAATAGAAGGTTTCAAAAATTCTTCAAGTATTGTATTTTGATGATGCAAATGCGAGACGGGTTTGAACTTCAAGGGTCCCTTATAAGTGGATTTTTTTCAACCAAATGCAGATCCATCCCAAGTATATGGAAGGCTGATTTTTCCTATTCTCAAGTTCCACAGGTCTGGCTGCGGGACTTGAGTATGCAAGATTTGCCAAGGAGGTGGGTGGGTCCTGGAACCAATCCCCCACATTTAGCATACTGAAGGATGACTATATGTACATCAAAATCAGGAAAACACAGAATATAAATTTCGGTTTGCTATTGTTAAATTCACATTAAAATTCCTAATAAAGTTGTTTTGCACTATCTCCCTTTATTCTTATTTCTAAAAATTATTTGTAAAAGACTAAAATATTAAAAAAAACACTATTTCCCCTGAGCATATGAGAGTTAAAGCATTTGTACCAACCTGGACCCATTTGCGCTTCTAAATTCTCATTAGTGGAAGGGCTTATATGCTCTCATAATTTTGGTTCCCTAAGTTCCAAATCTCTACTTCTTTCCACGTGACCCCCTCATATATTTTTATAGGCCATTTAGTTCTTAACTATTTCTGGCTCAATATAGTTAAAGTAATGGTGAAGCTTCAGTTCTGACTCTCACTAAATCACTGGCTCTATAAGCCAGGATCTGACATTTAACTTAATTTTAACTCATCTATAAAGAGATGCCTTTTTAAAAGACTGTCTTAAGACACTGAGGCACAGAGAGGCTAAGTGACTTGCTTTGATCCTCTGACCATCCTGTGTTTTTTCCACATCATACTGTCCATGATCAAATGAGACAGATGAAAGTGGTCTATGAACTCAGTTATACAAATGTACAGCATTAAGTTAAAAAAATTGTGTAAAAACCAACTTTCTTGATTCTGCTTCTAATAAAAGAGTAAAACATCTTCAGTGTTTATATAAATAATCCTGTCATCTACAACTTCTAATCCCAATGTTTTAAGGAAATAACATTAAGTCCTGCCAGTTCTTTTCAAAGCAGCACTCCGGGACTGGACTGGCATCAGGAACCGGTTTCATGGAAGACAATTTTTCCACTGAGAGGGAGGATGTGATAATTTCAGGATGATTCAAGTGCATTACATTTATTGGGCACTTTATTTCTATTATTACTACATTGTAATCTATAATGAAATAATTATACAACTCACCATAATGTAGACTCAGTGGAAGCTTTGAGCTTGTTTTCCTAAAACTAGACAGTCCCATCTGGGGGTAATGGGAGACAATGACAGATCATTTGGCATTAGATTCTCATAAGGAGTGTGCAACCTAGATCACTCGCATGTGCAGTTCACACCAGGGTTCACGCTCCTATGAGAATCAAATGCCAACAGGAGGCAGAGCTCAGGTGGTAATGCAAGCCATGGGGAGTGGCTGTAAATACAGATGAAACTTTGCTGGCTGGCCCACAGCTCACATCCTGCTGTGCAGCCTGGTTCTGTGGCCCAGGGGTTGGAGACCCTTGCCTTAAAGTGCAACAGTGAGTACCTTGTCCAAATGCTGCTTTCTGAAAAGCACGTGGGTGCACTATACATTTTAAGAGAGGTTCCTTAGCAGTTACTCCCCACTCTTCCCACTTCCTATAAGATCGCTTTCATTTCTCCACTCCAAGCCATTGAAACTACTTTTAAGTTGTCTTCATCCTTAATACCCTTTCCTACAGAACTGCAATCAATTTACCTTCTGAATACACACCCTGGTGACTTAGAATTTACTCCTACATTGTTAGCATTTTGCTAGAGTTGTATTCTGTGATTATCTACTTTTAATATTAAAAAAATGTTTTGTTACCCCAATTAGATGTGAGGTCAATGGGCATAAGAAAACTTCAATGATCTCTTACATACCGTGGATGCTCATTAGAAACTGTTTCCCAACTACATGTTACAGCTAGATTTTTTTTTTTTTTTTTTTTTTTGAGACAGAATCTTGCTCTATCGCCCAGGACGGAGTGCAGTGGCCCGATCTCGGCTCACTGCAAGCCCCGCCTCCCAGGTTCACATCATTCTCCTGCCTCAGCCTCCCTAGTAGCTGGGGCTACAGGCGCCCACTACCACGCCCGGCTAATTTTTTAAATAGAGATGGGGTTTTACTGTGTTAGCCAGATGGTCTTGATCTCCTGACCTTGTGATCTGCCCGCCTCGGCCTCCCAAACTGCTGGCATTACAGGTGTGAGCCACTGCACCCGGCCTGCTAGTTTTTTTTTCCTACAACAGCTTGGAGGTCTTTTAATGAATGTATTACCTATGGTTAAAAAAAAATTTTTTTTAAAGTACTGGTTGGGCGAGGTGGCTCACACCTGTAATCCCAGCACTTTGGGAGGCCAAGGTGGGCAGATTGCTCGAGTCTAGTAGTTGGAGACCAGCCTCGGCAACGCGGCAAAACCTGGTCTCTACTAAAAATACAAAAAATTAGTTGGGCGTAGTGGCGCACACCTGTAGTCCCAGCTACTGTGGTGGTGATGTGGGGAGAGGGGGTTGAATCAGGAGGATCACTTGAGCCAGGAAGGTGGAGGCTGCTGGGAGCACTGATTGTGCCACTGCACTCCACCCTGGGCAACAGAGAGAGACCGTGTCTCACCTGTCTCAAAACAAAAACAAAACCCAGGTACTTAAAGATACGCTTACATGATTGGGAAAGGTCTTAAAGGTCGTCTAATCTCTTCCAAAGCTGTAAACTTAATGACTTAATCCCTTTAACTTTGTGAAATTTCGTATCACCTGGAGATTTCTGTCACGCTAAAAGATACTTCCAAACAGGTGTCTGACATCCTAGCAATCAAGTCATATTTAAAGATCAGGAGGAAAACAATGTTAACAGCTTTTTAAGTGAGCCAGGTTACTCAAAAACGTGAATCAATTCCTGACAAAACCTGAATTACCATATTAACAAGATCTAAAAGCCAGTAGCAGAAACAACAGAGAGCAAGAATAAACTTCTCTAGATGCCCATTCATCTCCAAATCTTTATTGATAGCTAATCTTTCTGCAGAGCTGAAGTCGATTCCTTTAAAGACCCTTACTGTTCCGGTCCTCGCCCCACCTCCCACTCAGAGGGGCAGGTCTTAACACCATCTCATTTGCTACAAAGTAGTATTCAGTAGGCTTTTAAAATTTTATGAAAAGCACTGAAATAGAAAAATTAAAAGCTCTATGTATTCAGAAATTTACAGTACTTCAAACAAAACCGAAAAAAACTTAGATATCCCTTCATCATCCTTGAAGATGACCTCTCCGCTCCCTCTCCAACAATTTCCCCATCAACGTTGCCAAGACATTTATCCATTGTATGAAGGACCTACTTTTACGTTTACTGGTTACCTACTGTTTCCATGACACTGCGCTACGAGCTAGGGCAAATATACAAAAAGGCCTAAAATAAGCATCATATTTCTCTCCGAATTCCCAACACCCGGCACTGCAGTAAATATTTAATAGGTTACTTTAAGGGATAAACCGTTTGCTATTAAAACCTATGACGTGGGGGCTGGAGAAGGGAACGGCATTTGATGGGGAGACGAGGTAAGAAGAACAAGGTATTAATATCCGACATCAAAATGGGCTTCTAGGTCTCAACGTCTCAGACCTCACCACCAAAGCCAGTACCAAATTACACCCGTGGCACAATTTTCGGCTCAATACTGTTCTCGGTTTACCCTTACTAGTGCAGCTAAAGTTAACTATCAACTGCACATTGCAAAAATCATCTAGGCAGGAAAATCTGTCCAAATGTGCACGAACATTTCGACATTGTCACAGGAACATTTAGAATCCAAAACAGGGAGAGTCTTGCCGTCTCTATCGTGAGCACAAAGGCCCGAGAAACCATCCTCATCCGCCCCCCAAAACGCACGTAAGAAATCCCTTGACTAAGCTCTTTCACTCCTCGACCCTCAGAATTTCCTTCCTCAATCCCCCTTCCTACGCAGGTCTTCGGCTCCCAGCGTGTGGGCCTCTTCAAACCTTCTCACCCTCATAAAGATTAAGGGAGACATTTCCCACTCATTCTTCTGGTTTCTCCCCTGGGCTCTCCCGCTGCGGGCCACCTCAGGCGCGTCCTCCTCCAACCACCCTTCCTGGCCTACTCCAGCCTTTCGTAGGCCTCAACCCTCTGCCACTCCGCCATTGTTATTTACATCGTCATCTGGGGAGGCCGAACGCTTCACCCCATGCGGGTGAGACTCTCTGGCAGCACTCATCCTTGCAGGGATCCCGACGAAAAATGCCGAACCCTCTAGCCGCTCTCCCCAGCCGCAACACCAGCAGCCTGCAATCCACCACCGGCCCAAGCAGCACCACTCCAGAACGCAGAGCCCCTCCGGGCCTTCTCTGCGACAGTCGTCACCGTTGCGGCCCCTCGCCGCCCCGGGGCACTTTGGGAATTGTAGTTTTCTGAATCACCGCATACTGGCCCGAATAACAAAGATGTGTCGGTGACTAAAACTACAATTCCCAGGAAGCCCGGAAGCTCAATTCGCGCTGTGTGGCGGGAGTGCCCTCGGAGGCCCCGCCTTTGGCTGGTGGAGGGAGCGTTCCCGCGGATGAGTATGGCGGTGAGCGTTGACTGAGAGCTTGGTCGCCACAGGAGGTGGCTTAGAGGGCTTTTTGCCTTTCACGACGCTGCCCTACTGGCAAATGTATCATCGTAACTAGGCACCTGTGTTTAAATGTAATATTTCAGGCTGACTGAGTCCTCACGAATACTCTCCACCCAGGACAAAAACCTTAAAAAATGGCTTCTACCATTTCCACTCTGGTGTTCTCTATTGCGCGTAGGGGATTTCTAGGTGGCCGGTGATGCTGCTTTCTAAAGGTTTTGATGAATATTTCGCTATTTTCCCATACAGAAATGAGTTCAGTATGTTGTTAAATGTTGGCTAATTGGCGGTTATTGAAAACGGGGATTCAGCTGAGGGAAATCTGTTTTCATATGGCTTTGTGTGAGGTGGGAGTGCTCCTCACTGACCTCGCTGCAGATGTCTGGGCACCGTACGGTAGGGGCCTTCACCAAGCAAAGTCCATCCCTGCCACATAAGACCCCCCACTTTTTTTTAAAGTAATTATTGAGATGAAATTCACACATAAAAACCATCTTAAAGTGTACAGTCCAGTGTCACTTAGTACTTCACAATCGTGTGCGGCTGTCACCTCTGATTCCAAGACGTTTCACCACTCCAAAAGGAACCCCAATGCCCGTTAGCAGTCCCTCCCCATTTCTCGCCCTCTCCAGATTCAAGTAATCACGCCTCTACTCAAAAAGCCTTGCATTTAAAAGTATTTATTGTTAAGATACTGGAGACTATCTCCTACTTTATCAAGGTGTCTGAATCTGTAACTAGGTCTGAACTTTCTGTCAGAATCCTTGTCCTTAGTAATTCTGAAGCTTTCTCACCTTGAATACAAACGTGATTTTTTTTTTTTTTTAAGCAAAAACTAGGCCGGGGGCGGTGGCTCAGGCCTGTAATCCCAGCATTTTGGGAGGCTGAGGCGGGTGGATCACGAGGTCAGGAGTTCGAGACCAGCCTGACCAACATGGTGAAACCACGTCTCTACTAAAAATACAAAAATTAGCCTGGCGTGGTGGCGCATGCCTGTAATCCCAGCTACTGGGGTGCTGAGGCAGGAGAATCGCTTGAACCCGCGAGGCGGAGGTTTCAGCGAGCTGAGATGGCATCACTGCACTCCAGCTTAGGTGACAGAGCAAGACTCGATCTCTAAATAAATAAATAAATAAATAAATAGTTAAGTGATATGGATAATACATATCTAGTGTTTCGGAACTGACAGCAGTCTGTGAAACAATGCTTAGCCATTAGCTTTTGAACTCAGCAATTGCTCTAGTTTGACTGCCTGTGTACCAATATTACTTACCCAGATTTCAGATCATCACTGAACCATTCATAGAACTGTGACCAGTGGAAGGTAGTTTTTAAATTTATGCAGTCATAGATTCAAATTCTCCCTTATTTTGGAAGCAGAAAAATAGCATAATAATAAGCAATATATTAGAAGTATAAGTAATATAATAGAAAAGGAGATGTCAGGGTCATATTTTATAAGTATAACCAAACAAAGAACATCTTAATCTATTAGTTCTGTGGTAAGAATAAATTGTAAATAAAGGAGGAGGAGAGTAAACCCAAGAGGAAAAAAAAAAAAAAAGCATTGTTTTAGGAAGTGGTTGATTGCTTTTTGCTAGAATTAAAATATTTTCATTACTAACTCCATGATTCTACTTAGGTTCTATTAATTACAATGAAATTACATTTAAGTTACAGAGTTTCGCAGTTTCGACTACAGTTCACCTCTAATGGATTTGACATATGGTGATTTAGAACTCTTAGCTATATTACCAAAACAAATAAGATGGCTGAATAGGTACTTTAGACTGCTAAAAGAATTCTGAAATAAGAAAGGACTATCAATAAGAATAGTAGTTACTATATAATTTTAATTTTACTAGTTGGTGAAAGTCCAGAAAACTTTAATGAGCTAGCAACATGTCTTTTATTTCTTCACCAGAATTGTTGGCACCTGGATGGTAAATCTTCAAGTTACTATGAACGAAGATCACAAACCAAAAAGTAACATAGGAAATACTAAAGACTGGAACATTTTATCAGATTTTACTCGGTTTCATATAGAGAAAGCTATAGGTAAGGATGAAATTATACAGCGTTAATAGAATGCATATATGCCACAGAAACTCAGTAATGCTCCTCTTGTGTTGTAAAAACAAAGATACACTATCACGAGTGAAACAATGAAATACCTTCTTCAGGATTGGGACTGTTGCATCTCCATTTTGTTTCTGGCACAATGCCTGCTACAGGATAGCTAATAAATGTTTCTGAATTAATATAGGAAGGATGCAATTATATAGTACCAGAATGGTATCTTATATGAGACCCAGAAATTCAGCAATGTTCTTTCTTGGGTAGTACAGGCAAGGAGAGGAGGCCTGTCACTGAGAACTTTCCATTTTGTTAAAATTTTCCCAACATTTAGCATGTAGTAGGCAGTCACAGATGTTTGTCGAGTACATTCTCTCAACCAGGGATAGTCATAATTGAGCATAGTTAAACCTGAAGAGGAAATAAAGGGTTTGAAGATTATACTGTGTACAAAAAATCTGCTGTTTCACTTGAAACTAAAAAAAAAAAAAAATTCCTAGGGCCATAATTACAGTTACCATTTATTAAATACCCACCATGTACCATATACTTTGCTAGGGGCTTTTTATAGGTGATTTTTAGAATTGACCTCAAAGTTTCACAATAATTTGCAAGAAGTAGGTAATTTTATAGGTAATTAAGCTTAAGAAAAGTTAAATACTTGCTTAAAGTAATGTAGCTAGTGAGTGATTCAGTCCTTAAGTCTAATTCCAAAAGCCAGTGCACTTTCCACTGTGCCAATATAACCCAACATTAAATAAGATGTTTCATATATGTCAGGAAGTGTGCCAAGTTTGAGGAAAACCAGAGTA
This sequence comes from Macaca thibetana thibetana, assembly GCF_024542745.1. NCBI lineage: Eukaryota > Metazoa > Chordata > Mammalia > Primates > Cercopithecidae > Macaca > Macaca thibetana. Next base: position 48,722,155 of record NC_065591.1, read on the forward strand.
AATAATGCATAATCTTTTACTGCAAGGAGTTTACAGCTTGGCAGGAGAATGATTAAGTGGCATCAGTAAATTACAAATAAAATGCTGTGGGAACAGCTCATTTTGGCTGAGGGAAATGAGAAAATTATTTCCCAAAAGTTTTTGAGCTAGGCCTTGAAAAACAGTTTGGGCAGGATGGGGCTTGTATTCAGTGATGGTTAGTGTCCAGTGTGCTGAAACCTGACAAGCCTAAAAATATTGTATTCTGAGACAAAATTCTATAGGCTGGTCAAAGCCAGGCTGTGAAAAGCCTTGAGTTTGAATCTCTCACTATATGTGTTCAGATTAAGATAATCTCTTTCATAGATGTGTGTGACCTATTTTCTAATACTTCTCCATTTAAATTCATTTTATGCATTCTAGCCAGATTCGACCTCTGAAAATGGAATGTAGAGATTCTCCTGCTCAAAAACTTCTTGGAGCTCCCCATTTTATACAGAATTAAGTTGATAGAATTAAGCCTATAATTAAAACAAGAATTCAGTTCTTGAGGAAGAATAAGGTCGATATTCTGATCTCAATAGTCCATTCCAGTCTTATTTGTCTTATTTTCTACTATTATCTTTTACTTATCTTGTTTAGCCTGCCACAACAAAAATATGTGCTAGAATAAAGGTACTGAACAAAGATACTAGGCTTGCTGACTGTTCTAGACTCTCAGCTGCTTTTGGGTAGGATCTAAGCTTAGCACCATGACATATGTAAACTATCACTCAGTAGATGTTTGTTGTTTTAATATATGAATGGGTGAGATTAGAGAGGAGCAGGTTTATGTGGTAGGATGAGTTTGATTTTAGATATGTTAAAGTATTGGCAGGTCACCAAGTGGAACTGTTAAAAATATGGGCTTCAAAGTTAGGAGAGAGCAATAAACTTAGAAATCACCCATCTAGAGGTGATCAGTCAACAAGGAGAGTAATTGAGCTTGCCTAGTGAGTGCCTAGAAGAGACATACTTGGAACAGAAGAAGAAGGAGAAGATTAAGGATGGAATGAGGAAGAAGAGCCTGAGGTTAGAAGGTAGACATAGAACTAGAAGAAGGAGAGGTTAGTGTCATTGAAGCAAAGGGAAAAAATGTGAAAAAAAAAAGCTGTGGTGGACTATGAGATGAAACCCATTTAGAAGCTGATTTTAAAGGTGTAATATAAATGCAACTCTAGGGTCTAACAGAATCCTGAAAACAAGGTATAAATAAATACATATTTGTGGTTGATGATGATTGATGATTGGTTAACTCCCATTCTGTCCATTGGGCAGGCAGATTTGTCAGAGTGCTACTGTGATTTAAAATGTGGCACTATAAATATTAACGTGATTATTTCACACATACCTAGGAACTTAAATGAAAGAGGAATGAAAAGGGAAATGAAAAATGTATTGCTTAAAATTGCTTCAATAAAATTGTTGTTGATGTATATCTTCTTTTTTTGTTATTATACTTTAAGTTCTGGGATACATGTGCAGAACGTGCAGGTTTGTTACATAGGTATACACGTGCCATCATCTACATTAGGTATTTCTTATAATGCTATCCCTCCCCTAGCCCCCCACCCCAACAGGCTCTGGTGTGTGATGTTCCCCTCCCTGTGTCCATGTGTTCTCATTGTTCAACTGCCGCTTATGAGTAGGAACATGTGGTGTTTGGTTTTCTATTCTTGTGATAGTTTGCTGAGACTCATGGTTTCCACCTTCATCCATGTCCCTGCAAAGGACATGAACTCATACTGCGTAGTATTCCATGGTGTATATAGGCCACATTTTCTTTATCCAGTCTGTCGTTGATGGGCATTTGGGTTGGTTCCAAGTCTTTGCTATTGGGAACAGTGCTTCAATAAACATACATGTGCATGTGTCTTTAAAGTAGAATAATTTATAATCCTTTGGGTATATACCCAGTAATGGGATTGCTGGGTCAAATGGTATTTCTTGTTCTAGATCCTTGAGATCACCATACTGTCTTCCACAATGGTTGAACTAATTCACATTCTCACCAACAGTGTAAAAGCGTTCCTATTTCTCCACATTCTCTCCAGCATCTGTTTTTTTTTTTTTTTTTTTTTTTTTTGAGACAGAGTCTCGCTCTGTCGCCCAGGCTGGAGTGCAGTGGCGCAATCTCGGCTCACTGCAAGCTCCGCCTCCCGGGTTCACGCCATTCTCCTGCCTCAGCCTCCCGAGTAGCTGGGACTACAGGCGCCCGCCCCTGCACCCGGCTAATTTTTTCTATTTTTAGTAGAGACGGGGTTTCACCATGGTCTCGATCTCCTGACCTTGTGATCCGCCCACCTCGGCCTCCCAAAGTGCTGAGATTACAGGTGTGAGCCACCACGCCCGGCGCATCTGTTGTTTCTTGACTTTTTAATGATTGCCCTTCTAACTGGCATGAAATGATTGTGGTTTTGATTTGCACTTCTCTAATGACTAGTGATGATGAGCTTTTTCTCATGTATTTGTTGGCTGCATAAATGTCTTCTTTTGAGAAGTGTCTGTTCATATCCTTCACCCACTTTTTGATGGGGTTGTTTTTTTCCTGTAAATTTGTTTACGTTCTGTGCAGATTCTGGATATTAGCCCTTTGTCAGATGGATAGATTGCAAAAATTTTTCTCCCATTTTGTAGGTTTCCTGTTCACTCCGATGGTAGTTTCTTTTGCTGTGCAGAAGCTCTTTAGTTTAATTAGATCCCATTTGTCAATTTTGGCTTTTGTTGCCATTGTTTTTGGCGTTTTAGTCATGAAGTCTTTGCCCATGCTTATGTCCTGAGTGGTATTGCCTAGGTTTTCATCTAGAGTTTTTATGGTTTTAGGTCTTATGTTTAAGTCTTTAATCTACCTTGAGTTAATTTGTGTATAAGGTTTAAGGAAGGGGTCCAGTTTCAGTTTTCTGCATATGGGTAGCCAGTTTTCCCAAAACTGTTCAGTAAATAGGGAATCCTTTCCCCAACTGCTTGTTTGTGTCAGGTTTGTCAAAGATCAGATAGTTGTAGATGTGTGGTATTATTTCAGAAGCCTCTGTTCTGTTCCATTGGTCTATATATCTTTTTTGGTACCCGTACCATGCTGCTTTGGTTACTGTAGCCTTGTAGCATAGTTTGAAGCCAGGTATCTTGATGCCTCCAGCTCTGTTCTTTTTGCTTAAGATTGTCTGGGCTCTTAAAATTATATGGGCTCTTTTTTGTGTCCATATGAAACAAAGTAGTTTTTTCTTATTTGTGAAGAAAGTCAATGGTAGATTGATGGGGATAGCATTGAATCTATAAATTAACTTGGGCAGTATGGCCATTTTCACTATATTGATTCTTCCTATTCATGAGCATGGAATGTTTTTCCATTTATTTGTGTCCTCTTTTATTTCCTTGAGCAGTGGTTTGTAGTTCTCCTTGAAGAGGTCCTTCACATCACTTGTAAGTTGTATTCCTAGGTATTTTATTCTTTGTGTAGCGATTGTGGTTGGGAATTCACTCATGAATTGCCTCTCTGTCTATTATTGGTGTATAGGAATGCTTGTCATTTTTGTACATTGAGTTTGTATTCTGATACTGTTGAAGTTACTTATCAGCTTAAGGAGATTTTGGACTGAGATGATGGGGTTTTCTAAATATACAATCACGTCGTCTGCAAACAAAGACAATTTGACTTCCTCTTTTCCTATTTGAATACCCTTTATTTCTTTCTCTTGACTGATTGCCCTGGCCAGAACTTCCAATACTATGTTGAATAGGAGTGGTGAGAGAAGGTATCCTTGTCTTGTGCCAGTTTTCAAAGAAGATGCTTCCAGTTTTTGCCCATTCAGTATGATACTGGCTGTGGGTTTGTCATAAATATTTCTTATTATTTTGACATACATTCCATCAATACCTAATTTATTGAGAGTTTTTAGTATGAAGGGGTGTTGAATTTTATTGAAGGCCTTTTCTGCATCTATTGAGATAATCATGTGGTTTTTGTCATTGGTTCTGTTTATGCAATGGATTACATTTATTGATTTGCGTGTGTCGAACCAGCCTTGCATCCCAGGGATGAATTTGACTTGATCGTGGTGGATAAGCTTTTTCATGTGCTGCTAGATTTGGTTTGCCAGTATTTTATTGAGGATTTTCACGTTGATGTTCATCAGGGATATTGACCTGAAAATTTCTTTTTTTGTGTGTCTCTGCCAGGTGTTGATATCAGGATAATGCTGAACTCATAAAGTGAGTTAGGGAGGAGTCCCTCTTTTTCTATTTGGAAGAGTTTCAGAAGGAATGGTACCAATTCCCCTTTGTATCTCTGGTAGAATTAGGCTGTGAATCCATCTGGTTCTGGGCTTCTTTTGGTTGGTAGGCTATTAATTACTGCCTCAATTTTAGAACTTGTTATTGGTCTATTCAGGGATTCGGCTTCTTCCTGGTTTAGTCTTGGGAGGGTATATCTGTCCAGGAATTTATCCACTTCTTCTAGATTTTCTAGTTTATTTACGTAGAGGTGTTTATAGTATTCTTTGGTGGTAGTTTGTATTCCTGTGGGATCAGTGGTGATATCCCCTTTATCATTTCTTATTGTGTCTATTTGATTCTTCTCTCTTTTCTTCTTTATTACTCTGGCTAGTGGTCTATCTATTTTGTTGATCTTTTAAAAAAATCGGCTCCTGGATTCATTGATTTTCTGAAGGGTTTTTTGTGTCTCTATCTCCTTCAGTTCTGCTCTGATCTTAGTTATTTCTTGCCTTCTGCTAGCTTTTGAATTTGTTTGCTCTTGCTTCTCTAGTTCTTTTAATTGTGATATTAGGGTGTCGATTTTAGATCTTTCGTGCTTTATCCTATGGGCATTTAGTGCTATAGATTTCCCTCTAAACACTGCTTTAGCTATGTCCCAGAGATTCTGGTACGTTGTGTCTTTGTTCGCATTGGTTTGAAATAACTTATTTATTTTTCCCTTCATTTCATTGTTTACCCAGTAGTCGTTCAGGAGCAGGTTGTTTAGTTTCCATGTAGTTGTGTGGTTTTGAGTGAGTTTCTTAATCCTGAGTTCTAATTTGATTGCACTGGGTCTGAGAAACTTGATTTTTATTTCTGTTCTTTTGCATTTGCTGAGGAGTGTTTTACTTCCAATTGTGTGGCCAATTTTAGGATAAGTGTGATGTGGTACTGAGAAGAATGTATGTTCTCTTGATTTGGGATGGAGAGTTCTGTAGATGTCTACTGGGTCCACTTGATCCAGAGCTGAGTTCAAGTCCTGAATATCCTTGTTAATTTTCTGTCTGGTTGATCTGTCTAATATTGGCAGTGGGGTGTTAAAGTCTCCCACTATTATTGTGTGGGAGTCTAAGTCTCTTTGTAGGTCTCTAAGAACTTGCTTTATGAATCTGGTTACTCCTGTATTGGGTGCATATATATTTAGGATAGTTAGCTCTTCTTGTTGACTTGATTCCTTTACTATTATGTAATGCCCTTCTTTGTCTTTTTTGATCTTTGTTGGTTTAAAGTCTGTTTTATCAGAGACTAGGATTGCAACCCCTGATTTTTTTTTTTGCCTTTCATTTACTTGGTAAATATTCCTCTATCCCTTTATTTTGAGCCTATGTGTGTCTCTGCACGTGAGATAGGTCTCCTGAATATAGCACATTGGTGGGTTTTGACTATCCAATTTGCCAGCCTGTGTCTTTTAATTGGGGCATTTAGCTCATTTACATTTAAGGTTAATATTATGTGTGAATTTGATCCTGTCATTATGATGTTAGCTGGTTATTTTGCCCATTAGTTGATGCAGTTTCTTCATAGTGTCGATGGTCTTTACAATTTGGTATGTTTTTGCAGTGACTGGTACCGGTTGTTCCTTTCCATGTTTTGTGCTTCCTTTAGGAGCTCTTGTAAGGCAGGCCTGGAGGTTACAAAATCTCTCAGCATTTGCTTGTTTGTAAAGGATTTTATTTCTCCTTTACTTAGGAAGCTTAGTTTGGCTGGATATAAATTCTGGGTTGAAAATTCTTTTCCTTAAGATTGTTGAATATTGGCCCCCACTCTCTTCTGGCTTGTAGGATTTCTGCAGAGAGATCTGCTGTTAGTCTGATGGGCTTCCCTTTGTGGGTAACCCGACCTTTCTCTCTGGCTGCCCTTAACATTTTTTCCTTCATTTCAACCTTGGTGAATCTGAAAATTAAGTGTCTTGGAGTTGCTCTTCTCGAGGAGTATCTTTGTGGTGTTCTTTGTATTTCCTGAATTTGGATGTTGGCCTGCCTTGCTAGGTTGGGGAAGTTCTCCTGGATAACACCCTAAAGTGTTTTCCAACTTGGTTCCATTCTCCCCATCACTTTCAGGTACACCAATCAAACGTAGGTTTGGTCTTTTCACATAGTCCCATATTTCTTGGAGGCTTTGTTCATTTCTTTTTATTCTTATTTCTCTAATCTTGTCTTCATGCTTTATTTCATTAAGTTGATCTTCAATGTCTGATAGCCTTTCTTCTACTTGGTCAATTTGGCCATTAATACTTGTGTATGCTTCACAAAGTTTTCGTGCTGTGTTTTTCAGCTCCATCCATTCATTTATGTTCTTCTCTAAACAGTTTATTCTAGTTAGCAATTCCTCTAACCTTTTTTCAAGGTTCTTAGCTTCCTTGCATTGGGTTAGAACATGTTCCTTTAGCTTGTAGGAGTTTGTTATTACCAACCTTCTGAAGCCTACTTCTGTCAGTTCGTCAAACTCATTCTCCATCCGGGATTGTTCCCATGCTGGCCAGAAGTTGTGATCCTTTGGAGGAAAAGAGGTGTTCTGGTTTTTGGAATTTTCAGCATTTTTGCACTGGTTTTTCCTCATCTTTGTGGATTTGTCTACCTTTTGTCTTTGATGTTGGTGACCTTCAGATGGGGTTTCTGTGTGGAAGTCATTTCTGTTGATGTTGATGCTATTCCTTTCTGTTTGTTAGTTTTCCTTCTAACAGGCCCCTCTGCTACAGGTTTACTGGTATTTGTTGGAGGTCCACTCCAGACCCTGTTTGCCTGGCTATCACCAGCAGAGGCTGCAGAACAGCAAAGACTTCTCCCTGATCCTTCCTCTGGAAGCTTCATCCCAGAGGGGCACCCACCAGATGCCAGTCAGAGCTCTCCTGTGTGGGGTGTCTGTTGATCCCTGCTAGGAGCTGTCTCCCGGTCAAGAGGCACTGGGGTCAGGGACCCACTTGAGGAAGCAATCTGTCCCTTAGCAGGGCTCGAGTCCTATGCTGGGAGATCTGCTGCTCTCCTCAGAGCCAGCAGGCAGGAACATTTAAGTCTGCTGCAGCTGCGCCCACAGACGCCCCTTTCCCCAGGTTTTCTGTCCCAGGGAGATAGGAATTTTATCTATAAGCCCCTGACTGGGGCTGCTGCCTTTCTTTCACAAATGCCCTGCCCAGGGTGGAGGAATCTAGAGAGGCAGTCTGGCTATAGTGGCTTTGTGGTGCTGAGGTGGGCTCCACCCAGATGTATATCTTCTGTTCTGGCCACAAAGTCTATATATATATAAAGCAGCAATATTCCAATTGGTATTGTCAAAAAGAAGCTATGAGTTTAAATTAGTGGGTAATAATCCTTTTTAAAAAAGAAAATTCAAATAATAAACACTGATCCAGAGCATATGAAGTTGAAAAAAATTAAAAAAAAAAATTGGATAAAATTTCCCCTAACATTCCTGTGTTGTTCTTGTCAGTTATAAAAGTAATATGGCACTGGGCACGGTGTCTCATGTCTGTAATCCCAGCACTTTGGGAGGCCGAGGTTGGCAGATTCCTTGAGGTAAGGAATACGAGACTAGCCTGGCAAAGATGGTAAAACCTCATCTCTACTAAAAATACAAAAAAAAAAAAAAAAAAAAAAAAAATTGCTGGGTGTTGTGGCGTGCGCCTATAGTCCCAGCTGCTCAGGAGGCTGAGGCACAAAAATTGCCTGATCCTGGGAGGTCAAGGCTTCTGTGAGCTGAGATCACACCGTTGCATTCCGGCCTGGTCAGCACAGCGAGATTCCCTCTCAAAAAAAAAAAAAAAAAAAAAGTATTATGTCAGCATGAGACTGGCTAAATAAATTATGTTACATTATGTTACATCCACACAGTGGAATACTATGTAGCCATTGAAAAGAAAGATGAAGCTCTGTAGCTACTGATATGGGGCAGTCTCCAGGAAAAAAAAAAAAGCAAGGTGAGTATAGCAAATAAGGTGAGGTAGATATATTAAATTGTATCTGTATTAAAATAATCAATGTATATTCATGACATATTTCCCCAAAAATGTCCAAGAAACTGATCACAGTTTTAGACTCCATGGTTGGAGTAGTGGTAGGTGGGGGCTAGGTGTACTGGTAGCAAGGAGATTTTTCACCATGCTTTTTCTGTCTTTTGAACTTTGAATTATCTGAATATATTAACTAAACATTTAACTGTAAGTGAATACACAAGTAAGTAAAATTGGATTTTAGAAAAGTCAGGGTCACAAAGATAAGCAGACTCACACAAAAATAAAATAATTCATTGGAAAAGACATGGAAAATAAAAATATGAAAAGGAAATAAAATCACTTAGTAATGCCATAGTTCTGAGGTTATCACAGTTAACATCTAAGCATAATTCCTTCTGGTCTCTTTATTCTAGTGATTTTGAGAATATTACATTTTGGTCTTAATACTTTGTTTTCAATGGTTATATTTTAATTTTTGCTCTAATCAAGAGTAAAGCAATATCTGAGTGTCTCATCAGTCACTATATTTGTGAATAATTTAGAACCTTTACTTTTGCCCTGTTCTTCCCTCCCTGACTTCCAGGATAATACAATTTAGAGTTTTAAATATAGATTATTGTTATTGCATAAATTGTTATATCACATGTATTTTCCATCAATAATAATATCTTAGCATATGCCTTTAAGCTTTTTAAATAATAACTTTTATTTTTGGTATAATTTACATACTATATAATTCACCTATTTAAAGTATACAATTACATGTTTTTTAATGTAGTCACAGAGCTGTGCAACCATCACTATTGATTGTATTTATTTATTTATTTATTTTTGAGACAGAGTCTCACTCTGTCACCCAGGCTGGAATGCAATGGCGTGATCTTAGCTCACTGCAACCTCTGCCTCCCGGGTTCAAGCGATTCTTGTGCCCCAGCCTCCTTGTAGCTGGGTAGCTGGCATTACAGGCGTGTACTACCACGCCCAGCTGATTTTTGTATTTTTAGTACAGACGGGGTTTCACCATGTTGGCCAGGCTGGTCTTGAACTCCTGACCTCAAGTAATCCTCCTGCCTTGGCCTCCCAAAGTACTGGGATTATAGGAATGAGCCACCATGTCCAGCCATCACTATTGATTTTACAACATTTTCATCACCCTCAAAAGAAATTTTATACCTCAGGTAGTTAGAAGAACCTGAAGTAGACCTTTTCCCAGCTAACGTTTAAATTTAACTCTGAGTTTTAAGACAGTTCAAATAGGAAGGGTGGTATTGTTTTTAGTGGTCATTAACTAAAAAATTTAAAACAATTAACTTTATATTTAATATTCGTGTTTCAAAAATCTAAAATTAATACAGAATAAGAAGTTATTCTAAGGATGTGCTAAAAATTCTAATTTTTAAAAAAATTCATCTATTAGTAATACTATAACATGTATAAATAAAAAACACTTAATTTTCCTAACATTTCAATTAATTGAAATTTAGTTGACTTCAATCCTTAGCTAACTGAATTTTTCTTTCTTCATCCAAATGAGGAAAAATAGAGAGAGAAAAAAAGAAACTCTGCACCTGTTAGCCATCCCTCCTCCTTGTTTTCCTCTCATCTCCCCCAACCCCAGGCAACCACTAATCTACTTCCTTTCTCTCTATATTTGCCTCTTCTAGCCATTTCATATAAATGGAATCATACAATATGTGGTCTTTTGTGACTGGTTCGTTTCACTTAGCATTTTTTTTTTTCTTTTTTTAAGACAGGGTCTCACTCTGTCATTCAGGCTGGAGTGCAGTGGCACGATCTCTGCTCACTGCAACCTCTGTCTCAGCCTCCTCAGTAGCTGGGACTATAGGTGTGCACCACCACACCCAGCTAATTTTTGTATTTTTTTTGTAGAGAAAAGGTTTCACCATGTTGTGCACACTGATCTCTAACTCCTGGGTTCAAGGGATCCACCCGCTTTGGCCTTCCAAAGTGTTGGGATTATAGGCATGAGTCACCGTGCCCAGCCACTTGGCATGTTTTTAAGGTTCACCCATATTGCTGAAGGTATCAGTACTTCATTCCTTTTTATGGCTGAATCAGATTCCATTTTATGGATATACTGGTTTGTCCATTCATCAGTTGATAGGCATTTGGGTTGTTTCCACTTTTTTGCAGTTATGAATAATGCTGCAGTGAACATTTGTGTAGAAGAGATTTTTGTATGACTTTGTTTCCAATTCTTGTGAATATATGTCTAGGAGTGGAATTGCTGGATCATATGGTTACTCTATATTTAACCTTTTGAGGAACTGTCAGACTGTTTTCCAAAGTGGCTGTACTATTTTACATTCTCACTGACAGTGTATAAAGAGTTCAATTTCTCCACATCATTGCCAACATTTGTCATCATCTTTTTTATTATAACCATCCTAATGGGTGTGAAGTTACCTTCAGTGTTGAAACTATGTTTCGGTAGCTTTATGACAAAAGATGAGATGTGCAAAACACCAAGTATACACACACATGCACTAAAGTCTAGAGAGGAAGAGATAAAATCCTATTATTTGCAGCAATGGTTCCCAAATGTTAATGGGCATTGGAATCACCTGATAGATGTTTTGTTTAAGCTTAGATTGCTGAGCCCTACCCCAGAGTTTCTGATTTAGTAGGTCTCTGATGAGTCCCAAAATTTACATTTCTAACAAATTCTCAGATGTTGCTGCTGCTCGTCTGAGGACCACATTTTATTGTCCCTCTTTTTTTTTTTTTTTTTTTAAAGCCTACACTCATTCTGAACGAAGACCACATATTTTGGAACCACAAACTTGACAAACATGTTGGTAATGCTTACTTTGTGCCCAGTTTGTTCCTTACATATGCTTTACATTTGTTACGTACTATTATTATCTGTTTTACAGATCAGGAAACTGAGGCAGAGCTGAAGTAGTAGAGCTGATGGCCTAGTCTGGCTCTAAGTGTTGATGCTCTTAATCACTATGTTATGCTGCTACACAGAGTTAATTCACACATGGTATACATGTTTATTGAGTGAAAAATTGCAAATAATCAATTTTCTGCAAATTTGGGATGCTTACCTCCAAGAAAGGAGATTTATTCTCTTTCAAGACAATAGTCTAAAAATCCAAGTATTCCCTCAATGTGCTTGTGTGTATCAATTAACTAATTAGTTATTGTATTCAGTAATTTAAAAATTACTTTTATGTTTAAGGCCCAGTTTTATGTAATATAGTACAAATGTGAATTATAATTTGTATACAAACTAGTATTGTTCAATCAGTGGTTTTGAGACTTCAGAGAGTCACAGAAATTATTTGGGCCTCAAGTTTCTTCATCAGACTATGCTTCTGTGATTTGGATTTAGTTGTTCCATTGTAAAATTCAAACAATGGCAATCATTTCTTAGTTGAGAGGGGAAAGGGGAAAAATTGAGTGGATGGACTTTTCTTTCTTTTTTATTTTTTGAGTTGGAGTCTCTCTCTGTCACCCAGGCTGGAATGCAGTGGCTCAGTCTTGACTCACTGCAACTTCTGCCTCCCAGGTTCAAGTAGCGGGGATCACAAGCCCCCACCACCGTGCCGGGTTAATTTTTGTATTTTTAGTGGAGATGGGGCTTCACCATGTTGGCCAGGCTGGTCTCCAACTCCTGGTCTCAAGTGATCTGCCCGCCTCAGCTTCCCAAAGTGCTAGGATTACAGGTGTGAGCTATTGCGCCTTGCTGTAGATGGACTTTTCTCAGTTTTTTTTTTTCTTTTTCTTTTTAACTTTTATTTTAGGTTTGGGGGTACATGTGAAGGTTTTTTACATAGGTAAACACATGCCACAGAAGTTTGTTGCACATATTATCTCATCACCCAGGTATTAAACCCAGTATCCAATAGTTATCTTCTTGGCTCCATTTGCTCCTCCCATCTTCCCCGCCTCAAGAAGCCCCCAGTGTCTGTTGTTTCCTTCTTTGTGTTCATAAGTTCTTACCATTTAGATGCCTCTTATAAGTGAGAACATGTGGTATTTGGTTTTCTGTTCCTGCGTTAGTTTGCTAAGGATAATGGCCTCCAGCTCTATCCATATTCCCGCAAAAGACATGATCTCATCCTTTTTTATGACTGCATACTATTCCATGGTGTCTATGTACTATATTTTCTTTATCCAATCTATAATTGATGGACAATTAGGTTGACTCCATGTCTTTGCTACTGTGAAGAGTGCTGCAATGAACATTTATGTGCATGTGTCTTATGGTAGAGTGATTTATATTCCTTTGGGTATATACCCAGTAATGGGATTCCTGGATTGAATAGTAGTTCTCCTTTTAGCTCTTTGAGGAATTGCCATACTGCTTTCCACAATGGTTGAACTAAGTTACACTCCCACCAACAGTATATAGGTGTTCCCTTTTCTCTGCAACCGTGCCAGCATCTGTTGTTTTTTACTTTTTAGTAACAGCCATTTTGACTGATGGTATCTCATTGTGGTTTTGATGTGCATTTCTCTAATGATAGTGACATTGAGCTTTTTTCCATATGCTCATTGGCTGCATGTATGTTTTCTTTTGAGAAGTGTCATTTCATGTCCTTTGCCTTTTTTTTTTTCTTTTTTTTTTTGAGACAAAGTTTCACTTTGTCATACAGGCTGGAGTGCAGTGGTATGATCTTGGCTCACTGCAGCCTCTGCCTCCTGGGTTCAAGTGATTCTTCTGTCTCAGCCTCCCAAGTAGCTGGGATTAAAGGCATGTGCTACCACACCCAGCTAATTTTTGTATTTTTGTAGAGACAGGGTCTCACCATGTTGGCCAGGCTGCTCTTGAACTCCTGACATCAAACGATCCTCCTTCCTTGGCCTCCCAAGTGCTGGGATTACAGGTATGAGCCACTGCACCCGGCCCATTGCCCTTTTTAATGGGGTTGTTTGTTTCTCTCTTGTAAATTTGTTTAAATTGTTTAAGTTCCTTGTAGATACTAGATATTAGACCTTTGTCAGATGCATAGTTTGCAAATACTTTCTCCCATTCTGTAGGTTGTCCATTTATTCTATTGATACAGTGTTTTTTTGCTGTGTGGAATTTCTTAAGTTTATTAATTTTTACTTTTATCGTGATTGCTTTTGGTGGCTTTGTCATGAAATCTTTGCCTGTTCTCATGTCCAGGATGGTATTGCCTAGGTTGTCTTTCAGGGTTTTTATAGTTGTTGGTTTTACATTTAACCATCTTAAGTTGATTTATCCATCTTAAGTTGATTTTTGTGTAAGGAAGGGGTCCAGCTTCCATCTTCTGCATATGACTAACCAGTTATCCCAGCACCATTTATTGAATAGGGAGTCTTTTTCCCATTGCTTGTTTTTGTCAGCTTTGTCAAAGATCAGATGGTTGTAGATGTGCAGCCTTATTTCTGGGCTCTATTCTGTTCCATTTGTGCAGTTTTGTATATTATTCCATTATCACAGTGCTATAAAGAATTACCTAAAAGTGGGTAATTAATGACGAAAATGGGTTTAATTGACTCACAGTTCTGCAGGCTATACAAGAGGCATGGCTGGGGAGACCTCAGGAAACTTACAATCATGGTGAAAGGCGAAGGGGAAGCAGGCAATTCTTCACACGGCTGGCAGGAAAGAGAGAGAGAGAGAAGCATTGCCTGCATGGAACAGGGAAGGTAGAGAGCTCAGGGAGGCTAGAGAAAGACCCACTCATTGCAGTGACACTGAATCAAAATTCAGGTGGCTGCTTGTCAGTTGTGAAGGGATCTTTTCCAGCAGACCCATCAGCTCTCAAGTTTCCCCCTTGGGGAAGAAAAAAAGTTCCCCGTGTCCCATGATCTTGTATATACCTAATCCTGTCACCCATAGCCATCAGCAAAGAGTGCAAGGCAGATTAATCCAAAGAGAATAGTGGTTAGCATCCCATAGTGCCAAATCCATTTTTAACCAATATAGACTTTTCTAAGTGGGGCCTCTAACCCCCTAAATCTTAGGAAGGACTCTAAGCTTCCTAAGTTGGGCCTTGAACCTAAGTTTAATCAAGTGTCCTTGCCTTTTATTAGAAGGGCCTTTAACCTTCTCTATCTTAGGAGAGATTGTCCTAAGTTGGGCCCCAGGCCCAATCCCGTCCTTCACCTGGGTAAAATGTACCCCACCACTTACCAAAAGTTGGCCAATTGGTGTTACAGTCTCTTTCCTTTGAGTTGGGGATCTCCTCAGTATAGTCCCTTTGTGGTTCACCAGAAAGATGTTACTGGACTTTTCTCAGTTTTAAGGTTTTATCCCTTAAAATTTTCTCAACTTTGAAAAGTTGCTGATAGGAAAACTCAAAGTTGATCATATTTTGTTTGACAGCTTGTTTCCTCATGGATATTTTGTTTGTGATTATGTTTTTATATTGCATACATAAAAATTATTCATATTTTATGCAGTATTTCCTATTTCATATATCAGTATTTCATTATGTTTTTATAATTTACTAATGTTCCATGATTTAAACTAGTATAAAGTGTTTTTGTTTGTTTGTTTGTTTGTTTTTTTGAGACGGTTTTGTTCTGTTGCCCAGGCTGGGGTACAGTGGTGCAGCCTCTACCTCCTGGGATCAAGCAATCCTCCCACCTCAGCCTCCTTAGTAGCTGGACTACAAGCACATACCACCTTGCATGGCTAATTTTGTTTATTTTTTGTAGACGTGAGGTCTCAATATGTTGCCCAGGCTAGCCTTGAACTCCTGGACTCAAGTGATCCTCCAGCCTTGGCCTCCCAAAATGTTGGCATTACAGGTGTGAGCCACTGTACCTGGCCTGGTGTGAAGTTTCTAAAGTTTATACTAACCTCAAATATTCTCCGATATGCCTTGATTATATCAAGGTACAGAAAACTTCACTAAACATTTCTAGGTGATACGTAAGAAAGCATGTTTACTAATTAGTAAATTATATCAAGAAAATTTGTCAAAAACTTGGAAGCAGGCAAAACTGATAACTGGGTTTTCTTTCAGGGGAATGCTGAATGTGTAGGGACTCTCCAGGGATTATCTGATTCTAAATGAGTGTGTACTTTTGATCATCTTTGATTGACTAGGCTATTTTACAACTCTGTAGGGATAAAAGAGAAATTTTATACATCTGAAAAGGATGCAAATGATTTTGGCCCATAACAATGTAAATGATTCCTATTCTTGGCAATGCAAATGGACTTTATCCAGTAGAGAATACAAATTTCTGTAAGTCAAATTCTATAATGAATTGGTTTTAACTTACTGGTTTCCTCATTAATTACTCAGTTAAGTAAACTCCTTGACACTTAACATTTTGACTCATGCTGTTTTTATATTTATATGACTTATAGTTTTACAGTTTTAGAAATTATATTTTAAAATTATGTACCTGTGTAATAAGTAGTTATATAAGTATAATTAAGTAGTTAATTATAAACGTATACCTTTGGATTTCTCTCTCTCTGTCTCTCTCTCTCTCTTTTTTTTAATTTTAAAAATAGAGGAAAGGTTTTGCTATGTTGCCCAGGCTGGTCTTTAACTCCTGTGCTCAAGCAATCTACCCCCCTTAACTTCCCAGAGTGCTGAGATTACAGGCATGAGCCACCACACCCAGCCTATATATGTGGATGTTTTAAAGTACCTATATGATGTGCTGAAAAATAAGAAAACAGCATTTCTTTTTAAAATGAAGAGTAATATTTTCCATCGTCACAAACAATGCATGTACACTGAAGATAAATTAAAATATATTCAGAAGCAAGAATAAAATTTAAAAATAAAAACATTTATAATCTCACCACTCAGGAATAGTAATCACTATTAAGACCTTGGAATACAGTGTTTCAGACTTGTTTCTTGGCATATATGCAATTTATTTCTGAACCAGGATCATATGTACATACTGATTTAAAAAATTTAAATACATAAATGAACATGTTTTGGCTGGTATTTTTTGAAGATTACATTTCAGCATTCCTGAAGAGGGGGTCAACAAAGCTTCTTGTTAGCTATTTTAGCTGTAATAACTTTGCAGGTGACATGTTATTATTTTAGAAATGAAAGCATAAATGGTCACATTAAATCACCAAATATGGAAGAAATTCAAGCAAAATATTTTAATTCTCTAAATCATTAGAGGTGTCCATTGTGTATGGGATCTTAGAAGTCTGCTTGTATGTATATCATGAGGAATGAAATTTTTTTTATAAAAATTGTTGTTTGTTTTGTTTTGAAAAGGAAGCCTGCATGGAGGTTACTGGGGGATTGAGGATGGGGAGGAACTCAAGACTACAAAGGAAATGAAGCCTGGAACATCAGTATAGGAAAGCAGTCCTATCTTAGCTGTTAACATTTAAAAAGCCCTTTCAAGGACTAAAGAAATAAAGGCTACAAATGTCTGGAGCTTGAAATGGCTTTTATACTTTTGAACCTGTTACAAAAAGCTTTTCTTAGAACTCTCCTTCTTTTCCCTCCCCTAAAACAAAATGGTTGGAAAAGAAAAAAAAAAAAAGAAAAACAGGAAAAGAACAGATATAAAGGATGTTGCCATAGCTTATTTTACGTTTCTGAGCCAGAAGAAAAGCTTAAAAAAAAAAAAAAAAAAAAAAAAAGAACAAAGAGGAAGAGTTGCCATATTTTAAAGTCTGAAGGAAACGAGGAGAATAAGTGGTTATATCCTTGAATTTTTGTGAATTGTGTATAGCTCAAATGTAGGTGCATTTCTAGAAGGAATCAATACTTCTTGATTGTGCTACTGCTAAACTTGTTTACAAACAAACTGCAAAAAGTAAGAGAAAGAGGGTAGTGTGTATTGAGACTGTTCTGTTTTTAATACAGTAATTGAACACAAACGTTCTATATGTGTCTTCATGAAGAATAAGTTTCAAAAAGATGTACGAAGGACATAGGTTACCAATTCTTATACAGTTCCTCTCCAAACAGCCAAGAATGATTTTCCTTCCTTGTTTTATGATTTATTCATTGTTTTATTATCAAAGAAATAGAAAAATGAATAACATTTGGTGACTTGTAGATTTTTTTCTTTTAGCATTATAAATCAAGATTTCAGAAGAAATCCTAGTTCTTTCTAACGGAGTCTAACTCTCTGAAATTAAAAACTTAAAAAGTTCTGTAATATAATATGAAAGTTCTACATTTTAGTCTCATTACTGATATTGATATGATCTTGGCGAAGTCACCTAACTTCTCACAGAGTCAAACTAGTTTATTCTAAGTTTCTTCCATCTGTAATGCTCTGTGATTCTATGAATTTAATAAATATGAAAGTAATCTTAAGGATAAAACCACATTTAAAAAACAATTTAGCAAAAATATTCCTAATTTCAAATATTTTAATTCATAATATAAAATGAAATTTTAGTATAACCATACATTTTATTTTTTGAATTATATTTTGATGAAAACATAATAGACATACAGAAAAGTATACAAATCATAAGCGTATATAGCTCATTCATCACAAAATGAACATATCTGTATAACCACTACCTGGGTCAAGAAATAAAACATTTTCAGTGCTGCTGACTCCTTCCTTCCCTCCCAATTACTATGACCCTCTCAAAGGTAACTATCCTGACTTTTAAGAGCATAAATTAGTTTTTTTTTCTGTTTTCGAGCTTTATTTAAATAGAATCATACAGTATATTTTTTATATCTAGCTTCCTTTACACAATGTCATATTTATGAGAATCATTATTGTTTTATAGTAGTGGTTGGTTCATTTTATTCTATATAGTATGCCATTGTATGAGTTCATTTGTTGATGGGTATGTGAGTTGTTTCCAGTTTTTGACTTATTATGAATGACGCTGCTATGAACATTTTTGTATATTTTTTTATATAAATGTGCATGTGTTACTGTTGGGGATATGCTTAGGAGTAGATAATGATGCCAAAAGGTTTTCCAAACTGCTTGTACCAATTTATACTCCCATATGCTTAGACCATAAAATTTGAACTGTTCCTTTATGACCATTGAAATGAAATGATCACTAATATGAAGCAAGTGAACTTTCTCAGAAGAAAATGATATATGGGTACTGACCAGCCTTACTAATGCCTTTTTTTGTTTTGTTTTAGAGATGGGTTCTCTCTATGTTTCCCAGGCTGGCCTCCAACTCCTAAGCTCAAGTGATCCTCTGGCCTCAGCCTCCCTAGTAGCTGGGACTATAGGTGCATACCACCACACCTGACTACTAATGCATTTTTTTATTTTTTCCCCAGACAGAGTCTTGCTCTGTCACACAGGCTAGACTGCAGTGGCACAATGTCGGTTCGTTGCAACCTTCGCTTCCCAGGCTGAATCAATTCTTGGGCCTCAGCCTCCCAAGTAGCTGGGATTACAGGCATGCACCACCATGCCTGGATAATTTTTTGTAGTTTTAGTAGAGACAAGGTTTCACCATGTTGGCTAGGCTGTCCCTGAACTCCTGGCCTGTACTTGATTCTCCCACCTTGGCCTTCCAAAGTGCTGGGATTGCAGGCATGAGTCACTATGCCTGGCCTCTGATGCTTATTTAAAAAAACATTATAGTACTATTCTTTGGAGACTAGAACTTCGGAATTTCTTACTACCTATCATTTGATACAGGGAAAAGCAGTTGATTTTTTTTTTCTTTTTTGCTAATGTTTGTTCCCTCAACTGAGAGTAGTTGGAAAAAAGTAAAACTTCAAAACCATTAAACTATTGTTTTTATCTGTTTTTTACTTCCTTGCTAAGTAGTGTTTTAATAATAATAAACATCTTTAGCTGTTACAATGTTTTTGAATATATAGTACTTTTTGCTTTGAGTAGAGAGGAAGTTAATGTTTATTATCTGTTCCTACAATGTTTCTGTTCCTCTTTTATTCCCCACTCCTCTTTTTTTCTTTCTAATTCTCATTGAAAGTTTAAGTTTTCATTAAGGACCTTGCTTCCTGTGGGCTATCCACAACACATTAATCATAAACTATTTCTTTGGGGAAAATAAAACACCAAAAACTAACTTAACTATAAAAATCTTATTTATTATAGCAAGACAGTGCTATTCTACAGAAATATAATCTGAGTCACAAATGTGAATCACGTATGTAATTTAAAAATTTCTAGTAGTCATACTAAAAAAAGTGAAAAGCAACAGGTGGAATTCATGTTTCTAATGTATTAGAACCCAATATATCAAAAATAGTATTATTTCAGTATGTAATTGTAAAAATTACTAATGAGAGATATTTTAGATTATATTCTTCAAAAATCTGGTGTGTACTTTATACTACAGCCCTTCTCAATTAAGGCTAGTCATATTTCTAGCACCCAAGAGCCCCGTGTGGCTATTGGCTATCCTGTTGGACAATGCAGGTTTAGGCTTTCCATAACAGAATGGGAGCAGGTCCCATGCTGTACAAGGTAAACATGATTTTCTCATGCTTTTAGTAACATTCCACTGTAATATGCTCTAACAGTGGGTTATTAATCTATGTTTGACACAGGATTTTTTAGTTTCTACAGTAGGAAAGGGCTCCAAAGTACTGAAATTTATTTTTTGAAACTTTTCCAACAGGACTATTTTGCCAGATTCTAAAAGACAACTTTTAAATCAGAGCCCTGAAATCTACAGAAGTCCAGTATATACTGAGGTAATTTACTTATTCTAATGAGCAGCAGCAAGAGACACATCTGGTAGACGTAAAAGACCTAATGAAAATTAAAAGACACAACATTTGGAACAACTGGTAGGTAAATAACAAAGGTATTTGTAATAACCTCTTTCTTATGAGGGAAATTTTTCTGAGGGAAAAACAATGAACATGACATTGTATGAAAAGAACTTTGAAAGTTTAGTAATTTTAGGGAAGTTGGAAATCAAACAAAAGTTCCATGGAAGCAGATGTTTTTTTTTTCCATACAACAATGCTGTACATAATTTCTTGTTCACTAGGATAGTCTACATAAACCTATTTGAACTATAAGATAGCTCAACTAATTATCATTTGTAGTAATAAATAGTGTTGCAATGCTAAAAGTAAAATAATTTGTATTTTATTATTTCTAATACTTTTGAAAAATTATGTAGAATTTTTTGGAAGATGAGGAAGGAGTTAAATGGAGACATAGATGTTTTTAACAATTAAGTGATTCATGATGGAGGTTATTTTTTCTAGTTTTTTATTATGCAAATTAAAAAACATATTCACACATGGGTAGAATCGTGAGTATGAACACCATGTGCTTAGTGGGGAAGTAAAACGTTTTTGGCAAAGAAAAGTTGGATCACAGTTTTCTCCATTGGTCATCACATGACAGGAGCAACTTGAGATGATTTAGTAGCTACTTGATTTGAGTTCTGCAGGAGTGGAAGGAGCTGGGGAAGTGTAGTTGTGACAATGTAGACTGCATTGCTTCATGGATTGAGTAAATTGGTACATGGTTTAGTGTTTTGCAGACCAGTGACTGAATTCTGGAAGTAGGCAGTGTAGGATTCCTGGGTTTGGCTGTTCCTTCTTTTATCTTTTATCTATTAACTCTAGATACTTTGCTTGGTTTCTTGTTTAGTTTCAACATTGTGCAAATTTTATACTTGTATGAATTTTAGAGTTACTAGCTATTAAGAAAACTTAAATTTTTAGGAACAATGTATGATTTCTCCTTTTTAAAATTTATTATTATTTATTTATTTTTCCACAGCAGCAAATGTATGATTTCTCTAAGCAGGCATATTCTGAATGTATTATCCATATGAAGTAAAATGTTGTTTATATTGTGAAGTAAATGATTTATATAATGTAAAATAGAGGACTATTTTGTCTATATTCTCAAATTTTTCTTTTAAAAACAATTTAGTAAAAGATTTTGGTAATCTAATGCATTGTATACTACCATTATAATTGTACTTTTTTCTAGTTTTATATTAGCTTGTAAATGCTTGTTAAATTTTTTTTCTGATATTTTTGGCCGCCTCATACTTGCAGAAAATTTCTTAGGTATAGTTTGGATGCGCCTATTAGCATAAGGCCATGTGCTGTCTAAGAAAAAATCTGATTCAGAAATCAGAAAGTCTGGGGTCACTGTGGCTCTGTCAGTTAATTCTGTGTCACCTTGGGCTAATCACTTGTCTTTCTGGATTTCAGTTTTTTATTTGTAAAACAAGAGAGTTGGCTAGATGATTTCTAAGATCCTTTAAGGTGGCAGCATAATATAGTGGAGAGAATATTTGTTTGGAATCAGTCACACCTGGCTTTCATTCATTCACAAGTATTTATTGAGAGCTATTATTTATTGTGCCAGGCATGGGAAATATAACAATTAACAGTATAAATAATTGAACTAATTAGTCTCTGCCTTTATGGAGCTTATATTCTAGTTTGGTAGACAACAAAAAGACAACTACATAAAACGATTATAAAATACAATAAGTGCCATAAGGAAAAAAAGAGACTCTGACAGTATGATGTGGGTCTGCCTCAAAAGGTAGTGATTCAGGGTAAGATGGAGCTAGCTAGGTAATTAATGGGGAAATGGTTTAGGTAAAGGGAACAGCGTGTGAAATGGCCTTGAGGCTGAAAAGAGCTTAGTGTGTTCTAGTAACTAAGAACATGAATAGACAATTCTCAAGAAGATATACAAATGACCAACAAACATATGAAAAAATGCTAATGATCAAGGAAATGCAAGTCAAAACCACAATGTGTTACTCCTGCAAGAATGGCCATAATTAAAAAAAAAAATAGATGTTGGCTTGGATGTGGTGAACAGGGGACACTTCTACACTGCTGGTGGGAAGGTAAAACTAGTACAGCCACTATGGAAAATGGTGTGGAGATTCCTTAAAGAAGTGAAAGGAGAACTACCATTTATTCGATCTAGCAATCCCACTACTGGGTATCTACCCAGAGGGAAAGAAGCCATCATATGAAAAACATACTTGCACTTGCATGTTTACAGTGGCACAGTTCACAATTGCAAAATCATGGAACCAACCCAAATGCCCATCACTCAATGAGTGGATAAATAAACTGTGGGGGGTGTGTGTGTGTGTGTGTATGTGTGTGTGTGTGTGTGTGTGTGTGTGTATGGAATACTACTCAGCCATAAAAAGGAATGAATTAACAGCATTTGCAGTGACCTGGATGAGACTGGAGACTATTACTCTCAGTGAAGTAACTCAGGAATGGAAAACCAAACATCATATGTTCTCACTGATATGTGGGAGCTAAATTATGAAGATACAAAGGGATAAGAATGATACAATCGACTTTGGGGATTTGGAGGGATGCGTGAAAGGGGGATGAGGGATAAAAGACTACACATATGGTGCAGTGTATACTGCTTAGGTGATGGGTGCACCAAAATCTCACGAATCACCACTAAAGAACTTACCCATGTAACTAAATACTACCTGTACCCCAATAACTTATGGAAAAAAAGAAACAGATAACATTTTGAGGTAAAAAAAAAAGACAATCAGTATTTACTAGAGTATAGTGAAAAGAGGGGAGACTGGCATAAGGTGGGGTTGGAAAGATAGGCAGAGCTTTTAGATCATGAAATGAAGTTTGGATTTAATCTTAAGTGCCATTTTAAGATTTTATCTTAAAAGTAAGCCATTGTAGGGTTTTCTTTTTGAAACAGTGTCTCGTTCTGTCGTCCAGGCTGAAGTACAGTAGCGCGATCGTGGCTAACTGGAGCTTCCATCTCCGAGACTCAAGTGATCCTCCTGTCTCAACCCCCCAGTAGCTGGGACTACAGGCCCACCATGCCTGGCTAACATTTTTTTCTTTTCTTGTACAGATGGGGTTTCATCATGTTGCCTAGGCTAGTCTTGAACTCTTGGACTCAAGTGATCCACCTGCCTTGGCCTCTCAAAGTGCTGGGATTACAGATATGAACCACTGTGCCTGGCCTGCTGTAAGGCTTTTAGCGGGAGAGTGACTGATTTGATGTCTTAAGACATTTACTCTTATTACAGTATGGAGAATGGATTGGAGGAGGTCAAGAGTAGAAGTGAAGCTGTTACATAGTTCAGGTGAGAAATAATGAGAAGCTGTTGCATAGTTCAGGTGAGAAATAATAATGCATAGTTCAGCTGTTGCATAGTTCAGGTGAGAACTGGGTTAAGGTGGTAGAGGTGGAACTGAAGAGATATGGAGCAATTCAAGATATATCTTAGAATGAGAAACAACAGGACTTGCTGATGGATTAGAATTGGGGATAATGCAAAGGAAAATAAAAAGACGGCTTTTAGGTTTCTGGTTTGAACAACTTATGGACAAATTTTCTGTTTACCCAAATGGGAGGAGACAGACAGATTCAGGTGGGTAGGCATCATGATTTATTTGTTAATTGTTTTCTTTGGACACAGTAAATTTATAATGTTTTTGAGATATATATGTGGAAATACCAAGAAATACAGTAGATAGACAGTCAAACCTGAAACTCACAGAAGTCATGGCTAAGTATAGATATATCTGACAGTTATCAATATAGGGATGGTATTCAAATCCATGGGAATGGATAAGATCATCCAGGAAAAGAGATATATTTCAGAGGGCTCTGACCTGAGTCCAAGGAACCCTATAACTTAAAAGTCAGGTAAAAGAGGTAGATTCAACACTGGAGGCTAAGAGGTAGTAACTCTTAATAAGGATGAAATAAACCAGGAGATACAGTATTTGGAGGGCAAGAGAGGTCAGGGTTTCAAGAAGGAGGAAGTTGATGATTTTGTTGAATGCTGATGAGAAATGAAGATAAGCACAGAGAAATGGCTATTGGACTTGGCAATGTTTGATTTGAGTTCTGGCTTGTCCACTTATTAGTTGTATGACCTTGAACACTTCATTTCACATCATTGAGTCTTACTTTTCTCACCTTCTCAAAAGGTACTTCTCACATGGAGTTATTCTAAGGATTGATCAACTAACACATATTTACTTGAATACTACCTGAAAAATATGGGACGCAGAGTTGATATTAATTATTTTCTTCTCTAGTTTTATGATACTTTTAGAAACTTTGAATAGGGTACACCTATCCCTCCCTTCAAGATGTTAATTTGCTTTGGAAAATTCTGCTCTTTAGTGAAAAGCTATAAAAAGAAAATATTTTCATTAATTTTAATAGGAAAAATTATAATGCATTTTATACCAACCCAAGATACCCTCTCTTTTCACAGAAAAATATGGCATTTGATGAATAATGAAAGCAAGCTTAAATAAGTAATAAATAGCATTTGAAAGTAAATAAATATAGATTATACATAAATTATAAAGTAATAAAGTTTTATCATATTTGCTGAATGAATTAAAGAATTGATAATGGATGGCTGGTAGAGGAGGAGTGTGAGATGTTCATTCTTTGGAAGGTGCATTCTTCTTTCTGCACCATTTTCTGCATCAATTTTTTTTTAGACTTTTAGGAGCTCATGATTATCTTGGCTAAATGAACTTAACTTGAAGTTATAGCACAGAAAGTTACTGTGTTAGGCCATTTTTGCATTGCTTTAAAGAAATACCTGAGACTGGGAAATTTATAAAGAAAAGAGGTTTAATTGGCTTACAGTTCTGCAGGTTGTACAGAAAGCACGGCAGTGGCATCTGCTTAGCTTCTGGGGAGGCCTCAGGGAGCTTTTTCTCATGGTGGAAGGCAGAGGGGGAACAGGCTTCTCACATGGTGAGAAGGGAGCAAGAGAAGGGGGCAGGTGCCACACACTTCTTTTTTTTGAGACAGAGTCTTGCTCTGTTGCCCAGGTTGGAGTGCAGTCGCATGGTCTCAACTTACTGCAACCTCCACCTCTTGGGTTCAAGTGATTCTCGTGCCTCAGCCTCCCAAGTAGCTGGGACTACCAGTGCTTGTGGCCATGCCCAGCTAATTTTTGTCTTTTTAGTGGAGACTGGGTTTTGCTATGTTGGCCAGGCTGGTCTTGAACTCCTGACCTTAAGTGATTTACCCTTCTCAGCCTCCCAAAGTGCCTGGCCAGGTGCCACACACTTTTAAAAAAACAATTCTCATGAGAACTCACTATCACAAGGACAGCAATAAGACATTCATGAGAGATCCGCCCCCATGACCCAATCACCTCCCACCAGGCCCCTCTGTCAACGCTGGGATTTACATTTCAGCATGAGATTTGGACGGGGATAAATATCCAACTGTATCAGCTACTTTTAGAGTTGTACAAGATGCCACTTCTTCATTCTATATTGGCAATGCAAAACATTTTGGGTCATTTAAACATGGTACACAATGCATATTTTTCCAGATGATATTCTCTGACTAGAAGTTGTGTTGAGTAAATTAGTAAGTGTTTTGCCAGAAAGTAATGTCAAAACATCACATCTTATAGTATATTTGTTTAGTGAATTTTTTTTGTGTGAAAAAGTTATTATTCTGGGGAGAAAAATATGTTACTGAAAAGTAATAAAATTTGTCTAGAGCCATTTTAAACTAATAAGTTGCTATCCGGTGTAAGTCTTTATTTACCAATCATCTACCCCACGCATGGCTATGTTAGGCTCTATGAGGATAAAGAAAAAGTTTATAATTTAATGAGTAGCTTTCAGCAGGCAGAGTTTTTAGGTAATTCTTAATTATAAAGGGAATTAGCAAGAAGGTAAAAGCCATTTATTAGTGAGATCTCTCTCTAATAATGCAAAATACTTCCTTAATTGAACAAAATTTGAAAGCATGAGATACATTGTCTGGAAATGAGAGAATCTTTTCTCTCTACATTTTTGTTTTTACAAAAAATGTAGGTATATTTTTAAACTATGTGTTTTAATTTTTTAATATTTACTTTTACTTGGCACCTATACCCTCAAACTATCAAACTACCTTGTGGGGAATCATAAAGCCACTTTGGCAGATGCATAGGAATGTGGATGCATCAGAGGACCACTGTCTAGGCAGGTCAAATCTTTATTTCATATTGAGCTTATACATCTAAGGCACATGTATTTCTTGGCAAAAATCTGAATTTTCTGCTGAAAGACTTGACATAAACAAACATAAATTCAATGAATTTCAAGGTTTCATTAGGTCTCTATGCCTTAAATATCCATGTATAACTTCTATTGGCATAGTACTTTCAAAGGAAATATATTTGGTAAATTACTTGTTTCCCCTTTCCAAACTATAAAGTTGTTATATGGTAGTTTTAATAAACTACTGTGTGACTGTTATTACTGTTTGCTGTTGGACATACCTTGGTCTCAGAGCAGTAACATGTGCAAATTGAAAATCAACCCAAAGACTTTCTTATCTGAATATTATAGACAGAGACTTGATTCTATTTCTCTCTGATTATTTTCTTTTTGTTTTGGTATTAGATTCAGTTCCCAGTTTAGTCACCCATCTGATGAAGGGGGTTTGTAGGCATCCCTAAATCTGAAAAAGTGGATTAAGATGAACTCAGGGGCATTCTTTACTTTGCTGAAAGTAATTCTGTGTGGCTTACTTCAATTTATTTACTTTTTTCTCCAGAATTACTGTAAAGGTTTTCTATTTCACTCATTACAGCACAGTGTTTTTCACATTTGAATAGACTGCATCAACATGAATTCTTTATAAGGACCTTAAAAACAAACTTTGCCAAGTCCCAGAATACAGAAGCGAATTCACATCCCAGTACTCAGCTGCCTCATGAATAAAGGAGAGCTTGTGCCTGACACTTTGAAGCTGTAGCTGTTAAACCATACAGAATATTTACCTCAATAAATCATTATAAGAAACTAAGGTACAATTATACCCACAGAGAAAAAGAATTCAAAACACTGATTTATGTGTTTCAGTGCCTATTCCCTTTCCCTACCATGTTTTGAATTTTATGTTTGTTTGTCATCTTTGGCTGTTCCTATGTATCTTTAAACTAATGGGTTCTGCTTTTTTTTTTTTTTTTTTTTTAACATTCCTCATTAAGTTTGTTATTTTTCTTTGACACACAGACATGATTTGCATAGTGTACTAAGTTTTACATTTAAAACTAACTATATCTCATTTCTTAAGGCTGAAAGAGAAAATGGAAAAAGTGACTAATTTATTTTAAATAAAACACTGCTTCTTTGCTTAATTTGTGAGCATTCGAACTGAAATTCCATATTAAGGATTTTAATTGGCATTTAATTTGGAGTACTACTGGGAAAGAGTAAATAACTGGCTTATAACTAGGAAATAGACCACTGCCTTTAAGATCCACTCATTATTGAATGATCTCGCGTATTTAAAGTGATAACAGTATTATGGAAAGGCACGTGTACTCACCAGTGTGCTTTTTTTCATTCTAAAAATAAGAACAAAATCGAAAGATGAAAATAAACCAGTAACATAGAGAAAGAAATGACAGTGAACATGACAAAGAGTCAATGTGCAGATGGGATAATTTTTGCCTAGAATAATTTATTAGGGCCAGCCAGATATAGCAGAAAAAAATGGTTTTCTAATGGTATGCTATTAAAATAATAAAGTATATTAAAATGGCTAATTTATCACTTTAATGAAAATGTACAATATCTCAAATCCAAAAATCCAAACTCAAACTCCTTTCCCCCT
The DNA here is from genome assembly GCF_024542745.1 of Macaca thibetana thibetana. NCBI lineage: Eukaryota > Metazoa > Chordata > Mammalia > Primates > Cercopithecidae > Macaca > Macaca thibetana. The sequence continues at coordinate 48,749,885 of NC_065591.1, forward strand.
CCAGACCCAACTCTGGAACTCTGGAGTGAACTTCCTCCTACCCTCTATATCTTAGCTTCCTCCACCCAACCCCTCTCTGCTTCTTGTTCTGCATGTTTGTTTTCCACTGCCCTTTTCTAAACATGACCCTTACTAGAAAATACCTCACACCTCACACACACACACACACACACACACATACACACACACTATATATATGTATATGTGTATATATATATATTTATTTATTTTTAGTGATAGTTTCTCACTCTTTCACCCTCATAGCTCACTACAGCCTTGACCTCCCAGCATTAAGTGATCCTCTAGCCTCAGCCTCCTGAGTAGCTGGGACCACAGGAATGTGTTACTATATCCAGCTAACTAAAAAAACTTTTTTTTTTTGGGTAGAAACGGGGTATCCTTTGTTGTCCAGGCTGGTCTCAAACTGGGGGCCTCAAGTGATCCTCCAGCCTCGGCCTCCCAAAGTGCTGGGATTACAGGTGTGAGCTACTTCACCATTCTCCTTTCATAATATCTTATAGCATAAACGGACACAATAATGAGCCTTGCTAGTCTTACTGATTTAAACATTGGTCAAGATCAGATTTGCACAATCAAATTACAAATTCTCCATTCTGTAAATTTCCCCCTTTCAATTGGAGAATTGAATCCACTTACAGCTAGTGTAATTACTGATTAGGAGGAACTTACTTCTGCCATTTTGCTATTTGTTTTCTATGTGTCATTTCTTTGTTCACATTTCTCCATTACTACCTTCTTTTGTGTTAATTAGATATGTTCTATTGTACTATTTTTATTCCTTTCTCATTTCTTTTACTAAAATATATTTTGCTTATTTTCTTTGTTTTTTTGTTTTTTTTGAGACGGAGTCTCGCTCTGTCGCCCAGGCTGGAGTGCAGTGGCCGGATCTCAGCTCACTGCAAGCTCCGCCTCCTGGGTTCACGCCATTTTCCTGCCTCAGCCTCCTGAGTAGCTGGGACTACAGGCGCCCGCCACCTCGCCCGGCTAGTTTTTTGTATTTTTTTTAGTAGAGACGGGGTTTCACCGTGTTAGCCAGGATGGTCTCGATCTCCTGACCTCGTGATCCGCCCGTCTCAGCCTCCCAAAGTGCTGGGATTACAGGCTTGAGCCACCGCGCCCGGCCTATTTTGCTTATTTTCTTAATTATTTTCCTGAAGATTACAATTAACATCTTAGTATGTAACACTTTAGTTTGAATTACTACCAACTTAATTTCAATAGAATACAAAACTTTGCTTCTGTATAGCTCCATTCTTGCCTCTGAATGTTGTGATTGTCACAGATTACATCTTTATACATTGTATGCCCATCAACATATTTATTTATTTTTTCCTAGAGGTGGGGTTTTACTCCATTGCCCAGATTGGAGTGTAGTGGCACTATCATAGCTCACTGTAACCTTGAACTCCTGGGTTCAAGCCATCCTCCTGCCTCAGCCTCCCAAGTAGCTAAGACTACAGGTGCATGCCACTATGCCTAGCTAATTTTTACATTTGTTTTGTAGAGATGAGGTCTTGCTATATTGCCCAGGCTGGTCTTGAATTCCTGGCATTAAGTGATCCTCCTGCCTCGACCTTACAAAGTTTTGGGATTACAGGTGTGAACTACCACACCCGGTCTAAATGCCTAATTCTTTTTTTTTTTTTTTTTTTTTTTTTTTTTTTTTTTTTTTTGAGACAGAGTCTTGCTCTGTTGCCCAGGCGGGAGTACAATGGCATGATTTTGGCTCATTGCAACCTCCACCTCCCAGGTTCAAGCGATTCTCCTGCCTCAGCCTCCCGAGTAGCTGGGATTACAGGTGCCCACTACCAAGCCTGGCTAATTTTTGTATCTTTAGTAGAGACGGGATTTCACCATGTTGGCCAGACTGGTCTCAAACTCCTGACCTCAGGTGATCTGCATGCCTCGGCTTCCCAAAGTGTTGGGATTACAGGCATGAGCCACCACGCCTGGCCTGATACCTAGTTTCTTTTAGTTTGCTTCATGACAAATAGATAGTTTTTCCTGTTAAATAATGTTTTAAAAAGTTGTCAGGAGTGTATTTGAATATTCTCACTGGAAAATTATTTAAATTTTCTTTCCCTTTCAAAAAAATTCCCTATAATTTGGTACCCTAGTTTATCCAGAAGGTAACCTAGTTTATTCAGAAGGTATCCAGAAGGCTGATTACTGAACTATGCTTTATAAAGCCCACTTATAAATTGAGTAGAATTCAGTTTAGATTAATTAATTTATACAACTGAATTTGGACATTCTATAGGTAAATATAATGCTCTACCCCTTCTTAACTTGTTACCTGTGTAATTAGGGAACTTCACTAAGCCTTATTCATTCCACATGTATTTGTTGAATATCTGGCATGTGCTAAGTCCTATGCTAAGAACCTGTTTTCTGACATCAATGTGAGCATAACAATACCTATTTTGCAGGATTATTGTGGTGGTGTATATAAAATGTTTACCAAAGTCCCTGATGCAAAGATGTTCAATAAATGGTTACATACTTTAAAAAAATTTTTTTAAAATAAAAGGCTGCTATTGTTTGCCTAGCTTGTTGTCACTCGGTTATCCATTTGGTCTTTTGCATTTTTTGCATTGTAATTAACAGTAGAAATATAAGTGGGAGAATAGGGAATTTGTCTTATTTGTTACAATACTTTACACACAGTAGGTTCCATGTATTTCCAGAAGGGAAACTCATTGTAATTCTTGAAACAAAGTGAATTATTTTCAAGGAATGAAATGGAGATCATTTTAGCTGAATTGATTACAATATCTGGATTTAGGCTTTCTGGCAATCCAGAATAAATGAAAATCATAATATTTAATAAAAAGGAAGCATATGTGTTTCTTAAATTTTACAAACTTTTGTCTGTCATTCAACTCTAAAAGGAAGTTATTGCATTGTTCTTTATGTAACTAATTCTGAGTTTGATTGACAGTGCCTTTAGCAGCAGATTAGATTTGTTGATTTGACAAAGGAGCTGTTCAAAAGTGAAAGGTTAGATGGAAGTTGTGTTATTGGTAAGATAGGACATTTCACTGAGCTTTATTAATTCATTCTGCAAGTATTTGTTGAGTACCTGGGAGTGAGAGAAAAATAGAAAAGTGTAGGTGTATGAATACTATTTGCAAGGTATATTACACAGTGGTACTACTGAGAGAAATACAAATTCTTCTGTGTTGTGACTCACAAGTGATGCTCCATCGGTAAAATTTTAAAACATAAGCTATCAGGTTTAAGCACATTGTAAAAAATGATGAAATAACAGACACAAAAGCACAAATAAATGTTTATAATTGGTTTGTTTTTGATGAGAGAGAGGAGTAAAAGCCAGGTATATTGTTGTTTTACAGCATTCAGGACAGTGTCATCCCCCTTTACTTTCTATTTCTAATTTATGTTATTATGAAATACTTTGACAAACTGAAAAGCAAAAACTGTCTTTGTAATTTAAAGAAGCCTTTGTATTTAAAAAAATTTTTTGGACTAGAACTTGGTACAGAGGTCTCTATCTCGAATGTCTTTTTCATAACAAATATTCAAGAGCCATTTTTTAATTAGATGAAAATTTAAAAGAATGTTTCTGGCAATGGCAAGACATCATACATTCATAAAAATAATAAAATGTTTTCATTGCCAGGTGTTCTGATAATCTTACATGAACCAGTTTACAAGTGTAATTTGATCATTTAGCATCAGTGTATATGGAATAATTGGAGATACCCTCATAGACGTTAGTTCATATTTATAAATTATGTATTTTTTATTTCATGTATCACACTGATCAGTGTGATTTGATCATGTAGTAAACCATGCTATGCATATACTATGTAACTTATTAAAGTACAAACATATAAGATACATTTAAAATGCTGTAATAAATTCAAATTTCCTACCATTTGTCATTTGACAATAATTGTTTTATTCATTTATTTATTTGCTAAATGTTCAAGGCAAATGTATTCCTTAAAGATATGTGTGGGGAAGAATTTATATATATACATATGAAGGATTATATATATATATGAATAATTATATATATGTATATATATTTTAGGTAGTTTCTTCTTTGACATGGACCATTTCAGTTGGGATATAAAATACAATATTCAGGATTTTTCTTCCCTTGTTCATAAAATATTACAGTACAACACAGGCTTTCTGAAGGTGCCTGGGACATCAAACACCTTCAGAAGATTTGGGACTCAGGAAAGAAGGCTGGCCAGTGGGCTTGGAATGGGGAATTTTCCAAATTCTCCATGGCTAAAGGGAATGAGAGGATACTAATGGGAAAAAGTGACTGAATTTCAGAGCTAGCCAGTGTCCTTGGACTGCAAGAAGGTCTGGAAATGGAGGGTTCTGATGTTTGTAGGAGTGTTTTCCAGTGGTCTGACTCAGAAAACATATAGAGTAAATTTAACAATTTACATAGTCACCAAGTTTTCCCTAAGTAGCATTCTCATTACTTGCTGGTACCTGGATGCATGCTGTATTTCATAGAAAGGTTTAAGGAATTCAGAGAAACTACCTGTTGTAAAAAAGACCAGTAGAGGATTAAAAAAATATGTTCTGTAGTAAGTGATTGGAAATTACTTATTTCTATAGGTTGATATAAGATACCTGAATCTAATCTTTGGGTCCTGAGTAAAATGATCACAATCATTTTTGACAGTGTTTTCCCATTGTCCCAATACTTTTAAGCTATTCAGCTTTATATCCTCTCCTTTCAGCTACCTAAATTGTTGGTATTAAGAATCAGAAGTGTTTACTATTCTGTGCTAAATTAGTCCAAGTGATTTCCATCCAGAGATACAGAAATAAAAATTTGTTAACTCTATTTCCAAAATTGTACTTCTTTGTGAACTGCATTGATATTAGGGTGGTATCAGAATTCTATGGTATTGTGATACACATGCTTCTCTGAATATCTCAATCATAAAGAACAAGAGGAGTGCCAATTCTTCTTCTTCCCACATGTGTTATTTCATCTTCATTCTCTAAATGCAGAGTATACTATGGAAAATATCTATAAAGTTGCATATCTTTTTTTTTTTTTTGAGATGGAGTCTTTCTCTGTCGCCCAGATTGGAGTGCAGTGGCACAATCTTGGCTCACTGCAAGCTCTACCTTCTGGGTTCATGCCATTCTCCTGCCTCAGCCTCTCAAGTAGCTGGGACTACAGGTGCCCGCCACCATGCCTGGCTAATTTTTTGCATTTTTAGTGGAGATGGGGTTTCACTATGTTAGCCAGGATGGTCTCGATCTCCTGACCTTGTGATCCACCTGCCTCAGCCTTCGAAAGTGCTGGGATTACAGGTGTGAGTTGCATATCCTTTTAATAGCAGCACTCTGAGGGGTGGAATTAGGAGGTGAAGGAAAGAAATGAGAAATTTTTATTTTATACTTCATATTCTTCCATATTGGTTTTCTATTTAAACCATGAACATGTCAATTCTAAAAACTTGTCACTTCTTTTTTATCCATGATTAAATAGGTGTAATAGTAACAATAGTTACTGCTTATTAAGTACTTTTTCTCTACCAGTCCTTTAGCATAATTTTTATTTAATATTCACAAAAATCCTGTAAGATAAGAATAAAAGTTCCCATTTTACCTAGGAAACAGATTCAGAGTGTTGATAAAACGTATCTATGGGCATACTAATACTAAATGGCAGAGCAAAGAACTAAATCCAGGTCTCTCTGAGTCCATGCTTTTCATGTCTACACTACAAAGGCATTGTTCACCCTAATTCCTTTGGATGGCAAGAAATCTGTTTGTATGAATGGTAATGATTGTAGTCCTCCAAGAATCTTTTAATAATTAAGAAGACCAACTATTGACAATAAAGTAGTAAGTGTAACTAAGAGGCAAAAGAAAATTCCATGGACTGTTCTATCATGGGAAAAAGTCAGTTATTTGATTGTCAGGTATTTTTGAGTGTTGCATTGTATGTATTTTTTTAAACTAGGGCCTAGGGATTGATACCACATACCTTATGGACCTAGCAGGAAACAATTCAACTCAGAGGAAAGGATTTTAATGAAGAGGAACTACCTTCAAAGAGAGCAGGGTTAAGAAAACCAAAGGGAGCAGGATTAAGAAAACCAAGAAATGCTGGGGCACCCAGAGACCAGCAATAGCAGGAAGCCATTATCCTCCTCAGGACTGAAGGGATAAGAGGACTGAAATAGTGTTATTGGAGTCTAGACCCCTAGAAGAGGGCCTGGTGGGCAGGAGTCATAGTTGTTCAGGTATTCTAACAGTACTGGAACTGAGACCCTAAAGTAGAGTGGGAGTGGAGAAGAAATACTCTGACTTTCTTTTACTGGTCTCCTGCATGTGCTTCCCATTGTCCAAATCCAAACAGAAGCTGGACCAGGAGACCAGATGATGCAGTCCATAGGGTCAGCCTCCCAGGGCTCTAAGTGGAGAATGAGTCTGGGAATGGGGCAAAGCAGATGGAGAATAACCAGTCCTGATGAACATTTCAGCTCCTTTTCCTTCTCTCCAGTCCAGGTGTACTGGCTGTTATCAATGCTTTGTTCTTGTTTCCATCTGTCACAAATGCCTTTCCATGTGCTGTACCCTTTTCTTGGATACTTATTCCCTTTCCTCCCATTTTACCTATTAGTATTTGTATATGTTTCAGATTTTAATTCAAAATTTGCTTCCTTAGGGGAGCTTTTCCTGATTTCTCTGACCAGACCAAATCTTTTAAAAAGTAAGTTATTTTAGCCAAGAGTACCGTTTCTTTGTATCATGTATCATAGTAGTAATTTATACGTGCTATATTTCTGATTACTTACATTATTTGCATGTGTCTGATTATTAAACAAATGGCTTCCCACACTCTAGATCAAAAGCTCCATGAAGGAACTGAGCCTGTTTTTGCTCATCATTATAATTGTAGTGTCCACATGTTTTACACTCAGTGGGTACTTAATAAATATTTGTTGAAAGGACAAATGAAAATAAAAGATGAATAGCAGCCTCCAAAGGATTTGCATTCTGTATGACAAAGATAATATGTGCATGAATAAATAATACAAGAGCAATTATAGGACAGCAATTATAGCAGTTAAAGCAGGATCTAACAATTTCCAAGAATGTTCTGTGATGTAAGTATTTGTGTGTATCTTATTGTCAAGTCTCTTGCTTGCAGACACAAAATGTATCATACAACAATGTATCTAACACAGTATCTAGTATAGTGTAACTTGTACATAATGGGCATTCATTAAATATTTAATGCATATAGACAAATTATAAACTGTATATTAGACTTCAAAATGAATATAAGTAGGAATCATCAGAGCAGAATCACTTGTTTAAAAACACAGCCTCCACTCCAGAGATAGCAATTTCAGTAGAACTTGAATAGAGCAAGCCTGAAAATTTGCATTCTAAGTAAGCACCCCAAGTAATTCTGACACAAATGATGTCGAGAAATATGACCATAAGTTTCTTGGTGGCAGCATGATGTTCTGGTTAAACATAGGGTTGGGAGTCAGGGATTCTTGGGTTTGAATCTTTGTTCCCTGCTAATTAGCTATTATTTAAACCTCTAGCTGAGTTTTTTTGGCTATAAAGTGGGCTATAGTAATATCCAATTCCTAAGACTATTGTGGAGACAAAAAATAAATGAGAAAATATATGCCAAACATTTACTATAATGCCTGTTATATAAATCTTCAGTAAATGGCAGAATTAGTTTTTGATTGTCAGCATTTAACCCAGTGCATAGAACATACAGGCATACCTCATTTTCTTGTGCTTTGCAGATATTGCATCTTTTGCAAATTGAAGGTTTATGGCAACCCAGTATCCAGCAAGTCTGTCAGTGCCATTTTTCCAACAATATATTCTCACTTCATATCTGTGTCACATTTAGATAATTCTTGCAAAATTTCAACCTTTTTCATTATTATTATATCTGTTACAGTGATCTGTGGTCAGGGGATTTTTGATGTTACTATTGTAATTATTTTGGAGTGCTACCAACCTCTCCTGTAAATGACGGTGAACCTAATTGATAAGAGTTGTGTGTTCTAACTGCTCTACCGGCCAGCCATTTGCCTGTCTCTCTCCCTCTCCTCAGGCCTCTCTATTCCCTGAAACACAGCAATATTGAAATTAGTCCAATTAATAAACCTACAGTCGCCTCTCAATATTCAAGTGAAAGGAAGACTTGTCTCTCACTTTCAATCAAAAGCTATAAGTGATTAAACTTAGGGAAGAAGGCATGTTGAAAGCTGAGATAGGCTGAAAGCTAGGCCTCTTACACCAGTTAGCCAAGTTGTGAATGCAAAGGGAAAGTTCTTGAAGGAAATTCAAAGTGCTATGCCAATCTGAACACAAGAATGATAGGAAACCAAAACAGCCTTATTGCTGATAAAGAGAAAGTTTTAGTGGTCCAGATGGAAGATCAGATCAGCCACAACATTCCCTTAAGTCAAAGCCTAATCCAGAGCAAGATTCCAACTCTCCCAGTTCTAGGAAGGCAGAGAGAGGTGAAGAAACTGCAGAAGAAAAGTTTGAAGCTAGGAGAGGTTGGTTCATGAGGTTTAAGGAAACTAGCTGTCTCTACAACATAAAAGTGCAAGTGCTGATGAAAAAACTGCAGCAAGTTACCCAGAAGATCTAGCTAAGATCATTGATTAAGGTGACTACACTAACTACAGATTTTCACTGTAGATGAAATAGCCTTATATTGGAAGAAGATGCCATTGAGGACTTTGATAGCTAGAGAGAAGTTAATGCCTGGCTTCAACACTTTGAAGGACAGTCTGACTATCTTGTTAGTGGCTAATGTGGCTGGTGTCTTTAAGTTGAAGCCAATGCTCATTTACCTTTTTGGAAATCTTAGGGCCCTTAAAAATTATGCTAAATCTACTCTGCCTGTGCTCTATAAACGGAATGACAAAGCCTGGATGACAGCACATTAGTTTATAGCGTAGTTTACTGAATATTTATTTAAGCCCACTGTTGAGAACTACGGCTCAGAAAAAAATTCCTTTCAAGATAGTGCTCATTGACAATGCACCTGGTTATCCAAGAGCTCTGATGGAGATGTTCATGGAGATTAATGTTTTCATGCCTGCTAACACAACATACATTCTGTAGCCCATGGACCAAGGAGTAATTTCAACTTTCAAGTCAGTATTTCAGAAATACATTTCATAAAGCTATAGCTGCCATACATAGTGATCCTTTAATGGATGTGAGCAAAGTAAATAGAAAAAATATATATATATATTTTTTTTATGGAGGCTTACTCTCGCCCAGGCTGGAGTGCAGTGAAGCGATCTTGGTTCACTGCAACATCTGCTTCCTAGGTTCAAGCGGTTCTCCTGCCTCAGCCTCCTGAGTAGCTGGGACTACAGGCACATGCCACCATGCCTAATTAATTTTTGTATTTTTAGTAGAGATGGGGTTTCGCCATGCTGGCCAGGCTGGTCTGAAACTCCTGATCTCAGGTGATCCACCCACCTCAGCCTCCCCAAGTGCTGGGATTACAGGCATGAGTCACTGCACCTGGCCCAATAAAAAACCTTTTAGGAAGGACTCACCATTTTAGATGTCATTAAGAACATTTTGATTCATGGGAGGAGATCAAAATATCAACATTAACAGGAGCTTGAAAGAAGTTGATTCCAACCCTCATGGATGACTTTGAGGGGCTCAAGACTTCAATGGAGGAAGTAACTGCAGATGTGGAAGCAACAAGAGAAGTAGAATTAGAAGTAGAATCAGAAGTGGAGCCTGAAAATGTGACTGAATTGTTATGATCTCACAATACACCTTGAACCAGTGAGGAATTGCATTTTATGGATGAGCAAAGAAAGTGGTTTCTTAAGATTGAATCTACAGCTGATGAAGATGCTGTGAACACTGTTGAAATGACAACGAAGGATTTAGGATATTTCATAAACTTAGTAAAGCAGCAGCAGGGTTTGAAAGCATTGACTCCAACTTTGAAAGAAGTTCTTCTGGGGGTAAAATGCTATCAAATAGCATCACTTGCTACAAAGAAATCTTTCATGAAAGGAGAGTCAATCAATGTGGCAAACTTCACTGTTGTCTTATTTTAAGAAATTTCCACAGCCACCTCAGCCTTCAGCAAGTATCACCCTGATCAGTCAGCAGCCATCAACATCAAGGCAAGAACCTCTGCTAGCAAAAAGATTATGTCTCACTGAAGGCTCAGATAATTATTTGCATTTTCAGCAATAAAGTATTTTAAATTAAGGTACATATATTGTTTTTAAGACATAATGCTGTCACACTTAATAGACTACCATATAATACAAACAAAACTTTTATATGCATTCAGAAACAAAAAGCAAAAAAAAATTCATGTGACTCACTTTTTTTTGTGACATTCGCTTTATTGCAATGATCTGGAACTGAACTTGAAATATCTATGAAGGTATGCCTAAAATTGATGTTCAGTGAGTGTTTGATAAATGAATATAGTTATAAGATTTTGGTATTTATAGCTAGAAGATAATTTGAAATTATGTAATCCAGTCTTTATTTTACATATCAGGAAATTCAAGCTCAGAGAGGCTAGATGACACATTCAAGGTTATATATCTAACAACTTAATTAGCAGAAGAACTGAGACTGGAACTTAAGGGTGAAAAGGAAAATCCTGTCGTTACCATTTGTTGAACTGTTTGTGGTTAGAGTTACATTTAGATTTTAAATAGGTAGACTGAGATAAATTTCTGTTTATAATCAATAATGCCTTTCAAAATGTTCATTTCTTAAACATTAAAACAACAAATAGGAAACTATTAAGTAAAATAAAACTAAATGACTTTGTAGTTGTTGGATTCTGTTTGTTTGTTTATTTATTTATTTGTTGGGATGAAGTCTCACTCACTCTGTCACCCAGGCTAGAGTGCAGTGGCATGTTCTTGGCTCACTCACTGCAACCTCTGCTTCCCAGGTTCAAGCAATTCTCCTGCCTCAGCCTCTCAAGTAGCTGGCTAATTTTTGCTTTTTTTTTTTTTTTTTTTTTTTTTTTTTTTTTTTTTTTTTTATTGGTAGAGATGGGGTCTCACCATGTTGGCCAGGCTGGTCTCAAATTCCTGACCCCAAGCGATCTGCCTGCCTAGGTCTCCCAAAGAACGGAGTAGAGGCCTGAGCCACCATGCCTGGCCAGATTCTGTTTATTTCTAAATATCACAACAAAGACCGCAGTGTTTCCTGAATAGAATTAAGGTATCATATGTGTTCTTAGAAAGTAGAAACACAAACTCCTTGAAGGGGCTAAATTGGTTTCTTGCCATCAGGCAATAATGGTGGTCTGATATTTCCTGTGTTTCTGTGAATCTGTTACTTATCCCACAGGTAGATTAAAATGAAATTAAAATGCATAGTGTTTTATTTTGGGTTTGAAAATACTGTTTTTGGTTTTCATTTACTCCACTCATTTTTCTGTATTTTATTCTGCTACATTATGCTTACATTTTAGTTTCGATTAACTTCTCTATTAGGCTTCTTAGATTACTAGGTCTTAAGATTTAATGAAAAATTTTTCTTATTTTGTGTTGGATAAAATTTTATTTTTCATTTCTAGATTTGCTAAGTATAAAATGCAGAATTCACCTTTGTGCAATCTATCTAAGTACAGCAGTGTATGGGAGCTATGGAAATAATATCTATTGATGAAAGTCTTCTTTTTATTCCTGATGCAATCCTCAGAGATCTTTTTCCTTTGGTGAATTACATATAGAGAACTGAGTTCTTTCTGGGCAACTACAGTCATCCCTTGGTATCCGTGGGAGATTGATTCCAATACCTCCTGTGGATACCAAAATCCACATATGCTCAAGCCCCTTTTATAAAATGGTGTAGTATTTGCATATAACCTATGCACATCCTCCCATGAATTTAACATTGTCTCTAAATTACTTATAATGCGTAATACAATGTAAATGCTATGTATATAGTTGTTACACTGTTTGTTTAGGGAATAATGAGAAGGAAAAAAGTCTGTACTTGTTCAGTACAGATACAACCATTCTTTTTTTTTCCCAAATATTTTTGATCTTTTGTTGGTTGAGTGCACGGATGCAGAACCTCTGGATGTAGAGGACTGTGTGTTATTTTAGAGTGGTAGATGAACTTTGGTAGGTGCTGTATTTGGTATGTTTGTCCATCCATTTTCCCTACTACTTGCCAGTTACATAAGACAGCATGAGTAATAAGACTTCTGACATTTTAAATGCAGAAATATTACATAAATACTATTAGGTAAAGATTTAAAATTTTCTTGTAAATAGTACCTCTGTACTTTTCTGAGGTTAGGAATTACCCTTTATTTATTTATTTATTTATTTATTTATTTATTTATTTATTTTTATAGAGACAGGGTCTTACTCTGTTACCCAGGCTAGAGTGCAGAGGCACTGTCATAGCTCACTGTAGCCTCAAACTCCTGGGCTCAAGTGATCCTCCTGTCTTAGCCTCCTGAATAGCTGGGACTACAGGTATGCACTATCACACCCGGCTAATTTGATTTTGTAGTGGCACAGTCTCTCTGTGTTGCCTAGGCTTGTCCTGAATTCCTGGCCTCAAGTCATCCTTCTGTCATGGCCTCCCAAATTGTTGGGACTACAAATGTGAGCTACCATGCTTGGCTCTGGAAATACCTTACTTTTAAAGGATTGGCATGCATTTTATTTCTCCTACAGTACAAAAATCATGGCCTCAAATATTAAAACCTTGTTTCTTAAGTTTGACAATACTGATTAGAAAGAGACTGTTAGGGATAGATTAATGGTTTTCATAGGCAGGACTCATCTGCTGTGTTAGGTAGAAGTCATAAATATATTCGTGTTGAAAACAAGTTAGATACTTGGTTTGGGAAGAAATGAAGAGTAATGCTTAGCTAGGAGAATTAATTATTTCTCTAGCATAGAATGTTACATGAATTTATTTTTTAGGACCTCAAAAGTATCTTAAAATAAATATTGAAATTGATGCCATGAACTGAATCATACTTGAGTTGGAGGAAAAATGACAGGTATCTGTGAGTGAATTATTAGTGTTTTCCTCATTATAGGTAGATAATATTTCTGCTGTACTATCACAATATGGACTTTGAAAGTTTTTGACTCCTTAATGATGAGGAGGTTTACAAATACACTTATATTTGTTCATATGATTTAATATTGGGAACCATGACATTTACATCTAGGAGTATAATTTTAGAATAAAATTAACTTTTATTACGTTGAAAATTGTGACAAAGAACATATAGTTTACTCTGGTCGTAAGGAACTATTTAAATATAAAAAAAGATGGGATTACATAGATTACACGAAAAGTTAAAGCTTCTATACATTAAAAATTCCTAAAATTAAAAGATAAATTTCAAATTGGGATAAAATATTTACAACTGATATGATAGAGAATTAGGATCCTCATTTAAAAAATAATATTAATGGGCCGGGCGCGGTGGCTCAAGCCTGTAATCCCAGCACTTTGGGAGGCCGAGACGGGCGGATCACGAGGTCAGGAGATCGAGACCATCCTGGCTAACACGGTGAAACCCCGTCTCTACTAAAAAATACAAAAAAAAAACTAGCCGGGCGAGGTGGCGGGCGCCTGTAGTCCCAGCTACTTGGGAGGCTGAGGCAGGAGAATGGCGTAAACCCGGGAGGCAGAGCTTGCAGTGAGCCGAGATCGCGCCACTGCACTCCAGCCTGGGTGACAGAGCCAGACTCCGTCTCAAAAAAAAAAAAAAAAAAAAAAAAAAAAAAAAAAAAAAATAATAATAATAATAATAATATTAATGGAAAAACTGGATAGGAAACATCACTAGAAGAATCACACACACAAATATTATATATAGTAAACATGAAAATTAGTCAAATAATTACAATAAAATAAAAGGTAAATCAAATCACTATCAAAGATAAATAATACTGGAAATACTATTTGTTGAGTCTCAATTTTTTAGTGACAATAATGCTGTTCAGAGTATGGTAAGATGGAGATACTTCCAGAACTACTAATGGGACTGGGAATTGGCACAACATTTATGGAAAGCAGTTTATTCTTATTATTTACAATTTGACCTAGTTCAACCTCACTTCTAGGAATAGGGCTTAAAATAGCAACCAGAAATAACAAAAGATTTGTGTACAAGTATACCCATCACATCATTAATGGAAATGGAAAATGAAAAGTGGAAAATGCTCTAAATGCCCAATAGTAAGAGAATAATTATGAGAACGAATCATATGAAAGTGCCAGTATTTGACTGTTATTAACTTTTAAAACATCAATTTCATAATATTGTGGCTTATGATATGATGGAATTTTATGCAGATATAAAATAGTGTTAATAAACAGTCTCTAATAAAATGAAAAATGCTCACTATATCCTATGAAAGTAGGACACAAAACTTTATAAATAGAACAATACTGATTTTATAGAAGAAAAAGCAATGTGTGTGTATGTATATGTCTATATGTAAAGATATGAAAAATATATTATTCACCAAAACACCTTTTGAGGAGAACCCTTATTTATTTGGAGAAAATCCTTAATAAACTGCTTGGAGTGATTTTTCAGACTTCAGGTTGGATATTCAAGTTCAAAAGTTGGTAAACTGTCTTCTAAATAGAGAGTTTTTTGTTTAGTGTGTATGTAAGTTTGGATATGGGACCTAGAAAAGACCTCTACAGGGAGAGATAAATGAAAGCAAAGGCAGAAAGGAAGAGCTTCTTAGGAGGTTGGGGCAGGCTGCATTGAGGAGCGGTTTGGGAGAATAAAAATGTCTAAGGGGGATTCTAAATTTGTTAGCTGTGGAGAAAGCTCACTAAAAAATTCAATGGGCCGGGTGCAGTGGTTCACACCTGTAATCCCAGTACTTTGGAAGGCCGAGGCGAGTGGATCACCAGCATGGTGGTGCATTCCTATAGTCCCAGCTACTGGGGGCTGAGGCGGAAGAATCCCTTGAACTGGGAGACAGAGGTTGCAGTGAGTTGAGATCACGCCGCTGCACTTCAGCCTGGGCGACAGAGCAAGACTGTCTCAGAAAGTGCGCGCGCGCACACACACACACATACACACACAAATCAAAACTTCAGTGAAGTCTAACTGATTACTACTAAAGCTTTTTTCTTTTTCTTTTAAAGAGAGACAGACAATCTGAACAGGGAGGTAAGTGGAGAGGTATTTTCTAGGACTTCAGAGCCAGCTAATGAGGGAGTAGATGCATCTGGTTTACAAATACATAGAAAAACCAGAGAGATGTAATCTTTATCTTGAGTGATGGTGTTTTGCTTTGTTTTTCCCTTCCTTTTTTTTTTGAGTCAGGGTTTTACTCTTATTGCCTAGACTGGAATACAGTGGTGCGATCTTGGTTCACTGCAACCTCTATCTCCTGGGCTCAAGTGATTCTCCTGCCTCAGCCTCCCGAATAGCTGGGACTACAGGCACGTGCCACTGCATTTGGCTAATTTTTGTATTTTTTGTAGAGATGGGGTTTTGCCATGTTTCCCAGGCTGGTCTTGAACTCCCAAGCCCAAGTGATCCACCTGCCTCGGCCTCCCAAAGTGCTGGGATTACAGGCCTGAGTCACTACGCCCAGCCAGTTTTTTCCTGCTTTACACTTCTGTTTTATTCTTTAAATGTATTACTTTTGTAACCATGAAGTTAGATAAAAGTCTCAGAAGAAAAAAATCTTTCTCTTTGATGCTTTGATTTGGTTGCCTCTTTCCACTATAAGTGAATTCTCGTTAATGGAAACATCATTCTAATATTCCTTAATTTGATTGTCTTTGTAAATGGTTTAAAACAAACATGATAGTGTCCCCAGTTTCCTCCTTGCCTTCTACTTTTGCCGCTTTTTCTTTATTTTAGCTAGCTTCCTCTGGTGCCTTATGAACTTTAATTATCTAATACATTAAGTAACTTGCAGAAACAATTCTCAGACAATACTGTTCTGATGGTTATCAGGATTGTGCCAACTAACCCCAAGGAGGGGCATGAAAACAGGAATGATCCTCAATTCTGAGTTTCAGTTAAAGTAAAAAAGAAACGAAGGACAAAAAAAACTGCTGCCTAAGTCAAAACTGCAAGAACTCATAGTTTCCCCTGTCCTGTAGACATTCTGATCCTGCTTCCACTGGGGAGTTACCTAATCTTCAGATGCTTCCTAATGCACATTATCTGAATAAAGCCTTTGACCTCTATTTGAATCACTTATAGATTTTTTGACTTTGTAAAAGTAATTCCTTACTAAAGCCTAACAATAATCAAGGTGTTATTATATGTCATTTATGGTGGCAGGTACTTGACATATAACAACCAATTTAATACTCGCAGCCCACAAATTATTATTCCCACTTTACAAATGATGTAATAGAGTTTAAGTAACTTGTCCCAGGTAACCCAACTTGGAAATGGTCAGCAATGCCAATTCTTTGACACTCCAAAGACAGAATGTTTCCCTGCATCGCATGAAAAGCCAAGGAATTAGGTAATGTAATGAGATTTTTAAAAAAGTATAATTTTCAAAACGTGTAGTGGAGTACTATTTTGAAATGTTATAGAAAGTTTCCCTTTTTGACAATTCTGTTTTACCTTGCTTGTATCCCTTATACTATTAAAACTGGATTCGGAGACAGATTTTTTTTGCTTCAGCAAAGGGGAAACAGAAAAGAACTAAGCAAGTATAAAGAGTCAACATCTTGGCTTTGAATTCTAAAATTGGCTCTATAAAACTGATGAAAGAGATAATAGTCTGGAGAGAGAACAGAATTTTAAGCTTTATGGGCTAAGATCCCTGGTGATTCAGATCCTTTAGTTTATGTCATACGCCACAGAGAGAGGAATGATGTATCTCTTAGCACACTCAGAGAAGATAAAAACACTTCACGGATGGAAAAAACCATGGGACAAGGCCGGGTGCGGTGGCTCATGCCTTGGCTCAGGCCAAGGTGGGCAGATCACTTGAGGTCAGGAGTTTGAGAACAACCTGGCCAACATGGCAAAAACCCACCTATACTAAAAATATAAAAGTTGGCTGGGTGTGGTGGCGCACGTTTGTAATCCCAGCTACTCGGGAGGCTGAGGCATGAGAATTGCTTGAACCCAAGAGGCAGAGGTTGCAGTGAGCTGAGATTGCACTGCTGCACTTTAGCCTGGGTGACAGAGTGAGACTCTTTCAAACAAACAAACAAACAAACAAACAAACAAACAAAAAAACAGAAAAAACCAACAACCATGGGACATTTACAAAAATTGATGATAACATTGGTGACAAAATCTTAAATTTCAGAGATGCACAGTCTCTGATAAAACTCATTAAATGTAGAAATAAACAAATGATGACCTCTCTAAAATTTTAATGATTTAGAAAGTAAGCAATCTTCTTAATTGGAAAACAAAACAAATAAATATAAATTATCTAGAAAGTAATTAAAAGCATTCTATACCAAAACCTATTGAACTCAGTTAAGGCTATTTACATAGTAAACTTTTTAAATATTTAAATTTAGGTGGACATTTATTTATTTATTCAGTGAATGCCAAGCATGCTGCTAGGACTACTAAAATCAAGACATTAGTGTCTGGTTCTTTTGCTTTCAGCCAAGATGGACTAGTAGACATAGGGTCTACCTTCTTGCCTAAATATATGGAGGAAAAAATCAAATAAACAAAACAGTGGTTTTCAAGCCATTGGGCATCAGGCAATAATAGTGATCCTTGAAATTCTGGAAATAAATAAGATGAGCCCTACAGTTGCTCCAGCTTACAACCTTGAGAGGGTTTTCAGGCTATGGCACAAGGAAGAGGGACCCAGAGTTGAAGACATTACATTTGGAGTCCAGGGAGGTCAGTGTGGCTAGAGCTTCAGGTCGGAGTGTCAGGAAAGAGCTAATTTAAAGTACTTTAAAATTCTTTCTAGACAACTCCAGAGATCTGCAGAGGGTACCCCATGAGTCTTCAGTTGTGTAGTGATCCTTGCAGGTGTGTGAGGAAACTCTTCTCATCCGGGGAAAGAATAGCCATAAAGGATTAGAAGAAATAATAATCAATGACTAAACAGGTTTAGTTTCCATTTTTACCAGCTAGAGTAGAAAAATCTCATAATTAATAAGGGCATAAGGTAGAAAACTCATGAGGGGTTGGCCTCAGTAAGGAGGCAAAATTAGACTATATATTGCTAGACTAGATACTGTTCTAGTTCTGTGTAATAGAGCTTAAAAGCAAGACCCAAAAGGATCAAACTGTTTTCAAGTAACTTAACTTTTTCTTAGAACACAGTTCAAGCATATTCATAGGAATACAAAAACATCCAACACCCATCAAGGTAAAATTTACAATGTCTGGCATTTAATAACAATTTAACGGCAATCCAAAACAGCAGGAAAATACAACCTAATAGGAAGAAAACAATCAATCAGTTGAAACTTACCCAAAAATAACATTAAAAAGTATTAATAGTTATTATGATGGTATTGTATATGTTCATAAAGCTAGAGGAAAGACTATACAAAGAAATGGAAGATATAAAAAAATATACAAATCAAACCATTAGAGGTGAAAACTACAATGAGATTTCAAAAAGTCCACTGGATGGGATGAACAGTATATTAGGTATTACAGAAGAAGAGATTAAATATCTTGATAATGCAACAGTAGAAACTCAACGAAATGAAACACACAGCGAAGAATGACCAGAAACAATGAACAGAGAATCAGTGAGCTGTGGGACTAATTCAGTTAGCCTAGCATATGTGTAATAGGAATCTCTGAAAGGGAGGAGTAGGGAAAGAAAAATATTTGAGTAAATAATGGCCAATACTTTTTCAGATTTGTTAAAAATCGTAAGCTCCAAGCATAAGAAACTCATTATAATAAAAATTTATTAACGCCAACCCAGGCAGAATGACTTATCAGAGTGGCTGTAATCCCAACACTTTGGGAGACTGTGGTGGGTGGATTGCTTGAGCCCAGGAGTTCGAGACCAGCCTAGGCAACATAGTGAGACCTCATCTCTACAAAAAATAAACAAAATTAGCCAGGCATGGTGGTGTGCACCTGTGTTCCCAGCTACTCAGGAGGCTGAGGTGGGAGCATTGTTTGAGTTTGGGAGTTCGAGGCTGCAATGAGCCAAGATCATGCCACTTGCACTCCAGCCTGGATGACAGAGTGAGACCCTGTATCAAAAAAAGTATTAAAGCCAGTGATAAAGGGGAAAACTTAAATAATGAGGAAAAGAGCCATTATTTATAGAGAAACAAAGATAAAAATAATAATTTCACATTGGAAGTAATGCAAATGAAAAGATAGTGGCACAATAACTTTAAAGCACTGTAGGGGCTGGGTGTGGTAGCTCATGCCTGTTATACCAGCACTTTAGGAGGCTGAGGTGGGAGGATCACTTGAGGACAGGAGTTTGAGACAATCTTGGGCAACAAAGCAAGAACTGGACTCTAAAAAAGTATAAATAAATAAAGCAGGGTGGGAATACAACTGTCAACCTATAAATCTATTGCCAGCAAAAATATTCTTCGAAAATCAAGGTAAGATAAAGGCGTTTTTATGCACATAAAAGCTAAAGATTCAGGCTGGGCTTGGTGGCACACACCTGCAGTCCCAGCACTTTGGGAGCCCGAGGTGGGTGGATCACCTGAGGTCAGGAGTTTGAGAACAGCCTGGCCAACATGGTGAAACCTGTCTCTACTACAGATGCAAAAATTAGTTAGGGAGGTGTTTGGTCATGGGGGCAGATCCTCGATAGTTTGATGCCATCCTCATGGTAGTGAATGAGTTCTCATAGATCTGGTTGTTTAAAGTGTGTGGCACTTCATTCCACCCACTCTCTCTCTTGCTCCTGTTCTCACCATGTGAGATGCCTGCTCTTGCTTCACCTTCTGCCATGAGTAAAAGCTCCCTGAGGCCTCCCTAGAAGCTGAGCAGATGCTAGCACCATTTTTCCTGTACAGCCTGCAGAAATGTGAGCCAAGTAAACCTCTTTTCTTAATAAATTACTCAGTTTCAAGTATTTCTTTTTTTGTTTTTTTGACACAGAGTCTTGTTCTGTTGCCCAGGCTGGAGTGCAGTAGCATGATCTTGGCTCACTGCAACCTCTCCCTCCCAGGTTCAAGTGATTCTTGTGCCTCAGCCTCCCAAGTAGCTGGGATTACAGGCATGTGCCACCACACCTGGCTGATTTTTTGGGGGGACAGAGTTTCACTCTGTCACCCAGGCGGGAGTGCACTGGTGCAATCTTGACTCACTGCAACCTCTGCCTTCTGGGTTCAAGCGATTCTCCTGCCTCAGCCTCCCAAGTAGTTGAGATTACAGGTGCCTGCCACCAATTCTCAGATATTTCTTTATAGCAATGCAATAATAGCCTAACACAGAAAATTGATACTGAGGAGTGAGACTTTGCTATAAAGCTACCTGAAAATGTGGAAGCAACTCTGGAATTTGGTAATGAGCAGAGATTGGAAGAGTTTTGAGGGACAGAAGACAGGAAAATGAGGGAAAGTTTATAACTTCTTAGAGACCAGTAAATTGTTGTGACCAAAATGCTGATAATGATATGGACAGTGAAGGCCAGGCTGCTGAAGTCTCAGATTGAAATGAGGAACTTGTTAGGAACTGGAGCAAAGTTCACTCTTGATATACCTTATCAAAGAACTTTGCTGTATTGTGTATTGTGTCCATGCCCTAGAGATCTGTGGAAGTTTGAGCTTGAGAGTAATGACATAGGGGTATCTGGCAGAAGAAATTTCTAAGCAGCAGTATGTTCAAGATGTGGCCTACTTTCAGATACAGGAGCAAAGAAATGACTTAAAGGTGGAATTTATATTTAAAAGGGAAGCCAAGCGTAAAGATTTGGAATATTTGCAGCCTAGCCATGTCACAAAGAGAGAAAAAGTTTTTTTGGGAAGAGGGATTTAACCATTTGCTAGAGATATTTGCATAACTAAAAGGGAACTATGTGCTAATAGCCAAGACAACTGGGAAAACGCCTTGCATTTCAGAGACCTTTGTGGCAACCCCTTCCATCACAGACCCAGAGGTCTAGAAGGCAAGAATGGTTTTATGCGCCAGGCACATGACCCCACTGCCCTGTGCAGCCTTGGGACACAACCTTCCACATCTTGGCTGCTGCAGCTCTAGCTGGGCCCCAAAGGGGCCCAGATGCAGCTCGACCTGCCACTTTGGAGAATGCCAGCTGTAGGTCTTGGTGGTTTTCACATGGTGTTAAGCTTGCCAGCACACAGAGTGCAAGAGCGAAGGCTTGGCAGCCTCCACCAATATTTCAGAGAATGTATGAGAAAGCCTAGGTACCCAGGCAGAAACCTACTGCAGGGTACAACAGTACAGAGGAGAAATGTGGGGTTGGAATCCCAACACAGAGTCCCTACTGGGGCATTGCCTAGCGGAGTTGTGAGAAGGAGGCCACTATTCTACAGACCCAAGAATGACAGATCCACTGACAGCTTGCACCTTTTTCCCAGAAAAGCCATAGGCACTTAGCTCTAGTCCATGAGAGCAGCTGTGGGGGCTGCATCCTGCAAAGCCACAGGGGTGGAGCTGTCCAAGACCTTGGGAGCCCACCTCTTGCACTAGTGTGCCAGGGATGTGGGACATGGAGTCAGAGGAAATTATTTTGGAGTTTTAAGGTTTAATGAATGCTCTGCTGGTTTTTTTCAAACTTTAATGGGGCCTGTAAGCCATTTCTTTTGGCCAGTTTCTTCCTTTTGGAACAGAAATGTTTACTCTGTGCCAATACTCCCATTGTATCTTAGTAGTAAATAGCTTGTATTTTGGTTTACAGGCTCATCATTAGAAAGTACTTGCTTTGTCTTAGATGAGGCTTTGGATTTGGACTTGGGACTTGGAACTTTTGAATTAATGCTGGAGAGTTAACACTTTGGGGGACTGATGGGAAAAAAATACATGATTGTATTTTTTTTAATTAAAAATTTTTTTTTTTTGCAGTGTGAGAAGAACATGAGCTTTGAGAGGCTAGGAATGCAATGATATAGTTTGAATATATGTCACCACCAAATCCCATGTTGAATTGTAATCCCCAAAGTTGAAGGTGGGGCCTGGTGGGATGTGTTTGGGTCATGGGGGCAGATCCCTCATGGCTTGGTGCTGTCCTCATGGTAGTGATTGAGTACTCATTAGATCTGGTTGTTTAAAAGTGTGTGGCACCTTACCCACCTCTTGCCCCCATTCTCGCCATGTGAGATGTCTGGTACCGCTTCACCTGCCATAAGTACAAGCTCTTGAGGCCTCCCCAGAAGATGAGCAGATGCTGGCACCATGATTTCTGTGCAGCCTGCAGAACTATGAGACAAGTGAACCGCTTTTCATTAGAAATTACACAGTTTCAGATATTTCTTTTCTTTTTTTTTCCCGAAGAGAAAGGCCTTTCTTTTTATTTTATTTTATTTTATTTTATTTTTATTTTTAATTATACTTTAAGTTCTAGGGTACATGTGCATAACGTGCAGGTTTGTTACATATGTATACTTGTGCCATGTTGGTGTGCTGCACCCATCAACTCGTCATTTACATCAGGTATAACTCCCAATGCAATCCCTCCCCGCTCGCCCCTCCCCGTGATAGGCCCCGGTGTGCGATGTTCACCTTCCCAAGTCCAAGTGATCTCATTGTTCAGTTCCCACCTATGAGTGAGAACATGCGGTGTTTGGTTTTCTGTTCTTGCATTAGTTTGCTGAGAATGATGGTTTCCAGCTGCATCCATGTCCCTACAAAGGACACAAACTCATCCTTTTTTATGGCTGCATAGTATTCCATGGTGTATATGTGCCACATTTTCTTAATCCAATCTGTCACTGATGGACATTTGGGTTGATTCCAAGTCTTTGCTATTGTGAATAGTGCCGCAATAAACATATGTGTGCATGTGTCTTTATAGCAGCATGATTTATAATCCTTTGGGTATATACCCAGTAATGGGATGGCTGGGTCATATGGTACTTCTAGTTCTAGAATGGTTGAACTAGTTTACAATCCCACCAACAGTGTAAAAGCGTTCCTATTTCTCCACATCCTCTCTAGCACCTGTTGTTTCCTGACTTTTTAATGATTGCCATTCTAACTGATGTGAGATGGTATCTCATTGTGGTTTTGATTTGCATTTCTCTGATGGCCAGTGATGATGAGCATTTTTTCATGTGTCTGTTGGCTGTATGAATGTCCTCTTTTGAGAAATGTCTGTTCATATCCTTTGCCCACTTTTTGATGGGGTTGTTTGTTTTTTTCTTGTAAATTTGATTGAGTTCTTTGTAGGTTCTGGATATTAGCCCTTTGTCTGATGAGTAGATTGCAAAAATTTTCTCCCATTCTGTAGGTTGTCTGTTCACTCTGATGGTAGTTTCTTTTGCTGTACAGAAGCTCTTTAGTTTAATTAGATCCCATTGGTCAATTTTGGCTTTTGTTGCCATTGCTTTTGGTGTTTTAGACATGAAGCCCTTGCCCATGCCTATGTCCTGAATGGTATTACCTAGGTTTTCTTCTAAGGTTTTTATGGTATTAGGTCTAACATTTAAGTCTCTAATCCATCTTGAATTAATTTTCGTATAAGGAGTAAGGAAAGGATCCAGTTTCAGCTTTCTACTTATGGCTAGCCAATTTTCCCAGCACCATTTATTAAATAGGGCATCCTTTTCCCATTGCTTGTTTTTGTCAGGTTTGCCAAAGATCAGATGGTTGTAGATGTGTGGTGTTATTTCTGAGGCCTCTGTTCTGTTCTATTGGTCTGTATATCTGTTTTGGTACCACCAGCATGCTGTTTTGGTTACTGTAGTCCTGTAGTGTAGTTTGAAGTCAAGTAGCGTGATGCCTCCAGCATTGTCCTTTTTGCTTAGGATTGTCTTGAGTATGTGGGCTCTTTTTTGGTTCCATATGAATGTTAAAATAGTTTTTTCCAATTCTGTGAAGAAAGTCAGTGGTAGCTTGTTGGGGATAGCATTGAATCTATAAATTATCTTGGGCAGTATGGCCATTTTCATGATATTGATTTTTCCTGTCTATGAGCATGGAATGTTCTTCCATTTGTTTATGTCCTATTTCATTTTGTTGAGCACTGGTTTGTAGTTCTCCTTGAAGAGGTCCTTCACATCCCTTGTAAGCTGGATTCCTAGGTATTTTATTCTCTTTGTAATAATTGTGAATGGGAATTCACTCATGGTTTGGCTCTCTGTTTGTCTGTTATTGGTGTATAGGAATGCTCGTGATTTTTGCACATTGATTTTGTATCCTGAGACTTTTCTGAAGTTGCTTATCAGCTTAAGGAGATTTTGGGCTGAGACAATGGGGTTTTCTAAATATACAATCATGTCATCTGCAAACAGGGACAATTTGACTTCCTCTTTTCCTAATTGAATACGCTTTATTTCTTTCTCTTGCCTGAATGCCCTGGCCAGAACTTCCAACACTATGCTGAATAGGAGTGGTGAGAGAGGGCATCCTTGTTTTGTGCTGGGTTTCGAAGGGAATGCTTCCAGATTTTGCTTCCAGTATGGTATTGGCTGTGGGTTTGTCATAAATAGCTCTTATTATTTTGAGATACGTTCCATCAGTACCTAGTTTATTGATAATTTTTAGCATGAAGGGCTGTTGAATTTTGTTGAAGTCTTCTTCTGCATCTATTGAGATAATCATGTGGTTTTTGTCATTGGTCTGTTTATGTGATGGATTATGTTTATTGATTTGCATATGTTGAATCAGCCTTGCATCCCAGGTATGAAGTCGACTTGATCGTGGTGAATAAGCTTTTTCATGTGCTGCTGGATTTGGTTTGCCAGTATTTATTTTTATTTACATATTTTTTGAGATAGAGTCTTGCTTGGTCGCCCAGGCTGGAGTGCAGTGGTGGAATCTTGGCTCACTGCAAGTTCTGCCTCCCGGGTTCATGCCATTCTCTTGCCAGTATTTTATTGAGGGTATTCACACCAATGTTTATCAGGGATATTGGCCTAAAATTCTCTTTTTTGTTGTGTCTCTGCCAGGCTTTGTTATCGGCATGATGTTGACCTCATAAAATGAGTTAGGGAGGATTCCCTCTTTTTCTATTGATTGGAATAGTTTCTGAAGGAATGGTACCAGCTCCTCTTTGTACCTCAGGTAGAATTTGGCTGTGAATCTGACTGGTCCTGGACTTGTTTTGGTTGGTAGGCTATTAATTATTGCCTCAATTTCAGAACCTGTTATTGGTCTATTCAGAGATTCAACTTCTTCCTGGTTTAGTCTTGGGAAGGTGTATGTGTCCAGGAATTTATGCATTTCTTCTAGATTTTCTAGTTTATTTGCATAGAGGTGTTTATAGCATTCACTGCTGGTAGTTTGTATTTCTGTGGAATCAGTAGTGATATCCCCTTTATCATTTTTTATTGTGTCTATTTGATTCTTCTCTCTTTTCTTCTTTATTAGTCTTGCTAGTGGTCTATCTATTTTGTTGGTCTTTTAAAAAATCAGCTCCTGGATTCATTGATTTTTTGAAGGGTTTTTTTTGTGTCTCTATCTCTTTCAGTTCTGCTCTGGTCTTCGTTATTTCTTGCCTTCTGCTAGCTTTTGAATGTGTTTGCTCTTGCTTCTCTAGTTCTTTTAATTGTGATGTTAGGGTATCGATTTTAGATCTTTCCTGCTTTCTCTTGTGGGCATTTAGTACTATAAATTTCCCTCTACACACTGCTTTAAATGTGTCCCAGAGATTCTGGTATGTTGTATCTTTGTTCTCATTGGTTTCAAAGAACATCTTTACTTCTGTCTTCATTTTGTATTTACCCAGTAGTCATTCAGAAGCGTGTTGTTCAGTTTCCATGTAATTGTGCAGTTTTGAGTGAGTTTCTTAATCCTGAGATCTAATTTTATTGCACTGTGGTCTGAGAGGCAGTTTGTTGTGATTACTGTTCTTTTATATTTGCTGAGGAGTGTTTTACTTCCAATTATGTGGTCAATTTTAGAATAAGTGTGATGTGGTGCTAAGAAGAATGTATATTCTGTTGATTGGGGGTGGAGGGTTCTGTGGATGTCTTTTAGGTCTGCTTGGTCCAGAGCTGAGTTCAAGTCCTGGCTGTCCTTGTTTTCCTTCTGTCTCGTTAATCTGTCTAATATTGACAGTGGGGTGTTCAAGTCTCCCACTATTATTGTGTGGGAGTCTAAATCTCTTTTTAGGTCTCTATGGACTTGCTTTATGAATCTGCATGCTCCTGTATTGGGTGCATATATATTTAGGACAGTTAGCTCTTCTTGTTGAATTGATCCCTTTACCATTCTGTAATGGCCTTCTTTGTCTCTTTTGATCTTTGTTGGTTTAAAGTCTGTTTTATCAGAGACTAGGATTGCAACCCCTGCTTTTTTTTGCTTTCCATTTGCTCGGTAGATCTTCCTCCATCCCTTTATTTTGAGCCTATGTGTGTCTCTGCACGTGAGATGGGTCTCCTGAATACAGCACACTGGCGGATCTTGACTCTTTATCCAATTTGCCAGTCTGTGTCTTTTAACTGGGGCATTTAGCTCATTTACATTTAAGGTTAATATTGCTATATGTGAATTTGATCCTGTCATTATGATGTTAGCTGGTTATTTTGCCCGTTAGTTGATGCAGTTCCTTCATAGTGTCTATAATCTTTACAATTTGGCGTCTTTTCATAGTGGCTGGGACTAGTTTTTCCTTTCCATGTTTAGTGCTTCCTTCAGGAGCTCTTGTAAGGCTGTCCCGGTGGTTACAAAATCTCTCTGCATTTGCTTGTCTGTAGAGGATTTTATTTCTCCTTCACTTATGAAGCTTAGTTTGGCTGGATATGAATTTCTGGGTGGAAAATTCTTTTCTTTTAGAATGTTGAATATTGGCCCCCACTCTCTTTTTGCTTGTAGGATTTCTGCAGAGAGATCTGCTGTTAGTTTGATGGGCTTCCCTTTGTGGGTATCCCAACCTTTCTCTCTGGCTGCCCTTAAGATTTTTTCCTTCATTTCAACCATGGTGAATCTGAAAAAATTATGTGTCTTGGAGTTGCTCTTCTTGAGGAGTATCTTTGTGGTGTTCTCTGTATTTCCTGAATTTGAATGTTGGCCTGCCTTGCTAGGTTGGGGAAGTTCTCCTGGATGATATCCTGAAAAGTGTTTTCTAACTTGATTCCATTCTCCCCATCACTTTCAGTTACACCAATCAAACATAGATTTGGTCTTTTCACATAGTCCCATATTTCTTGGAGGGTTTGTTCATTTGTTTTCATTCTTTTTTTCCTCTAATTTTGTCTTCTCACTTTATTTCATTAATTTGATCTTCAATCACTGATATCCTTTCTTCCACTTGATCAAATTGAAATTGAAATTTGAATTTCGAAAAACAATTGAAACTTGTGCATGCATCATGAAGTTCTTGTGCTTTGGTTTTTCAGCTCCATCAGGTCATTTAAGGTCTTCTCTATACTGTTTGAGTTAGCCATTTGTCTAACCTTTTTTCAAGGTTTTTAGCTTCCTTGTGATGGGTTAGAACATGCTCCTTTAGCTCGGAGAAGTTTGTTATTACCAACCTTCTGAAGCCTACTTCTGTCAACTTGTCAAACTCATTTTCCATCCAGTTTTGTTCCCTTGCTGGTGAAGAGCTGCAGTCCTTTGGAAGAGAAGAGGCAGTCTGGTTTTTGGAATTTTCAGCTTTTCTGCTCTGGTTTCTCCCCATCTTTGTAGGTTTATCTACCTTTGGTCTTTGATGTTGGTGACCTACAGATGGGGTTTTGGTGTGGATGTCATTTTGTTGATGTTGGTGCTATTCCTTTCTGTTTGTTAATTTTCCTTCTAACAGTCAGGCCCATCAGCTGAAGGTCTGTTGGAATTTGCTGGAGGTCTACTCCAGACCCTGTTTGTCTGGGTATCACCAGCAGAGGCTACGGAACAGCAAATATTGCTGCCTGATCCTTTCTCTGGAAGCTTCGTCCCAGAGGGGCACCCGCCTGTATGAGGTGTCTGTTGGCCCCTACTGGGAGATGTCTCCCAGTCAGGCTACACCAGGGTCAGGGACCCACTTGAAGAGGCACTCTGTCCATTCTCAGAGCTCGAATGCAATGCTGGGAGAAGCACTGCTCTCTTCAGAGCAGTCATACAGGGGCGTTTAAGTCTGAAGAGGCTGTCTGCCTTTTGTTCAGCTATGCCCTTCCCACAGAGGTGGAATCTAGAGAGGCAGTAGACCTTGCTGAGCTCTGGTGGTCTCTGCCCAGTTCGAGCTTACTGGCTGCTTTGTGAGCATAAAACTGCCTACTGAAGCCTCAGCAATGGCAGACGCCCCTCCCCCCACCAATCTGCAGCATTGCAGATCGGTCTCAGACTGCTGTGCTAGCAGTGAGCAAGGCTCTGTGGGCGTGGGGCCCACCAAGCCAGGCATAGGAGGGGATCTCGTGGTTTGCTGGTTGCTAAGACTGTGGGAAAAGTTCAGTATTTGGGCAGAAGTGTATTGTTCCTCCAGGTACAGTTTGTCGTGGCTTCCCTTGGCTAGGAAAGGGAAATTCCCTGACCTCTTGTACTTCCTGGGTGAGGCAACGCCCTGCCCTGCTTCAGCTTGCCATCCGTGGGCTGTAACCACTGTCCAACCAGTCTCAATGAGATGAACCAGGTACCTCAGTTGGAAATGCAGAAATCACCCATCTTCTGTGTTGATCTTGCTGGGAGCTGCAGACTGGAGCTGCTCCTATTCAGCCATCTTGAAGCAGTACCAGTTTCAGATATTTCTTTATGGCAATGCAAGAATAGCCTAACACAATTTGAAAGCTAAATAACATACTTCTAAATAAATAGATTTTAAAAAGAGATTAGAAGGTCAATTTAAATGGAAAGACAATGAAAACATATTAAAACTTGAGGAATGTTGTTCAATTAGTCCTTATAGGGAAGTTTATATGACTGAAAGCCTGTATTAGAGAACAAGAAAAGTCTCAAATCCATCATCTCAGCTACACATTAAGAAATAGAGAAAGACAAGCAAACTAAACCCAAACTAACCATATGGAAAGAAACAATAAAGATGAAAATGAATGTTAATGAAATAGAGAACACAAAAACAGTAAGAAAAAAATCAGTGAAATCAAAATTGGTTCTTTGAGATTGATAATGTTGCTAAACATCTAGTCAGAGTGATAAGGAAAAAAGATAAAAGAAACACATGAATATTCTACAGATACTGAAAGGATAATAGAAGAACTTTATGCCTATGGATTCAATAGCTTAGATGAAATTGAAATCAATTTCTTAAAAGACACACTACCAGAGCTTACTTGAGAATAAATGAATAACCGTAGTATCTATATATTCATTAATGCAATTGGTTTTGTAAGTCAAAATCTTCTCAAAGAAAATTCCAGTGCCAGATAGCTTCACTGGCAAATTCTACCAAACATTTAAAGGAGAAATAATACTAATCAGACACAAACTCTTCCAGAAAATTTATGATGGGAATAGATGAGGCTAGAATTACTCTGACACCAAAACCATACAACAACATTATGAGAAAGAAACTCAAACTCACAGATCAATACTCCTTACAAAAACAAATTTAAAATTTAGAAAAGTGTAACAAATTAAATCCAAATATATGGAAAGGATAATTCATCATGACCAAGTGGACTGTCCTCTGAGGAATGTAAAATCGTTTTAACATTATATAATCAGTTAATGCTGAGTAATACAAACAAAAATGGAGGAGTAGAGAAGTCCCAAAGTCTATCCCTCCAGAAAAACTGGCAAAAAATTTGAAGATCGAGATTTTTAAAACTTGAAACAATTCAAAAGCTTACAGCAACCAGGGAAATATTTAATAATAATTAAATAAACCCTGAATCTCTGTAAAATAACTTTGTAACACTTTAACTTACTCGGGTTTTCCTCATTTCCCATCTTGGTGGTGGTTTTAAAGACAGCTCACATTCCAACTACAGGTACGTAGTACAAGTGGGAGCAGCATGGACCTTATTCCCAAAGAACTGTGGCTTTGACCTGTCTGGGGCTTCCATGAAGTATTACATAAAAGGCTTGCCATTAGTTTGTTTAACTCAGAGCTTTCTCACAGGTGAGATGGCTACCCTGGAGGTATAGTTTGTAAACATTTAAAAGCAAATGTTTTTATTGCTGCCACATGGGGAGAGGCATAATAGTTGGGGCAAGCAGTAGAGTAACCAAAAAGCTCAGGAGGAAAGGCTGGGGAAAGAGATATTTTTCCCCAAAATATCTCTTCAAAATATCTCTTTGAGATATTTCCCCAAAATATCTAAGCAGTAGAGTAACCAAAAAGCTCAGGAGGAAAGGCTGGGGAAAGAGATATAAGCTTTGAAAAGTACCTACATATTCCTGGTAATCTAGAAGGCCAACTGCATGCCCAGGACTGAGTACATACTTAAAAAAAAAAAAGAAAAAAAAAAAAACCTGAGAAAGACCCCAAGTTTTCTTCTTGGAGTGACTTTTAGGCTCTGTGTAAGCAGGAATTGAGGACTAAGGAAGTTGTAAACTGTGTGTTGAAGGCATGCTCAACATATATGAAGCCCTTTTACAAAGACTGGGAGGTTTTTTGTTGTTGTTGTTGTTGCTGTTTGATTTGGGTTGATTCTAGGCATTTAAGGAAATCTCTGTCGAACTATTAGATGACCACAAAGTTCATGGGACAGAATTCAGTAGCTACATGTGACAAAGAATACAGACTTTACAAATTTGTTTAGAAAAGTCACTAAATAAACAAAACAACTACAACAAGAAGCAGCAAAAACCCCAGAGAAGGTGGAAGATTATGATTTCCAGAGATTTCACATTATAGTTGTCAAAGTATCTGATATTCAACAAGTATAAAGAAACGAGAACATATGGCTCATGGACAAGAGAAAAAGAAATTTATAGAAACTGTTCCTGAGGAAGCTCAGATATTGGACTCACTAGACAAAGATTTTATATCAAGTATTTTAAATATTCTCAAATAGCTAAAGGAAACAATTTGCAAATAAGGAAACCATGAGACTGATGTCTCACCAAATGGTGAATATCAACAAAGATGTAGAAATTATAAAAAGGAACCAAATAGAAATTATGGTGTTGAAAAGCATAATAACTGAAATGAGAAATTCACAAGAAGTGTTCAAATCAGATTTGAGCAGACAAAAGAAAGAACCCATGAAACTGAAAATAGGTCAATTGAGATTATGCTGAAGATCAGGAAAAAAAAAGAATGAATAAAAATGAGCAGAGCCTCAGAAACCTGTGGGACTGTTTTGCGTAGTTGGAGTCCCAGAAGAGAGGAGAGAAAGGGACAGAAAGAATGCTTAAGGAAATAATGGTTTAAAACTTTCGAAATTTGACAAAAGGCATAAAGCTATACTTCAAAGAAGCTCAACAAACTCCATGTAAGATAAGTTAACAGAGAGCCACATGAAGATAAGTTATAATTAAACTATTAACAGCCAAAAATAATCTTAAAAATAGCAAGAGTGAAGTGACTTATGTATAGAGAGCCTCAATAAGTTAACAGCTAATTTTTCATCAGAAATCATGGAAGTCAGAGAGCAATGGGATGATGTCTTCAAAGTAATGAAATAATCCACAAAGAATTTTGTATCTGGCCAAACTGTCTTTCCAATATGAAGGAGAATTCAAGACATTCTCAGACAGACAAAAACTGAGTTTATCTCTAGTAGACCTTACCTACAAAAAATGACAAAGGGACTTCTTCAAGCTGAAATGAAGGGACATTAGACAATAAGTTGAACCCAGACAAAGACATAAAAAAATCACTTATCAAAGTGCTACCTATTTTTCGTTTGTAAGTCTTCTTTTTTTTCTAAAGTTTTAAAAGATAATAGCATAAACCAATAATTATATATCTATGGCTGGATGTGGTGGCCCATGACTGTATTTTTAGCTACTCAGGAGGCTGAGGTGGGAGGATCACTTGAGGCTGGGAGTTTGAGATCAGCCTGGGCAACATAATGAGATCTCATCCCTAAATATAATTTAAAAAATAGCTGGATGTTGTGGCATGTGCCTGTAGTCCCAGCTACATGGGAGGCTGAAGCAGGAGGATCATTTGAACTAAGGAGTTCAATGTTGCAGACAGCTACAATAATTCCTAGGTATTGAACTTTATTTGTGGTTATTGTAAATGGGATTATATTTTTTGTTTCTTTTTCAGATTGTTCACTGTTGGTATATAGAAATGCTACTGATTTTTGTATGTTGATTTTGTATCTTGCCACTTTACTGAAGTTGTTGATCAATTCTAGTAATTTTTTTGTGGAGACTTCAGGTTTTTAAATATAAGATCATATCATCAGCAGACAAGGATAATTTGACTTAGTCGTTTCCAATTTGAATGCTATTTATTTATTTATTGAGACAGAGTCTCACCCTGTCACCCAGGCTGGAGTGCAGTGGCATGATCTCAACTCACTGCAACCTTCCTCTGCTTCCCATGTTCAAGCAATTCTCCTGCCTCAGGCTCCTGAGTAGCCAGGACTACAGGGGTGTACTACCACGCCTGGCTAATTTTTGTATTTTTAGTAGACACGGGGTTACACTATGTTGGCCAGGCTGGTCTTGAACTCCTGACCTCAGGTGATCTGCCTTCCTTGGCTTCCCAAAGTGCTGGGATTACATGTGTGAGCTACCATGCCTGGCCTTGGCTGCCCTTTATTTCCTTCTCTTGTCTGATTGCTCTAGCTAGGACTTCAGTACTATGTTGAATTACCATGGTGAAAGTGGGCATCCTTGTCATGTTTCAGATTAAAGATAAAAGGCCTTCAGTTTTTCCCCATTCAGTATGATATTAGCTGTGGGTCTTGCAAATATGAGTTTTATTATGTTGAGGTATGTTCCTACTGTACCCAGTTTTTTGAAAGGTTTCAGCCTGAAGGGATGTTGAATTTTATCAAATGCTTTTTCAGCATTACTTGAAATAATCATATGGTTTTTGTCCTTCATTCTGTTGATATGATGTGTTACATTGGTTGATTTGAGTATGTTGAGAGATCCTTGCATCCTCGAGGTAAATTCCACTTGATCATGATGAATGATATTTTTAATGTGTTGTTGAATTTGGTTTGCTAGTATTTTGTTGAGGATTCTTGCATCAGTGTTCATCAGGGATCTTGGACTGTGGTTTTCTTTTTTTGATACATCTTTGTCTGCTTTTGGTATCAGGGTGATACTGGCCTCATATAATGAGTTTGGAAGTATTCCCTCCTTCCTCTCCTTTTTTTTTTTTTTTTTTTTTTTTTTTTTTTTTTTTTTAAGAATAGTTTGAGTTGGATTGATATTAGTTCTTCTTTAAATGTTTGGTAAAATTCAGTGTAAAGCCATCAGGTTCTGGACTTACCTTTACTTGAATACTTTATTATGGCTTTGAGCCCATTACTTGTTATTAGTGTGTTTGAGATTTCTTCACGGCTCAATCTTGATAGGTTTTATGTGTCTAGGAATTGCTTTCTTTCTTTTGGTATTTCAATTGATTGGCATACATATAATTGCTCATAGTAGCCTCTAATTATCCTTTGATTTTCTGTGGTATCAGTAGTAGTGTCTCTTTTTTCATCTCCGATTTCATTTACTTGGGTCTTTTCTCTTTTTTTCTTAGTCTGGCTGAAGATTTGTCAATTTTGTTTATATTTTCTAAAAGACAACTTTTTATTTCATGGTTCTTTTGTATTCTTTTCTTCATTTCAATTTTATTTATTTCTGCTTTGATCTTTATTATTCTGCTAATTTTGGGTTTGGTTTTCTCTTGCTTTTCTAATTCTTTAAGACACATTGTTAGGTTATTTGAAGTTTTTCTCTTTTTAAAATGTAGGTGCTTATAGCTATAAACTTCCATCTTAGTACTGCTTTCACTTTCACTGTATTCCTTTTTTTTTTTTTGAGGCAGAGACTTGCTCTGTTGCTCAGGCTGGAGTGCAGTGGCATGATTTCAGCTAACTGCAACCTCCGCCTGCTGTGTATATATTTAGGATAGTTAGATCTTCTTGTTGAATTGAATCTTTTATCATTATGTAATTCCCTTCTTTGTCTTTTTTGATCTTTGATTCCCTTCTTTGTCTTTTTTGATCTTTGTTGGTTTAAAATCTATTCTGTTTGAAATTAGGATTGCAACCCCTGCTTTTTTCTGATTTCCATTTGCTTTATAGGTTTTCCTCCATCCCTTTATTTTGAGCTTTGAGCCTGTGAGTGTCATTACATTTGAGATGGGTCTCTTGAAGGCAGCAGCAGCAACCACTGTGTCTTTGATATTGTTTGGCTATTATCCCACCCAAATCTCATCTTGAATTGTAACTCTCATGATTCCCACGTGTCATGGGAGGAACCTGGTAGGAGGTGGTTGAATTATGGGGGTGAGTATTTCCTGTGCTGATAGTGAATTATAGTCTCATGAGATATGACGGTTTTAAAAACTGGAGTTCCCTTGCACAATGTCTCTTTTTGCCTACTGCCATCCATGTAAGATATTACTTGCTCCTCCTTGCCTTCCATCATGATTGTGAGGCCTCCCCTGCCACGTGGAACTGTGAGTCCAATTAAACCTGTTTGTTTTGTAAATTGCCCAGTCTCAGGTGTGTCTTTATCAGCAACATGAAAATGGACTAATACAGTTTTGTATTTTTATCCAGCTTTCCACTCTGGGCCTTGTAAATGGGGCATTTAGCCAATTTGCATTTTAGGTTAGTATTGATATGTGTGGGTTTCATCCTGTCATTGTGTTGTTAGCTGGTTATCATGCCAGCTTGTTTGTGTGGTTGCTTTATAGTGTCACTGCTCTGTGTATTTAAGTGTGTTTTTGTATCAGGTGGTAACATTCTTTCCTTTCTATGTTTAGTGCTCTTTTCAAGATCTCTTGTAAGGCCGGTCTGATGGTAACAAACTCCCTCAACATTTGCTTATCTGAAAAGGATCTTATTTTTCCTTCACTTAGGAAGCTTAGTTTGGCTGGATATAAAATTCTTGGTCGAAGATTTTTTCTTTAAGAATGTTGACTGTAGGCCCCCAATCTC
This sequence comes from Macaca thibetana thibetana, assembly GCF_024542745.1. Classification (NCBI taxonomy): domain Eukaryota; kingdom Metazoa; phylum Chordata; class Mammalia; order Primates; family Cercopithecidae; genus Macaca; species Macaca thibetana. The sequence goes on from NC_065591.1 coordinate 48,784,946, forward strand.
TTCTGGCTCATAGGGTTTCAGCTGAAACATCTGGTGTTATCTTGAGGGTATTCCCTTTGTAGGCGACCTGCCCTTTCTCTTTAGCTGCCTTAATATTCTTTCTTTCATTTCGACCTTGGAAAATCTGATGACTATGTGTCTCGAGGATGATATTCTTGTGTAGAATCTTTCAGGAGTTCTCTGTATTTCCTGTATCTGACTGTTGGCCTCTTTAGCTAGGTTGGGGGAGTTTTCATGGATGATATCCTGAAATATGTTTTCCAAGTTGTTTGTTTTCTCCTCCTCCCTTCCAGGGATGCCAATGATTAGTAGATTTGGTCTCTTTATGTGATTCCGTATTTCTTGGGGCTTCTGTTCATTTTTTTTTTCATTTTCTTTTCTTTATTGTTTTCTGCCTGTCCTATTTCAGAGAGCCAGTCTTCCATTTCTGAGATTCTTTCCTCAGTTTGGTCTATTTCTGCTGTTAATACTTATGATTGTATTGTGGAATAATTGTATTGTGTTTTTCAGCACTGTCAGATCTTTTAGGTTCTTTCTTATACTGGCTATTTCATTCTTCAGCTCCTGTATTACCTTATTGAGATTCTTAGTTTTCTTGGATTGGGTTTTGCAAGTCTCCTGAATCTCAATGATCTTCATTCCTATCCATATTCTGAATTCTATTTCTGCCATTTCAGCCAGCTCAGCCTGGTTAAGAACTCTTGTTGGAGAACTGGTGTGGTCATTTGGAGGTCATATGACACTCTTATGTGTAACTCTTGAGTTACCAGAATTATTGTCTTGGTTCTTTCTCATCTCTGCATGTGGCTATTTCTTGCAGATTGGGTATAGTCAATAGACTTCTTTTCTGGATATTTTCACAGGGCTGAGGCTTTGTGCAGGGTCTTTATTTGTAGCTTACTTTTTGTCTTTTGTTTCATAGTGGGGTATGTTAGTCAGGTCTTTTTGGTGTTGAAGCTTTGGTGTGTGATTTAGTAGGTGACACTTAGATGTATTGGTCAGTTGGTAGGCTCTTGCTCAGTTGTGTGACTTTCCTATATTTCCTCACAGTTGCAACCATGATCCCTCTCATGGAGTGATGGGGGCTTCTCTTCCCATTGAGTGATGGCTGTGGTTCATGGCTTTGCACGCCTGGGCTGCCCACTGCAGCTCTGGCATGATCTCAGGGTTTATGTTTCTTCCCCATCTTGGAGGCAGCAGAGGAAGGGACCTGAGTAGTGGTTGTGGCCAAGGGTCTTTTGCTTGTCTTCTGAGGGCTTCACCCAGAGAAATGCAGGTCAGCAATTGCTCTGCAAACAGTGCAGTATGAAGTCTGTGCCGTGGGCCCAAGTTGGGGGTTCCCTGTCTGGTGACAAGCAGGGGGTGTGGGTGTGACCTGTGGTAGATAGATTGGCCTCCTCTCCTTGGACTAACTGCAGTTTGTTGGAGGTGTGAATAAAGTACTTAGAGTCTTTGCTCCTTCATTAAGCCCAAGTGTAGCAAGGGCAGTTTCACTGCAGAGGCAGTGGCAGAGAGGATTTCAGTTGCCCTTGGGGGTTCCACCTCCAAGAAACATGAAGTCACTGTTACTGGGGGTGTTCAGCCAGTGGGGTGGGGTGGCTGTACTGCTGGTATGAGCTTGGGGGTCTGCTTATTGGGGAGGAGGGGGTTGAAGGCTTGCAGGGAGGAGAGATTGGTCTCTTCTGCGTATGTTGTGTATGGTGCTCTGTAAGCTTGGGTGTAGCCCTCAATCTGTTTCTTTCTTCCCCAGATGAAGGGCATCAGGGATAGAACTGTTACTGTGTCAGTGGCAGAGGGGCTGTTTTATGCTTCTGGGATCCTCTCCCCAGGGAAACTCCAGGCACTACAACTAGGTATGCTTAGCCATGGGTGTGGCAGCTGTTTTGTGTCCATAAGTTGGGGGCCTTGCCTGGTGAAGGGCGGGGGTAGAGATTCCCAGGGAAGGGTGCTGGACTCCTCGCCCTATGGTAGCTGTGGTATGCTGGGGGTGCCAACATAATGACTCAGCCCTTTTTTCCTTCCTAGTTTGAGGGTTGTTAGGTTGTATGACTGCAACTGTAGTGGCAGAGCAGTTGTAGGTTGATTCTAGGATTTTCTCCTCAGAGAAGTGCTGCGTTGTCTCTGATTGTGGTGATCAGGTCGGGGCAGGGTGGTTGTGTCAGAGTTCCAGATTGTGTGGCTCTGCTAAGTAAGGAGAAGTGAGGACTGGGATCTGCTTGGAGAACAGTGGCCACTTTTCTGTGAGGTGGTTGCTCTGTGCTGGGGGTTGGGATGAGTACCTGATTTCCACAGACTCTCCCAAGCCTGGAGACAGCAAGGGCAAGGGCTGTAAGAAAGCAAAGATGGCAAACCACCCCTCCCACTGGGAGTTCTGTCCAGGGAATTACAGAGATGCCACTGGCTCAATAGCCCCAGCAGGGGATGGCTGAAGGCCCAGGGCCTGGAGGACCTGCCCAGTGAGCAGATATGGGAATAGGCACCCATGTAACACTCTGGCCACTTTTCTGTAGGGCTGCTGCAGTATGCTGGGGTTCTGCTCCAGTGCCTAGTTGTCTTGGATTTTTCAGTACCATTTCCCTGGGTCGGGGAGGTTCCCTTGGCTCCATGTTGCTCTAGGATGGGCTGTTGTCCTGCCTTGCTTTGAAAAGTGTTAATTTTCTTTTTAATTTCTTCATTGACCCCCTGTCATTCAGGAGCATGTTGGATAATTTCCATGTACTTTTATTGTTTCCAAGATTCCTCTTGTTATTGATTTCCTTTTATTCCATTATGGTCAGAGAAGATACTTGATATAACTTCAATTGTTTTTCAATTTTTAAAGACTTGTTTTGTGGCCTAACATATGGTCTATCCTTGAGAATGATCCATGTGCTGAGGAGAATGAGATGAAATTAGAACATTAGATGAAATGTTCTGTAAATATCTATTTGGTCCATTTGTTCGATAGTGCAGATTAAGTCCAGTGTTTCTTTGTTTATTTTGTGTCTGAATAATTTGTTCAGTGCTGAAAGTGTGGTGTTAAAGGCTCCAGCTAATATTGTATTGGGATCTATTTCTCTTCTTAGTGCTAGTAATATTTGCTTTGTATAGTTGGGTGCTCCAGTGTTTGGTGCATATATATTTATAATTGTTATATCCTTGCTTGTTGACCCCTTTATCATATAATGACCTCTTTTCTTTTCTTTCTTTCTTTCTCCCTTCCTTCCTTCCTTCCTTCCTTCCTTCCTTCCTTCCTTCCTTCCTTTCTTTCTTTCTTTCTTTCTTTCTTTCTTTCTTTCTTTCTTTCTTTCTTTCTTTCTTTCTTTCTTTCTTTTTTCTTTCTTTCTTTTTTTTCTTTCTTTCTTTCTTTTTTCTTCCTTTCTTCCTTTCTTCCTTTCTTCCTTTCTCCCTTTCTTTCTTTCCTCTCTCCCTTCCTTCCTTCCTTCCTTCCTTCCTTCCTTCCTTCCTTCCTTCCTTCCTTCCTTCCTTCCTTCCTTCCTTCCTTCCTTCCTTCCTTTCTTTCTTTCTTTTTCTTTCTTTCTTTCTTTCTTTCTTTCTTTCTTTCTTTCTTTCTCTCTCTCTCTCTCTCTCTCTCTCCTTCCTTCCTTCCTTCCTTCCTTCCTTCCCTTCCTTCCTTCCTTCCTTCCTTCCTTCCTTCCTTCTTTCTTCTTTCTTTCTTTCTTTCTTTCTTTCTTTCTTTCTTTCTTTCTTTCTTTCTTTCTTTCTTTCTTTCTTTCTTTCTTTCTTTTGCAGAGTCTTACTCCGTCACACAGGCTGGAGTGCAGTGCTGCAATCTCAGCTCACTGCAAGCTCCGCCTCCCAGGTTCACACCATTCTCCTGCTCCAGCCTGCCAAGTAGCTGGGACTACAGGCACCCACCACCACGCCCAGCTAATTTTTTTGTATTGTTTTAGTGTAGACAGGGTTTCACTGTGTTAGCCAGGATGGTCTCGATCTCCTGATCTTGTGATCTGTCCGCCTTGGCCTCCCAAAGTGCTGGGATTGCAGGCATTCTTTGTTTCTTTTTATACTTTTTGTCTTGAAATCTGTTTTGTCTAAGTGTAGCTACTCTTGCACTTTTTGATTTCTATTGGCATGGAATGACTTTTTCCATTTTTTAATTTTCAGTCTATGTGTGTTTTTATAGGTGAAGTGTGTTTACTGTAGGCAACAGATTGTTGGGTCTTGTTTGTTTAATCCATTCATCTGTTCTGTGTCTTTGATTGGAAAGTTTAGTTTATGTACATTCTGTATTATTATTGATAAGTAAGGACTTATTCCTGATATTTTGTTATTTGTTTTCTGGTTGGTTTATGGTCTTCTCTTCCTTCTGTCCTTTCTTTCTGCTGTCCTTTTAGTGAAGGTGATTTTCTCAGACAATAATTTTAATTTCTTGCTTTTTATTTTTTGTGCATATTTTTTTTTTTTGATGGAGTCTCCCTGTGTCATCTAGGCTGGAGTGCAGTGGCATGATCTTTGCTCACTGCAGCCTCTGCCTCCTGTGTTGAAGCGTTCTCCTGCCTCAGCCTCTGGAGTAGTTGGGACTAGAGGTTGCACTTCCATGCTGGCTAATTTTTTTTTTTTTAGTGGAGATGGGGTTTCCCCATGTTGGTCTGGCTGGTCTTGAACTCCTGACCTCAAGTGATTCACTGCCTTGACCTTCCAAAGTGCTGGGATTACAGACGTGAGCCACTACACTGGTCTGTTGTATGTTTTTTGATATTACCACAAGGCTTGCAAATACTATCTTATAACTTATTATTTTAAACTGATAACTTGACACTGATTGCATAAACAAGCAAGCAAGCAAACAAGCAAAGAGAAAATGAATAAACACATTACACTTTAACTTCATCCCCCTGCTTTTTAACCTTTTGTTGTTTCTATTTATATTTTATTATACTATCTTTTTTTTGAAAATTTGTTGTAGTTATTACTTTTGGTGGGTTCATCTTTTAGTCTTTCTACTGAAGATTTGTGTAGTTAATGCATCACATTTACAGTGTTATATCTGCATTTTTCTATGTACTTACTATTACCAGTGAGTTTTGTATCTTAAGATGATTTCTTTTTGTTCATTAACATCCTTTTCTTTCAGATTGAAGAAGTCCCCTTAGCATTTTTTGTAGGATAGGTCTTATATTGATGAAATACCTCACCTTTTGTTTGTCTGGGAAAGTCTTTATTTCTCCATGTTTGAAGGATATTTTGACTGGATATACTATTCTAGGATAAAAGTGTGTTTTTTTTTTTTTTTTTTTTTTCCTTCAGCACTTGAAATAATTCATGCCACTCTCTCCTGGTTTGTAAGATTTCCACTGAAAAGTCTGCTGCTAGACATATTGGAGCTCCTTTGTATATTACTTGTTTCTTTTCTCTTGTTGATTTTAGGACTCTATTTTTAACCTTCATCCTTGATCTGAGGGAGTTTGCTTATTTGTCTTCTTTGGGTTATATCTGCTTGGTGTTCTATAACCTTTTTGTATCTCAATATTGATATATTTTTCTAGGTTTGAGAATTTCCCTGTTATCATCCTGCTTTGTTTTGTTTTCTTATTGAGACAGGGTCTGGCTGTTGCCCAGGCTGGAAAGCAGTGGTGTGATCTTGGTTCACTGCAACCTTCATCTTTTGGGATCAAACCATCCTTCTACTTCAGCCTCATGAGTAGCTGGGACTACTCAGCTGGGACAGGTGTGCACTACTATGCCTGGCTAATTTTTTATTTTTATTTTTTTTGGTAGAGATGGGGTTTTTCCATATTATCCAAGCTAGTCTTGAACTTCTGGACTTGGCTTCCCAATGTGCTAGGATTATAGGCATGAGTCACCATGCCCAGGTGTTACTATATTTTGAATAAACTTTCTCTATTTCTCCCTCTACTTTCTCTTTAAGGCCAATATTTCTTAGATTTGCACTTTTAAGACTATTTTCTAGATCTTATAGGCATTCTTATTTTTTATCTTTTGTCTCCTTTGACTCTATATTTTCTTTTCTTTTGAGATGGTGTCCCACTCTGTCATCCAGGTTGGAGTGCAGTGGCATGATCTCGGTTCACTGCAACCTGTGTTCCCAGGTTTAAGTGATTCTCCTCCCCCAGCCTCCTGAGTAGTTGGGACTACAGGCACCCGCTACCATGCCTGGCTAATTTTTGTATTTTTAGTAGAGATAGGGTTTTGACATATTGGCCAGGCTGGTTTCAAACTCCTGATCTCAAGTGATCTGCCTGCGTTGGCCTTCCAAAGAGCTGGAATTATAGGCATGAGTCATCACACCCAGCCGACTCTCTATTTTCAAATAGCCTGTCTTCAAGCTCACTAATTCCTTCTTCTCCTTGATCACTTCTGCTGTTAAGAGACTCTGATGCATTCTTCAGCATGTCAGTTGCATTTTTCAACTCCAGAATTTCCATTTGATTCTTTTAAATTATTTCAATCTGTTTGTTAAATTTACCTGATAGGATTCTGAATTTCTTCTCTGTGATACATTGAATTTTATTGAGTTTCCTCAAATAGCTATCTGAATTTTCTTTCTGAAGGGTCACATATCTTTCTCTTTTCAGGATTTGCCATTGGTGCCTTATTTAGTTTGTTTGGTGAAGTCTTGTTTTTGATCATGTTTTCCTGGATAGTGTTGATGCTTGTGGATGTTTGTTGCTATCTGGGCACTGAAGAGTTAGGTATTCCTTGTAGTCTTTGCAGTCTGGGCTTGTTTGTATCTGTCCGTTGTGGGGAGAATTTGCAGGTATTTGAAGGGACTTGGGTGCTGTGATCTCAGTTTTTGGTCACTGCCGCTGTATCTGCATTAGGTAGCAGTAATGCTCAGCCAAGTAATACTGTGGCTCTTGTAGACTCATAGATGTGCCAGCTTGGTGGTCTTAGATAAGATCCAGAAGAATTCCCTGGATTACCAGGCAGAGACACTTGTTCTTTTTCCTTACTTTCTCCCAAACAATCTCTCTGTGATGAGCTGCCTGGATTTGGGGCAGGGGTCACACAAGCACCCCTATGGCCACCACCACTGCGACAGCAGTGGATCAAATCTAAAGCTAGCACAGCCCTGGGTCTCATCCAAGGCCTGCAGCAACCACTGCCTGCCTATTGCCTATGTTTACTGAATGCCCTAGGCCTCTGTCATAAGCAGGAGGTGAACCCAGCCAGGCTTGTGTCCTTCCCTTCATGGTGACAAGATCCCCCCAGTCCTGGGCAGGTCTAGAGATGCTGTCCAGGATCCACGGCCTGAAGTCAGAAACCTTAGGAATCTACCTGGTGCTGTATACTGCTATGGCTAAGCAGGCACCAAAACCACATGATAAAGTCCTTCTCACTGTTTTCTCTACTTTCTACAAGCAGAGGCGTTTTCCCCTGTGGGACCTCTGCCCTGTGGCACATACTGCCTTGCTACCACAAATGTTCATTCAAGGCCCAAGGTCTCTTCGGTCAGCTTGTGGTGAATGCTACCAGGCCTGGGACTCTCTCTTTAGGTCAGTGGGCTCCCTTCTGGCCCTGAGCAGGTCCAGAAATACCACTGAAGAACAAAGGCTGGGAATTGGGGACCTTAAGAGCCTGCTTGGTGCTCTACCCCACTGGTATCAAGCTGCAAGACAAAGTCCCCTTTACCCTTCTTTCTCCTTATCTCAAGCAGAAAGAGTCTCTCCCCATATTCACCACAGCTGAGAATTTGCTGTGTCACATTTGAAGCCAGCAAGTCTCCCAGTTTTACCCAAGGCCCATGATAAATACTGTCTGGTTACCCCTGCTGATTATTCAGGCCCAAGGGCTCTTTAGTCAGCAGATGATGAATCCTGCCAAGACTGGGTCCTTACCTTCAAGGTATCAGGTTCCCTTCTGGCCAGGGTGTGTCTAGAAATGTCATCCAAGAGCCAGGACCTGGAATAGGGGCTTCAGGACTCTGTCTGGTGCCCTATCCTACTGTGCCTGAGCTAGTATCCAAGTTGCAAGACAAAGTACTCTTTACCCTTTGCTCTCTTCTCCTCAAGCAGAAGGAAGGAGTCTTTCCTGGAGTTTTGGGCTGCACTGCCTGTGGTTGAGACAGGGGTGGTACAAGCACTCCCTTGGCTTCCCTGCTGGTAGTTCACTAGGTCATGTGCCCCCCAAGTCCACTGGCTCCGAGTCCAGTACAGCACCAGCACGTGCCCAGGAATAATAGTCCTTGTGGCCTAGACTGCCTTTCAAATTTATTTAGGACCCTAGAGGACATTAGCCTGTGGTGGTAAGGCTTACCAGAATTCAGATTCTGATTGCTGGGATGGGTAATTCCCTTCTGGCTAGTTCTGGTCTAAATGCTCCCTCCACAGGCACCAGCTGAGATCTGCCTGGTGTTGCTTTCTGCTGTGACAGGGCAGCTCTGAGTTCCAATGCTAAGTCCCCCAATCACTGTGATGTCTCTCCCCGAAGTGTACAGATTCTTTCTCCACTCCATGTGGCCTGTGCCAGGGGATGGGGTAGGGGTGGCATCGACAATTCAAGACTGTCTTTTCCACTCTCTTCAGTGACTTTTTCAGTGATATGAAGTTAAAATTAGGTACTGTGATTGCTTACCTGATTTTTGGTTCTTATGAATGTGCTTTTTTGCATGTAGATAGTTGTTCAATTTGGTGTTCCTGTGGGGAGGATGAAGAGTAGAGGCTTCCTTTGTTTGTTTGTTTGTTTTTGTTTTATTTTTAGAGATGGGGTGTTGCTATGTTGCCCAGGCTTGTCTTGAACTCTTAGGCTCAAGTGCTCCTCCTGCCCTGGCCTCCTAAAAGGCATGAGTCATCACACCTGGCCAGTGGAATCTTCTATTCACCCATGTTGCTCCATCTCCTGAATCTATATTGAGCTTAAGTCAACAAAAATCAATACTTGAAATATAAATGTGCTGTGTATTAAAATGATTTCATAAGAATTTGTTAAAGGTTTAAAGTAAGTATGTTTATGATGTCCAAAATGATCAAATAGGGTATAACAAAAAGGATTAGAAATTATGAAAACATACCTGGAAGAAATTTAAGAAGAATAGTTGGCATTAACTTCATTTTCTAATTGTTTGCTGCTAATATATACAAATCCTTTAGTTTTCAAATATTAACCTTGTGTCTTGTGATCTTGCTAAATTCACTTTTTAATTCTCATGATTGGTAGATTTCTTAGACTTTTAAAAAATAGGCTGGGCATGGTGGTTCATGCCTGTAATCCCAGCAAGGCCATGGTGGGTGGATTGCTTTAGCTCAGGCGTTTGAGACCAGCCTGGGAAACATGGTGATACCCCGCATCTGCAAAAAATACAAAAATTAGCTGAGCATGGTGTTAGGCACCTGTAGTCCCATCCACTTGGGGGACTGAAGCAGGAGGATCCCTTGAGCCCAGGAGTTTGATGTTGCGGTGAGTTGTGTTTGTACCATTGCACTCCAGGCTGGGTGACAAAGTAACACCTTGTCTCAAAAATAAGAAAAAAAAAATAGCCTTACATATTCAAAAAGAAATAGTTTTACTTTTAAAAAAAATATTTTTTTTCCTTTTATTTTCTATTGTTGCCGTATTGTAATGGCTAAGACCTTCAGTGCTACATTGAATAGAATTGATGAGCCTGAGCATTCACTGCCTTTTTCCTGATCTTTTTGCAATATTTTGCTATTATGAATGTTAATAACTCCTCCTGCCATAGATACCTTTTATAAAATTGAGGAGATCTCCTTCTATTTTTGGTTTGTCCTTTTCCTTTCTTTTTTTTTTCACTGAGACCCTTGGGAATGGATATTTTTGTTTTGTTAATACTTTTTTTTAGGATGGGTATGGTGGCTTACATGTGTATCCCAACACTTTGGGAGGCCAAGGTGGGAGAATTGCTTGAGGACAGGAATTCACAAGCAGCCTAGGAAACATTCTGTCTCCCCCGCATCCCCCAAAAAAGCCAGGCATAATGGCACGTGCCTTTAGTTCGATCTACTCAGGAGGCTAAGGTGAGAGGATCACTTGAACCCAGGAGGTTGAGGCTGCAGTGAACCATGATTATGCCACCGCACAACCACCTGGGTGACAGAGTGAGCCCCTGTCTGAAAAGAAAAAATGGTTTTTTAAAATTATATGAATTTCTTTTGAATTTTGTCCAATGCTTTTTTTTGCATTTATTAAAATTATATATTTTTCTCCTTTGTTCTGCTAATATGATGAATATCATTGATTTTTGAATGTTAAACCAATCTTAAATTCTTACTTTGTTATTATTTATTATCCTTTTTAAAGATATTTTATTTTTGGATTTGATTTGCCAATGTTTTGTTAAGGATATTTGTATCTGTTTCTATGAGAGATATTCAAACTGCAGAATACCAAAGATAAATAGAATGTTTTGAAAGAAACCAGAGGAAAAAATCCACATTATCTACAGAGGAATAAGGTTAAGAATTACATTGAATTATTTTCACAAACAAGAAGACAGTGGAGAGAAATAGTTTACATGTTGAAGGAAAAAGCCCTACCAACTTAGAATTCGGTATCCAACAAAATTATCCTTCAAAATGAAGGCAAGATAATGACTTTTCCAGATAAGCAAAAACTGAGGGAATTTGTTGCTAGTCTGTCCGCCTTGCAAGAAATTTCCAAAGTTCTTTGGAGAGCAAGAAAAGAGTATAGGTCAGAAACTCAGATCTACATAGAGAAAGAAAGCATGTTACAGAAAGAATGAATGGAGGTAAAAAAATAAAACCTTTTATTTTTCTTATTCTTAGATGATTTAATAGATACCTATTCATTTAACATAATAGCAACAATGTGTTTGGTGAATATAGCTTATGGATAAGTGAAATGAATGATAGCACTGTTGCAGGGGACAGAAGAGAGAAATTGGGAATAGTCTTCTATAAGGATATCTGAGTTTGAAGCAGCATGGAAAAAGAGGAGAGAGTATATTCATATAAAATGCTCAATTAGAACTAGAGCCTGGAATTCCTAGAGTCTGCCAGTGCTTTGGGAGGCCAAGGTGGGAGGATCATTTGCAGCTAGGAGTTCAAGACCAGTCTGAGCAACATAGTAAGACCTCCATCACTACACAAAGTTAAAAAAATTAGCTGCACTTAGTGACTTGTGCCTGTAGTCCTAACTACATTGGAGACTGAGATGGGAGGATTGCTTGAGTCTAGGAGTTTGAGGCTGTGGTGAGCTATGCCCCCACCACTGTACTTCAGCCTGGGTGACAGAGAAAGACTTTGTCTCAAAAAAGAGAAGAAAAAAAAGACCGGAGAAGGCAGAAAAGATATTAAGATCTTTTTTTTTAAAAGAAAAAACAGGTGTAGCACATAGAAAATGGTTACAAATATGGTAGATCTTAATCCAAATACATCAATAATCACTTTAAATGTGATTGTTGTAAATACATCAAGAGACTGACAGAGTGGTTATAAAAATGACCCAATTATATTTTGTTTACCCAAAGCCCAATTTAAATATTTAGACACAGAAAAATTAAAAGTAAGGAGATAAAGATATGCCATACTAACACAAATCAAAAGAAAGCTGTGGTAGCACACTTTATCTTCAGACAAAGCAGACTTCAGAACAAGAAAAACTATCAGGAATAAAGAAGAACATGACGTGACAACTGGATCAGTCTGTTAGAAGATGTAACTATCCTTAATATTTGTGTGCCTAATAACAAAGTGTCAAATTGCATTATGTAAAAACTGATAGAACTACAAGGAGAAACAAACAAATCCACTATTATTGTTGGAATCTTTAACACACATTTATCAGTAAAAGACAGGTTCAGCAGTTAGAAAATTAGCAAGAATATAGTTCAACTGAATAGCATTCTCAACTAACTAGATCTAATTGACATTGTCTTAGTCTTTTGAGCTGCTGTAACAAAAATACCAAAAACTGGGTGACTTTTAGACAACAAACATTTATTTCTTACAATTCTAGGGGGCAGAGAAGTCCAGGATCAAGGCACTAGCATAGTTGATGTCTGTTGAGGGCCCATTCATCATACATGGCACCTTCTCTATGTGTCATCATGGTGGAAGGGCAAGGCAGCTGTCTGGGATCTCTTTTATAAGGGTACTAATCCCATCCAGGGATCTCTTTTATAAGGATACTAATCCCATCCAGAAGAGCTCTGCCTTTATAACCTGCATCTCCTAAAGGGCCCCACCTCTAGTACCATCACCTTTGGGTTAGTATTTCAACATATGAATTTTGGGGAAACACAACATTGAGATCAAAGCAGACATTTAGAGAATACTTCATTCAATACTAGCAGAGCACACATTCTTCTCAAGCTCACATAGAGCATTCCCCTAGATAGATCACATTCTGGGCCATCAAAACCAACAAATTTAGAAGAATAGAAACCTTAGAAAACATGCTGTCAGACCGTAGTAAAATTAAATGAGAAATAAATAACAGAAAGATAGTGGAAAAATTCCAAAATATTTGGAGATGAAACAACACACTTACAAATAACACATGGGTCAAATAATCAGTCTCAAGAGAAATTAAAAATATTTTGAGGTAAATTAAAATAAAAATGCAACTTATCAAAATTTGTGGGATGCAGTGAAAGCAATTTATAGCATTAAATGCATATATTAAAAAATAAAGATCTAAATAAATTATCTAAATTTCCACCTTAGGAAACTGAGAAAGAAGAACAATATAAACCTAAAGCAAATAGAAGAAAAGAAATAACAAAAGAGCAGAAATCAATGACATTGAAAATAGGAAAACAGTAGAGAAAATCAATGAAACCAAAGGTGGCTCTTTGAAAAGATTAATAAAATTGGTAAGCCTCCAGATAGTCTAACCAAAGAAAAAAGAAGACACACATTACTAATATAAAAAAATGGGCTGGGTGTGGTGGCTCACACCTGTAATCCCAGCAATTTGGGAGGCCAAGGCGGGTGGATCATGAGGTCAGGAGATTGAGACCACGGTGAAACCCCGTCTCTACTAAAAATACAAAAAATTAGCCAGGTGCAGTGGCAGGCGCCTGTAGTCCCAGCTACTCAGGAGGCTGAGGCAGGAGAATGGTGTGAACCCAGGAGGTGGAGCTTGCAGTGAGTGGAGATCGTGCCACTGCACTCCAGCCTGGGCGACAGAGCGAGACTCCGTCCCAAAAAAAAAAAAAAAAAAAATTACCTGGTACCATCACTACTGATTCCATAAACATTAAAAGGAAAATAAAGGTAATTATAAACAGTCAGTGCCAACAAATTTGATAACATATGAAATAGACCAATTCCTTGGAAGATCTAATCTACTAAAACTCACACAAGGAGCAATAGATAATCTGAATAGGTCCCCTCTATAAAAGAAATTGAGTCAATAATAATTTTCCAAATACAAAGTACCAGGCCCAGATGGTATCACTGGTAAATTCCACCAACCATTCAAAGAAAAAAAATCATACTAATTCTCAACAATCTCTTCCAGAAAACAGAAGCAAAAGGAACACTTCCTAACTTATTCTATGTGGCCAGCACTAAGATGTCACTTCTTCCCAACTTGATCTATGGAGTCAATGCAATCTCAGTCAAAAGCCCATCGTTATTTTGTGGCTATCAACAAACTGATTCTAAAGTTTACATGGAAAGGCAAAAACCCAGAACAGCTAACACATTATTGAAGGAGAGTAAGAGAGTTGGAGACTGACACTACCTGGCTTCATAAGCTACCATAACCAACACAGTATGGTATTGGCAAAAGAAGAGACAAGTAAATCGATGAAGCAGGATAGAGAGCTGAGAAATAGAACTACACAAATAAAATCAACTAATCTTTGGCAAAATGTGCAAAGGCAATTCAATAGAGAGATAGTCCTTTCAAAAAATGCTGCTGGAACTTGGTAACTTGATATCTACCTGCAAAAAAATGAATTTAGATACTGACCTTATACTTTCCACAAAAATTAACTGATAGTGGATCATAGACTTAAATGTAAAATGCAAAACTGTAAAACTTTTAGATGATGTCGTCAAAGAAAATCTAGGTGACCTTGGCTCTGGCTGTAATTTTTTAGATACAGCACTAAAAAACACAATCTATGAGAGGAAAAATTGTTACATTGAATTTTATTAAGATTAAAAACTTCTTTGCAGATGACATTGTTAAGAGAAGAAAAAAAAAACAAGCCAGAAAGTGGGAGAGAATATTTGTAAAATATATATTTGATAAAGATGTGTATCTGAAGCATATAAAGAACTTCTTTTTTAAAAAAGAAAGTGAAAACAAACATGTTAGCTAAAAGGATAACTACTTGTATAATCTTAATGAGTTTTCAACTTAAACATTTTTCCAATTGGAAATAGGATTAATTTTAGGGCTTTCATATGTATTACATTTTGAAGACTTCTTAAAAAATGACATAAAGAGAATGAAAGTCAAGCCAAACTCAGGAGAACATTTTTTTTTTTTTTTTTTTGAGACGGAGTCTCGCTGTGTCGCCCAGGCTGGAGTGCAGTGGTGTGATCTCGGCTCACTGCAAGCTCCGCCTCCCGGGTTCACACCATTCTCCTGCCTCAGCCTCCCGAGTAACTGGGACTACAGGCGCCCACCACCACACCTGGCTACTTTTTTTGTGTTTTCAGTAACGACGGGGTTTCACCGTGTTAGCCAGGATGGTCTCGATCTTCTGACCTCGTGATCCATCCTCCTCGGCCTCCCAAAGTGCTGGGATTACAGGCGTAAGCCACCGTGCCGGCCAGAACATATTTTAATACATATCACCAATAAAGGATTAGTATAGAACATATGCAATGATGTATAAATCTATAAGATAGATGACCACACAATTGGAAAATAGGCAAAAGATATGAACTGGTGTTTCACAAAAGAGAAAATATGTGTGGCATATAACCCTAAGAAGAGATGCTCTGTCTCGCTAGTAATCATGGAAATACCAGGTAGAACCACAGTTAGATCTTTTATACCCACTAGATTGCCAAAAGTGAACAACTCTGACCATATAAAGCATTGCAGAGTATGAGAACAAATTGGAAATCTTCTATATTGCTGGTGAGAAAGTACATTGTACAGCCACATCGGAAAAATGTTTGGCATTATCTTTAATACTTTTTGATACACAAAGCGATTTTTATGAGACGTTCATGTGTATTTATGTTAACAAAAACTGGAAACAATCCATCAGGGAAATAATGGAATATAGTATAGCAGAGAAAATGAATAAACTCCAATTATGTGCTACAACGTGGATGACTCTTAGAAACATTATACTGAGTAAACATAGCGTGTTGAAGAACCTTCATATAAAGAACTCTTAAAATACAACAGTAAGAAAACAAAGAGCCCAATTAAAAAATGTCAAAAGATCTGAATAGACATCTCACTAAAGAATAAATGGCAAAGAGACATGAATAGATGCGCAACATCGTATGTCACTAGGGAATTCATATTAAAACCACAGTGAGGTACCACTATACACTTATTAGGATGGCTAAAAAACAAAAAAATAAAAAACAAACGACTTCGACAAACAGCAACACAAAACCTTGACAAAGCCAGATGCTGGTGAAGATGTGTCACAACAGAAACTCTCATTCATTGTTCATTGGAATGCAAAATGGTACAGCCAGTTTGGAAAACAGTTTGGCAGTTTCTTACAAAACCAAACATACTCTTACCATATGATCTAGCAATTGCATCCATGGTTATGTACCCAAATGGGTTGAAGATTTATGTTCATATAAACACATGCACATGAATAGCAGCTTTATTCATAATTGCCAAAACTTGGAAGAAATCAAGATATCCTTCAGCAGGTAAATGGTAAACTGTGGCTCATACAGATAATGGAATATTATTGTGTTAAAAATAAATGAGCTATCAAGCCATAAAAATATGTGGAGGAAACTTAAATGCATATTATTGAGTGAAAGAAGCCATTCTGAAAAGAATTCATGATTCCAACATATGGCATTTTGGAAAAAGCAAAAGTATGGAGACGGTAAAATGATCAGTGGTTGCTAGGGGTTAGGAAGGATGGAGGAATGAATAGGCAAAGCTCAGACGATTTTTAGGGCAGTGAAGTGATTCTGTATGATACTATAATGGTGGATACATGACATTAAGCAGTGTGAAAACATGTAGAAATGTAGAACATACAGTAAACTCTAATGTAAACTGTGGACTTTGGTTTATAATAATATGTCAGTATTGGTTCATCAGTTGTAACAAACATACACATTATGCAAGATGTTAATAATAGGGGAAACTGTGAACCAGGATAGTGGGATATGTGAGAACTTTCTTTCTTGTCTGACCAATTTTCTGCAAACCTAAAACTTTTGTTTTTTTTAAAAAATTACTAATTTAAAAGCAATGTAATATATTATTTTTCTTTCATACTTTTGTAACAATACATAGTAAATTTTTTATTTAACAAGTGCCAGAAAACAGATATATAGTAAAAAATATATACTAACAAAAGCAATTTATGGTCATTGGCTTTTAAAGCAAAATTTTATTTAAATAGACTCTTCTAAACTTTAAGTATAAAAAGTATAAATTAATGGAAAAATTTGAGATTATATGTATGCCATGAACATTATAATATGTGAAACTCTAAATTAAAAGTCTAAAATCTGAAAAATTGTTTAAGATGAGTTTTAGCTTAACCAAGGAGTTAGCTTAACCCAAGGAGTTAAGCTAAAATACTGTTTCTGTGAGCGTGGTCCACTGTGTATTCATGGACCATAAAGACTATCCTGGTGTGTCATGTACTAATTTTAAAATGTGGTGGGGCGTGGTGGCTCATGCCTGTAATCCCAACACTTTGGGAGGCCGAGGCGGGTGGATCATGAGGTCAGGAGATTGAGACCATCCTGGCCAACATGGTGAAACCCCGTCTCTACTAAAAATACAAAAATTAACTGGGCGTGATGGCACGTGCCTGTAATTGCAGCTACTCTGGAGGCTGAGGCAGGTAAATTGCTTGAACCAGGGAGTCAGAGGTTGCAGTGAACTGAGATGGCGCCACTGCATTCCAGCTTGGTGACACAGCAAGACTCCCTCTCAAAACAAAACAAACAAACAAAAAAAAAAAAAAAAAAAAAAAAAACAAACAAACAAAAAGCAAGACTTCTTTCTTTGTGTCACAGATGAGTAATATATATTTTCCTGGATGCCCATTTGGCGTTTCAGCATTTTGGAAAAATACAAAAAAGTCATGGGATAAATTTCTTCTTCTTCTTCTTCTTTCTTCTTTCTTCTTCTTCTTCTTCTTTTTTTTTTTTTTTTTTTGAGACGGAGTCTCGCTCTGCCGCCCAGGCTGGAGTGCAGTGGCCGGATCTCAGCTCACTGCAATCTCCGCCTCCCGGGTTCACGCCATTCTCCTGCCTCAGCCTCCCGAGTAGTTGGGACTACAGGCGCCCGCCACCGCGCCCGGCTAGTTTTTTGTATTTTTTAGTAGAGACGGGGTTTCACCGTGTTAGCCAGGATGGTCTCGATCTCCTGACCTCGTGATCCGCCCGTCTCGGCCTCCCAAAGTGCTGGGATTACAGGCTTGAGCCACCGCGCCCGGCCCCTTTCTTCTTCTTTCTTCTTTCTTCTTTCTTCTTTCTCCTTCTCCTTCTCCTCCTTCTCATTCTCCTCCTTCTCCTCCTTCTCCGTCGTCGTCTTCCCCGCCTTCCCCTCCTTCCCCTCCTTCCCCTCCTTCTCCTCCTCCTCCTCCTCCTCCTCCTCCCTCCTCCTCCTTCTTCTTTAAATGAGACAGGGTCTCACTCTGTCACCTAGGTTGGAGTGCAATGGTGTGATCATAGCCCACTGTGGCCTTGAACTCCTGGGCTCAAGTGATCCTCCTGCCTCAGTCTCTCAAGTAGGTGTATGCCACCATAACTGGCCAGAAAAAAGTTCTTTACTAGGAATAATCGAGGAACAGATGAGTGAATTAGCTAGCTAGTACTATTGATTTCATCTGGAACCTAGAGATAAAAAGCATGACAGAGCCAGTGAAGGGGCATGTGAAAAAGATCAGCAATACTAACATATTTCTAGTATGAGTTCCAGAACAAGAGAATGAAGAAAATTTAGAAAAAGCAATATTCTAAACAAAGATAACTAAAAATTTTCCAGAATTGAGAAAAGATTTATTCCATATCAAAAGTATACTTTGAGTACTGAGCAGGATAAATATAAAATAGTTTTAGGACTTTGAATTGCAGAACTCAGGCTCAATTTATGTTAATCCTGCCTGTAAATGTCTTCAGGCTCCATTTCATTCTTTTGCCCTTTATGTCACCTTTCCTGTTTCCTCTTTTTCTTTAAGCCATGTTGTCTGGATTCTGATCTGGCTCCACTGAGCCTAATCTTCACTTCCCAGTTTCATTTAATAAAATTGTCAAAATCCTTTCTGGGTGGAATGCTGGGAAGATTGATTTAGCTGGGATCAAGTATGGACACTTGGTTCTCTTGTGTCTTACCTTTACCAGCCCCTCTCCAAGTTATAGGGAACCAAACATCATCCTTTCACTGCCAGCTCAGGAAGTTATATCTAATCCCTACCATCTGCATCCTAGAATCCCAGCGTCAATGTGCCTGGAAGAAATAGACAAGTCCCCATGAGGTTTTGGGTGAATTCTCCCTTCACTCAATTCCTATATTCTATATAAAATTCCTTTCCTTCTCCCACCACCTCTGCTCTTCCTGCCCATCCCCAGAGGTTACAACCTTTTGCCTTTACATAAGGAGCACCTCTTTGTGGTCATCATTCCTGTGTAGGGAGATGGCTTATTATTAGAAAAGGGGAACAGTGATTTGTACAGATATGAATAAGGCCCCTTCAGCAGGGTCTCGTGATCAAATATTTGTCTCATAGTAACTGTCCCTCAACAGGTTCATCATAGTAAACCTGAAGAATATGAGTAATGAAGTAATGAGAGGAACATAATATGATTAATTTTGGACTAGCAGAAGGCTTCTTAGGATGCTAGAAGACAATAAACAGTAACTTTTAAATGCTGAAGAATACAGATATTAGCCTAGAATTTCTTAAATTAATTTTTAATTATTGTGGATATATATCAGCCTAGAATTTTAGTCTAGTTTTATGCCATTGTTCAAGAGTGATGACAGGGCTGAGTGCAGTGACTCATGTCTATAATCCCAGTGATTTGGGAGGTTGAGATGGGAAGAGTGCTTGAGGCCAGGAGTTTGAACTCAGTCTGGGCAACATAGTAATACTCTGTCTCTTTTAAAAACAAAGCTAGTCATGGTGGCTTCCAGCACTTTGGGAGGTAAAGGGGGAAGTATTGCTTGAGCCCAGGAGTTTGAAACCAGCCTGGGCAATAAGTGAGACCTTGTCACCACACACACACACACACACACACACACACACACACACACACACACACACACAAAAATTAGCCAAGCATGGCGGTATGTGCCTGTAGTCCCAGCTACTTGGGAGGCTCAGGTAGATTGCTTGAGCCTGAAAGGTCAAAGCTACAGTGATACAGTGAGCCAAGATCACCTCATTGCACTTCAGCCTGGGTGACACAGAGCCTGTCTCTAAATAAAAAAAAGAGATGACAATATGTAGCACTTTTGAGACATACAACCTCAAAATCACTTATTATCTATAGACTCTAAAACTATTTAAAAAGTAATATACTCTAGCAAGAAGAAAGAGGAACTCAGAGTAAAGGTGTAAAATACAAAAGAAAATGGTTAGAACAAACATTGATAAAATATAGTGGTAAATTTAATAAATTTTGACTTAAAATCAGATTATTTTGTGTTAAATTCATATTTTGTGTGTTTTGATATAAATACCTTATGTAATATTACATAAATATTATATTATGTTAAAATATAAAGCTCTAAAACTCTGCATTCTTCTTGGCCTTTTGGCTAAAATTAAATGTAAAACTTTAGACAGCAATAACAAGTTGAAGAAGTTGCATTTCATTTTATTTTTTATTTCAATAGTTTTTGGGGTACATGGTTTTTTGTTACATGGATAAGTTACTTAGTGGTAATTTCTGAGATTTTGGTGCACCCATCACCCGAGCAATAAACACTGTACACAATGTGTAGTGCTTTATCATCCCTCGCCCTCCTACCCGCTTCCCCTAGTCCCAAAAGTCCACTGTATAACTCTTATGCCTTTGTGTCCTCATAGCTTATTTCCCACTTATGAGTGAAAACATATGATGTTTGGTTTTCCATTCCTGAGTTACTTCATTTAGAATAATGGTCTCCAAGTCAATCCAGTTTGCTGTGAAAGCAATTATTTCATTCCTTTTTTGGCTAAGTGATTATTCCATGGTGTATATATATCACATTCACATTTTCTTTATCTACTTGTTGACTGATGGGTGTTTGGACTGGTTTCATATTTTTACAGTTGCAAATTATGCTGCTATAAACATGTGCTCACAAGTGTCTTTTTCATATAATGACTTCTTTTCCTCTGGGTAGATACCCAATAGTGGGATTGCTGGATCAAATGGTAGATCTACTTTTAGTTCTTTGAGGAATCTCCATACTGTTTTCCATAGTGGTTGTACTAGTTTACATTTCCACCAGCAGTGTATAAGTGTTCCCTTTTCACTGCATCCATGCCAACATCTATTATTTTTTGAGTTTTTAAAGGAGTAAGGTGGTAGCTCATTGAGGTTTTAATTTGTACTTCCCTGATAATTAGTGATATTGAGCATTTTAAAATATGTTTTTGGCCATTTGTATATCTTCTTTTGAGAATTATCTATTCACATCTTTAGCCCAGTTTTTGATGTGGTTATTTGTTTCTTTGTTGCTTATTTGTTTGAGGTATTTGTAGATTCTGGATATCAGTCCTTTGTTGGATGCATAGTTTGTGAATATTTTCTCCTATTCTGTGGGTTGTCTATTGACTCTGCTGGTTATTTCTTCTTTTTTTTTTTTGTTTTTGAGACGGAGTCTTGCTCTGTCACCCAGGCTGGAGTGTGGTGGCGCCATCTCGGCTCACTGCAAGCTTTGCCTCCCGGGTTCACGCCATTCTCCTGCCTCAGCCTCCTGAATAACTGGGACTACAGGCGCCCGCCACCACACCTGGCTAATTTCTTTTGTATTTTAGTAGAGATGGGGTTTCACCACGTTAGCCAGGATGCTCTCGATCTCCTGACCTTGTGATCCACCCATCTCCGCCTCCCAAAGTGCTGGGATTACAGGCGTGAGCCACCGCGCCCAGCCGACTCTGCTGGTTATTTCTTTTGCTGCAGTGAAGCTTTTTAGTTTAATTAGGTCCCATCTATTTATTTTTGTTTTTGTTGCATTTGTTTTTGGGTTCTTGACCATGAACTCTTTGCATAAGTCAATGTCTAGAAGAGTTTTACCAATGTTATCTTCTAGAATTTTTACGGTTTCAGGTCTTAGATTTAAGTCTTTGATCCATCTTGGGTTGATTTTTGTATAAGGTGAGTGACAAGGATCCAGTTTCATTCCTCTACATGTGGCTTACCAATTATCCCAGCACTATTTGTTAAATAAGGTGTCCTTTGCTCACTTCATGTTTTTGTTTGCTTTGCCAGAGATCAGTTGTCCCTTAAGTACTTGACTTTATTTCTGGGTTCTCTATTTTGTTTCACTGGTCTATGTACCTATTTTTATACCAGTACCATGCTGTTTTAGTAACTGTAGCCTTGTAGTATAGTTTGAAGTCAGTTAAAGTGATACTTCCATATTTGTTCTTTTTGCTTAGTATTGCTTTGGCTATGCAGGGTCTTTTTTGGTTCCATATGAATTTTAAGAGTGTTTTTTCCTAGTTCTGTGAAGAATAATGATGGTACTTTGATGCTAATTGCATTGAATCTGTAAATTGCTTTTGGCTGTATGGTCATTTTCACAGTATTGATTCTATCCATCCATGAGCAGGGAATGTGTTTCCATTGTTTGTGTCATTGATAATTTCTTTCAGCAGTGTTTTGTAGTTTTCCTTGTAGAGATCTTTCACCTCCTTGGTTAGGTATATTTGCAGGCTGTTTTTGTTTTTTTTTTTGTTTTTGTTTTTTTTTGCAGCTGTTGTAAAAGGGATTGAATTCTTGATTTGTTTTTCAGCTTGGTAATTGTTGATATATAGCAGTGCTAATGATTTGTGTACATTCATTTTGTATTCTGAAGCTTTACTGAAGTCATTTATAAGATCTATGAGCTTTCTCGATGAGTCTTTGGGATATTCTAGGTATATGATCATATAATCTGTGAACAGTGACAGTGTGACTTCCTCTTTACCAATTTGGATGCCCTTTATTTCTTTCTCTTATCTGATTGCTCTGGCTAGGACTTCCAGTACTGTGTTGAATAGAAGTGGTGAGAGTGGGCATCCTTGTCTTGTTCCAGTTCTCAGGGGGAATGCTTTCAATTTTTCCCTGTTCAGTAGAATGTTGACTGTGGGTTTGGAATAGATAGCTTTTATTACTTTGAGGTAAGTCCCTTCTGCCAATTTTGCTGAGGGTTTTAATCATAAAGGCATGCTGGATTTTGTCAAATGCTTTTTCTAGATCTATTGAGATAATCATGTGATTTTTGTTTTTATTTCTGCTTATGTGATATATTACATTTGTTGACTTGCATCTTCAAACCATCTCTACATTCCTATTATCAAACCCAGTTGATCATGGTGTATTATCTTTTTGATATGCTGTTGGATTCAATTAGCTAATATTTTGTTGAGGATTTTTGCATCTATGTTCATCAGTGATATCGGTCTGTAGCTTTCTTTTTTTGTTTTGTTTTTTTCCTGGTTTTGGAATTAGGGTGATACTGGCTTCATAGAATGATCCTTAGGGAAGATCCATCTTTCTCTATTTTTTGGGGAATAGTTTCAGTAAGGTTGGTACTGATTTTTCTTTGAATGTCTGGTAGAATTTATCTGTGAATTCATTTGGGCCTGGACTTTTTTTTTGTAGGCAATTTTAAAAATTACGCTTTTAATCTCGCTGTTATTGGTCTGTTAAGTTACTATTTCCTCATGTTGTAATCTAGGAGGGTTGTATATTTCCAGGAATTTAACCATCTCTTCTAAATTTTCTGGTTTGTATGCATAAGGTGTTCATAGTAGCCTTGAATGATCTTTTGCATTTCTTTGATATTGGTTTTAATATCTCTGTTTCATTTCTAATTGAGCTAATTTGGATCTTCTCTCTTCTTGGTTAATCTTACTAATGTTCTATCAATTTTATTTATCTTTTTCAAAGAATCAGCTTTTTGTTTCATTTATCTTTTGTATTTTTTTGTTTCAATTTCATTTAGTTCTGCTCTGATCTTGGTTATTTCTTTTCTTCTGGGTTGGGATTTTGTTTGTTCTTGTTTCTCTAGTTCTTTGAGCCGTGGCCTTAGATTGTCTGCTTGTGCTCTTTCAGACTTTTTGATGTAGGCATTTAATCCTATGAATTGTTCTCTTAACACTGCTTTTGCTGTATCCCAGAGGCTTTTTTATGTTATGTCACTATTACCATTCAGCTCAAAGAATTTTTAAATTTATATTTTGATTTCATTGTTGGCCCAAAGATTATTCAAGAGCAGATTATTTAATTTCCACGTGTTTGGATGGTTTTGAGGGTTCCTTTTGGAGTTAATTTCCAGTTTTATTCCACTGTGATCTAAGAGGATAGTTGATATAATTTTGATTTTCTTGAATTTATTGAGACTTGTTTTGTGACCTGTCATTTGGTCTATCTTGGAGAATGTTTACGTGCTGAAGAAAAGAATGTGTATTCTCAATTGTTGGGTTGAATGTTCTACAAATATCTATGAAGTCCGTTTGTTCTAGTATATAGTTTAAGTCCATTATTTGTTGATTATCCGTGTTGATGACCAAGTCTACTGCTGTCAGTGGAGTATTGAAGTCCCCCACTATTATTGTATTGCTGTCTGTCTCATTTCTTAGGTTTAGTAGTAATTGTTTTATAAATTTGGGAGCTCCAGTGTTAAGTACATATGTATTTAGGTTTGTGATATTTTCCTGTTGGACTATTTTTTTAAATCATTATATAATGTCCCTCTTTGCCTTTTTATACTGTTGTTGCTTTAAAGCCTATTTTGTTTGATATAAAAGTAGCCACTCTTGCTCACTTTTGGTTTTCATTTGTGTGGAATATCGTTTTTTACCCCTTTACCTTTAGGTTATGTGACTCCTTATGTGTTGGGTGAGTCTCTTGAAGACAGCAGGTACTTGATTGGTGGGGTTTTATCCATTCTGCTATTCCATATCTTTTAAGTGGAACATTTAGGCCATTTACATTCAATGTTAGTATTGAGATGATATGTACTGTTCTATTCATCATGTTAATTGTTGCCTTAAAACCTTGTTTTTTTTTCCCTGTTGTGTTATTGCTTTTTGGATTCTGTGAAATTTATGCTTTAAGGAGGTTCTATTTTGGTGTATTTTGAGGTTCTTTTTCTTCAAGATTTAGAACTCCTTTTGGGATTTCTTGTAGTGCTGGCTTAGTAGTGGCAAATTCTCTCAGCATTTGTTTGTCTGAAAAAGACTTAATCTCACTTTCATTCATGAAGCTTAGTTTTGCTGGATACAAAATTCTTGACTGACAATTATTTTGTCTCAGGAGGCTAAATATGGGACCTCAATTCCTTCTGGCTTTGTAAGGTTTCTGCTGAGAAGTCTTCTGTTAATCTGATAGGTTTTCCTCTATAGTCCACCTGATGCTTTTGTCTCACAGCTCTTAAGATCCTTTTGTCCATCTTGACTTTAGATAGCCTGATGAATATATGCCTAGGTGATGATCTTTCTGCAATGAATTTCCCAGGTGTTTTTGAGCTTTTTGTATTTGGATGTCTAGGTTGCTAGCAGGGCCAGGGAAGTTTTCCTCAATTATTCCCTCAAATAAGTTTTCCAAACTTCTAGATTTATTTTCTTCTCCAGGAATACCAACTATTCTTAGGTTTGATCGTTTAAGATAATCCCAAATATTTTGGAAGGGTTGTTTTTTTTTTTTCCCTTGTCTCTGTCTGATTGGGTTAATTCAAAAGCCTTGTCTTTGAGCTCTGAAGTTCTTTCTTCTACTTGTTCTACTCTATTGTTGAAACTTTCCAGGCATTTTGTATTTCTCTAAGTGTGTCTTTCATTTCCAGAAGTTGTGATTATTTTTTCTTTTTGATATCTATTTCTCTGGATATTTTTTCATCCATATTCTGTATTTTTTAATATAATTTTAAAAGTTGGTTTTCACCTTTCTTTGATATCTCCTTGAGTAGCTTAATAATCAACCTTCTGCATTCTTTATTTGGCAATTCAGAGATTTCTTCTTGGTTTGGATTTGTTGCTGGGAATCTTTTGGGGGTGTTACAGAACCCTATTTTGTCATATTACCAGAAGTACTTTTCTAGTTCCTTCTCATTTGGGTAGACTATTTCAGGATGTTATAGGCTGTGGAATTAGGTATTATCTTCTTCCTGGGATCAGGTTTATTCTGTAATGAGTTGCTGTAATGGCCTGAGCTGGTTGGCCTCTAGCCAGGAGGTGGCAGTTTCAAGAGAACGCTAGCTGCTGTAGTGGTAGGGGGCTCTAAGCTTGCCCTAACACGTCCAGGGTAAGTATTTTGGTTTCTCAGGTGATGGACTCCTAGGAGTTTCTGTTTTGTGTTTGGCTACCAGGGTGGGTAGGGAAATACCATCAGGTGCGGGCAGGATTAGGTGGGTCTGGGCTCAGACTCTCCTTGGGTGGGGCCTGCCATGGCCACTGTGGGGGTTGAGGGGTGATTCTCAGGTCAATGGGGTTATGTTCTAGAGGGGATTATGGCTGCCTTTGCTGTGTCCAGGCAAGTGGGGGATAGTGGTAGCAAGTGGCCTCAGCCAGCTCCCACATAGTTGGAAAGTCTAGTCTCACTCCATGGTGCCATGCTGAAACCTTACCCCAGGCCGTGAGCTACCCTGCTAAGAAACAACCTCGCTTTCAGACCTCACCCTTTCTAGTCTGCCTACTCTGTCTGCAGTGGCTCCTGCACTCCTGCACTCACTCGTATCCACAGCTGCTCCCACTCATCCCTCAGACTCTGCTCAAGAAAATTTGTGCCCAGTTGAATCCACTAGCAATTTCAGTTGGAAACTTCCTTCACCCTGTGAGCCCCTCCCCTACAATTCCACTGGCTGCCTTTGCCAAGGGTCCCTGTAAGATATAGTCAGGGATGGCTTCCCTGGGCTCAAACTGGGGACTAGGAGTGCATGCAAGGCACTTCCTGCTGCTACTTCTATTTTTATATTTTTCATGACTCCCTAAATCCGTTTTATCTCTAGGTAAGGTTAAGTCCTTCTCCTGTGATTTGAATTTTAAGAGTCCCCAGTGGGGATGTGGGTTCAGAGGTAGGTCCCCTGCCTTACACTTTGGGAACTCACAGTTTTCCGCCTGTTTCATGCAACTTACAGCAACTGAAAGCAGACACTTTCAAAGAGTCTGTGAATTCTTTTGGTTTTTCTAGTACATTTCTTCTGTGATTGTTGGAGCAAAAGATCAGGGTGTGAGTCTCCACACACTGTTTTGTTTGTCCATGTGGGAGCTGCATGTTAGCCCTGTCTCCTGTA
Organism: Macaca thibetana thibetana; assembly: GCF_024542745.1. Lineage (NCBI taxonomy): Eukaryota > Metazoa > Chordata > Mammalia > Primates > Cercopithecidae > Macaca > Macaca thibetana. The sequence continues at coordinate 48,811,451 of NC_065591.1, forward strand.
TGCCATCTTCCCCACTTCTCCAGAAGTTGCCTTTTATTGGGTAAAGCATGACAAGGGTCATGTTATTTAAGGAGGGGGCTGTATATACTGAATTCCTTTAGATATTTTTGTAATCTTTATAGTCAAGTATATTAAATAACATTAAGGGTAACCATTAAATAAATGGACATACTGTCTATAGCATTCAAATTAGCAGAGAGGGAAAGGGGGAGGGGCATAGAAATCATATGAGTCTCAAATAGATAGGAAAGGAGTATAAAACTAAAGAGCGGGGGCGGAGCAAGATGGCCGAATAGGAACAGCTCCAGTCTCCAACTCCCAGCATGAGCGACACAGAAGACTGGTGATTTCTGCATTTTCAACTGAGGTACTGGGTTCATCTCACTGGGGAGTGCCGGACGATCGGTGCTGGTCAGCTGCTGCAGCCCGACCAGCGAGAGCTGAAGCAGGGCGAGGCATTGCCTCACCTGGGACGCGCAAGGGGGAAGGGAATCCCTTTTCCTAGCCAGGGGAACTAAGACACACAACACCTGGAAAATCGGGTAACTCCCACCCCAATACTGCGCTTTAAGCAAACAGGCACACCAGGAGATCATATCCCACACCTGGCTGGAAGGGTCCCACACCCACGGAGCCTCCCTCATTGCTAGCACAGCAGTCTGTGATCTACCGGCAAGGCAGCAGCGAGGCTGGGGGAGGGGAGCCCGCCATTGCTGAGGCTTAAGTAGGTAAACAAAGCTGCTGGGAAGCTCGAACTGGGTGGAGCTCACAGCAGCTCAAGGAAACCTGCCTGTCTCTGTAGACTCCACCTCTGGGGACAGGGCACAGTAAACAATAACAAACGCAGCAGAAAGCTCTGCAGACGCAAACGACTCTGTCTGACAGCTTTGAAGAGAGCAGTGGATCTCCCAACACGGAGGTTGAGATCTGAGAAGGGACAGACTCCCTGCTCAAGTGGGTCCCTGACCCCTGAGTAGCCTAACTGGGAGACATCCCCCACTAGGGGCAGTCTGACACCCCACACCTCACAGGGTGGAGTACACCCCTGAGAGGAAGCTTCCAAAGCAAGAATCAGACAGCTACACTCGCTGTTCAGAAATATTCTATCTTCTGCAGCCTCTGCTGCTGATACCCAGGCAAACAGGGTCTGGAGTAGACCTCAAGAAATCTCCAACAGACCTACAGCTGAGGGTCCTGACTGTTAGAAGGAAAACTATCAAACAGGAAGGACACCTACACCAAAACCCCATCAGTACATCACCATCATCAAAGACCAGAGGCAGATAAAACCACAAAGATGGGGAAAAAGCAGGGCAGAAAAGCTGGAAATTCGAAAAATAAGAGCACATCTGCCCCGGCAAAGGAGCGCAGCTCATCGCCAGCAACGGATCAAAGCTGGACGGAGAATGACTTTGACGAGATGAGAGAAGAAGGCTTCAGTCCATCAAATTTCTCAGAGCTAAAAGAGGAATTACGTACCCAGCGCAAAGAAACTAAAAATCTTGAAAAAAAAGTGGAAGAATTGATAGCTAGAGTAATTAATGCAGAGAAGGTCATAAATGAAATGAAAGAGATGAAAACCATGACACGAGAAATACGTGACAAATGCACAAGCTTCAGTAACCAACTCGATCAACTGGAAGAAAGAGTATCAGCGATTGAGGATCAAATGAATGAAATGAAGCGAGAAGAGAAACCAAAAGAAAAAAGAAGAAAAAGAAATGAACAAAGCCTGCAAGAAGTATGGGATTATGTAAAAAGACCAAATCTACGTCTGATTGGGGTGCCTGAAAGTGAGGGGGAAAATGGAACCAAGTTGGAAAACACTCTTCAGGATATCATCCAGGAGAACTTCCCCAACCTAGTAGGGCAGGCCAACATTCAAATCCAGGAAATACAGAGAACGCCACAAAGATACTCCTCGAGAAGAGGAACTCCAACACACATAATTGCCAGATTCACCAAAGTTGAAATGAAGGAAAAAATCTTAAGGGCAGCCAGAGAGAAAGGTCGGGTTACCCACAAAGGGAAGCCCATCAGACTAACAGCAGATCTCTCGGCAGAAACTCTACAAGCCAGAAGAGAGTGGGGGCCAATATTCAACATTCTTAAAGAAAAGAATTTTAAACCCAGAATTTCATATCCAGCCAAACTAAGTTTCATAAGTGAAGGAGAAATAAAATCCTTTACAGATAAGCAAATGCTTAGAGATTTTGTCACCACTAGGCCTGCCTTACAAGAGACCCTGAAGGAAGCACTCAACATGTAAAGGAACAACCGGTACCAGCCATTGCAAAAACATGCCAAAATGTAAAGACCATTGAGGCTAGGAAGAAACTGCATCAACTAATGGGCAAAATAACCAGCTAACATCATAATGACAGGATCAAGTTCACACATAACAATCTTAACCTTAAATGTAAATGGACTAAATGGTCCAATTAAAAGACACAGACTGGCAAACTGGATAAAGAGTCAAGACCCATCAGTCTGCTGTATTCAGGAGACCCATCTCACACGCAGAGACATACATAGGCTCAAAATAAAGGGATGGAGGAAGATTTACCAAGCAAATGGAGAACAAAAAAAAGTGGGGGTTGCAATCCTAGTCTCTGATAAAACAGACTTTAAACCATCAAAGATCAAAAGAGACAAAGAAGGCCATTACATAATGGTAAAGGGATCAATTCAACAGGAAGAGCTAACTATCCTAAATATATATGCACCCAATACAGGAGCACACAGATTCATAAAGCAAGTCCTTAGAGACTTACAAAGAGACTTAGACTCCCATACAATAATAATGGGAGATTTCAACACTCCCCTGTCAACATTAGACAGATCAACAAGACAGAAAGTTAACAAGGATATCCAGGAATTGAACTCATCTCTGCAGCAAGCAGACCTAATAGACATCTATAGAACTCTCCACCCCAAATCAACAGAATATACATTCTTCTCAGCACCACATCGTACTTACTCCAAAATTGACCACGTAATTGGAAGTAAAGCACTCCTCAGCAAATGTACAAGAACAGAAATTATAACAAACTCTCTCAGACCACAGTGCAATCAAACTAGAACTCAGGACTAAGAAACTCAATCAAAACCGCTCAACTACATGGAAACCGAACAACCTGCTCCTGAATGACTACTGGGTACATAACGAAATGAAGGCAGAAATAAAGATGTTCTTTGAAACCAATGAGAACAAAGATACAACATACCAGAATCTCTGGGACACATTTAAAGCAGTGTGTGGAGGGAAATTTATAGCACTAAATGCCCACAAGAGAAAGCAGGAAAGATCTAAAATTGACACTCTAACATCACAATTAAAAGAACTAGAGAAGCAAGAGCAAACACATTCGAAAGCTAGCAGAAGGCAAGAAATAACTAAGATCAGAGCAGAACGGAAGGAGATAGAGACACAAAAAACCCTCCAAAAAATCAATGAATCCAGGAGTTGGTTTTCTGAAAACATCAACAAAATTGACAGACCACTAGCAAGACTAATAAAGAAGAAAAGAGAGAAGAATCAAATCGACGCAATTAAAAATGATAAAGGGGATATCACCACCGACCCCAAAGAAATACAAACTACCATCAGAGAATACTATAAACACCTCTACGCAAATAAACTGGAAAATCTAGAAGAAATGGATAATTTCCTGGACACTTACACTCTTCCAAGACTAAACCAGGAAGAAGTGGAATCCCTGAATAGACCAATAGCAGGCTCTGAAATTGAGGCAATAATTAATAGCCTACCAACCAAAAAAAGTCCAGGACCAGATGGATTCACAGCTGAATTCTACCAGAGGTACAAGGAGGAGTTGGTACCATTCCTTCTGAAACTATTCCAATCAATAGAAAAAGAGGGAATCCTCCCTAACTCATTTTATGAGGCCAACATCATCCTGATACCAAAGCCTGGCAGAGACACAACAAAAAAAGAGAATTTTAGACCAATATCCCTGATGAACATCGATGCAAAAATCCTCAATAAAATACTGGCAAACCTGATTCAGCAACACATCAAAAAGCTTATCCACCATGATCAAGTGGGCGTCATCCCTGGGATGCAAGGCTGGTTCAACATTCGCAAATCAATAAACATAATCCAGCATATAAACAGAACCAAAGACAAGAACCACATGATTATCTCAATAGATGCAGAAAAGGCTTTTGACAAAATTCAACATCCCTTCATGCTAAAAACGCTCAATAAATTCGGTATTGATGGAACGTACCTCAAAATAGTAAGAGCTATTTATGACAAACCCACAGCCAATATAATACTGAATGGGCAAAAACTGGAAAAATTCCCTTTGAAAACTGGCACAAGACAGGGATGCCCTCTCTCACCACTCCTATTCAACATAGTGTTGGAAGTTCTGGCTAGGGCAATTAGGCAAGAGAAAGAAATCAAGGGTATTCAGTTAGGAAAAGAAGAAGTCAAATTGTCCCTGTTTGCAGATGACATGATTGTCTATTTAGAAAACCCCATTGTCTCAGCCCAAAATCTCCTTAAGCTGATAAGAAACTTCAGCAAAGTCTCAGGATACAAAATTAATGTGCAAAAATCACAAGCCTTCTTATACACCAGTAACAGACAAACAGAGAGCCAAATCAGGAATGAACTTCCATTCACAATTGCTTCAAAGTGAATAAAATACCTAGGAATCCAACTTACAAGGGATGTAAAGGACCTCTTCAAGGAGAACTACAAACCACTGCTCAGTGAAATAAAAGAGGACACAAACAAATGGAAGAACATACCATGATCATGGATAGGAAGAATCAATATCGTGAAAATGGCCATACTGCCCAAGGTAATTTATAGATTCAATGCCATCCCCATCAAGCTACCAATGAGTTTCTTCACAGAATTGGAAAAAACTGCTTTAAAGTTCATATGGAACCAAAAAAGAGCCCACATCTCCAAGACAATCCTAAGTCAAAAGAACAAAGATGGAGGCATCACGCTACCTGACTTCAAACTATACTACAAGGCTACAGTAACCAAAACAGCATGGTACTGCTAGGAAAACAGAGATATAGACCAATGGAACAGAACAGAGTCCTCAGAAATAATAGCACACATCTACAGCCATCTGATCTTTGACAAACCTGAGAGAAAGAAGAAATGGGGAAAGGATTCCCTATTTAATAAATGGTGCTGGGAAAATTGGCTAGCCATAAGTAGAAAGCTGAAACTGGATCCTTTCCTTACTCCTTATACGAAAATTAATTCAAGATGGATTAGAGACTTAAATGTTAGACCTAATACCATAAAAATCCTAGAGGAAAACCTAGGTAGTACCATTCAGGACATAGGCATGGGCAAAGACTTCATGTCTAAAACACCAAAAGCAACAGCAGCAAAAGCCAAAATTGACCAATGGGATCTCATTAAACTAAAGAGCTTCTGCACAGCAAAAGAAACTACCATCAGAGTGAACAGGCAACCTACAGAATGGGAGAAAATTTTTGCAATCTACTCATCTGACAAAGGGCTAATATCCAGAACCTACAAAGAACTCAAACACATTTACAAGAAAAAAACAACCCCATCAAAAAGTGGGCAAAGGATATGAACAGACATTTCTCAAAAGAAGACATTCATACAGCCAACAGACACATGAAAAAATGCTCATCATCACTGGTCATCAGAGAAATGCAAATCAAAACCACAATGAGATACCATCTCACACCAGTTAGAATGGCGATCATTAAAAAGTCAGGAAACAACCGGTGCTGGAGAGGATGTGGAGAAATAGGAACACTTTTACACTGTTGGTGGGATTGTAAACTAGTTCAACCATTATGGAAAACAGTATGGCGATTCCTCAAGGATCTAGAACTAGAAGTACCATATGACCCAGCCATCCCATTACTGGATATATACCCAAAGGATTATAAACTATGCTGCTATAAAGACACATGCACACGTATGTTTATTGCAGCACTATTCACAATAGCAAAGACTTGGAATCAACCCAAATGTCCATCAGTGACAGATTGGATTAAGAAAATGTGGCACATATACACCATGGAATACTATGCAGCCACAAAAAAGGATGAGTTTGTGTCCTTTGTAGGGACATGGATGCAGCTGGAAACCATCATTCTTAGCAAACTATCACAAGAACAGAAAACCAAACACCGCATGTTCTCACTCATAGGTGGGAACTGAACAATGAGATCACTTGGACTCAGGAAGGGGAACATCACACACCGGGGCCTATCATGGGGAGGGGGGAGGGGGGAGGGATTGCATTGGGAGTTATACCTGATGTAAATGACGAGTTGATGGGTGCAGCACACCAACATGGCACAAGTATCCATATGTAAGAAACCTGCACGTTATGCACATGTACCCTACAACTTAAAGTATAATAATAATAAAAAAAAAAAAACAAAAAACTAAAGAGCTTCTGCATTGGAAAAGGAACAGTCAGCAGAGTAAACAGACAATTCACAGAGTGGGTGAAAAGCCCCACAATCTATACATCTGACAAAGGACTAATATCCAGAAATGGAAATCAAAACCATAATGCAATACTACCTTACTTCTGCAAGAATGGCTATCATCAGAAATAAAAAAAAAATGTTGGTGTGGATGCAGTGAGAAGGGAACACTTATACACTGCTGCTGGGAATGTAAACTAGTACAACTACTATGGAAAACAGTGTGGAGGTTCCTTAAAGAAGTAAAGGTAGAACTACCATTTGATCCAGCAATCCCACTACTGGGTATCTACCCAGAGAAAAGGAAGTCATTATACAAAAAAGATACTTGCACATGCATGTTTATAGCGGCAAGATTGGCAGTTGCAAAAATCTGGAAGCAGCCAAATGCCCATTCTCAGCAACCTGGATGGAACTGGAGACTATTATTCTAAGTGAAGTAACTGAGGAATGGAAAACCAAACATCGTGTGTTCTCATTCATAAGTGGGAGCTAAGCTATGAGGATGAAAAGGCATAAGAATTATACAATGGGCTGTGGGACTCAGGGGAAAGGGTGGGAGGGAGTGAGGGATAAAAGACTCCAAATTGGGTTCAGTGCATACTCCTCAGATGATGGGTACACCAAAATCTCACAAATCACCGTTAAAGAACTTACTCGTGTAACCAAATACCACATGTTCCCCAAAAACCTATGGAAATAAAAAATAAAAAAAAAAAAGAAAATAAAAAAACTCACAAAATGATGATAAACATAAGACACAAAATTAGATGATATAAATAGCAACACATATAAGTAATCACAGTAAATATAAATAGAATAAACACAATATATTAGTTGTTATTTATACCTTTCTCACCTTCCCACACTTGCCTAAAGGACAATGCTTCTCTTCTTAGAGCTTTGCCACAAGTCTGTGTGTCTTTGTTTTGCCTGTAGAGTATATGGGGATGTATCTGATGCCACATCTGAGCAGAGGCTTTAAATATGTTTGTGTGATTTGTCTTGAGCTCTTGTGCTTTGTTCTCTGTCATAAAAACACCTTGTCCCAGGTGAGGCTGCTAATTCAGCCTGGAACCCAGAATGAAAAGGTACTTGGAGAATGTCTGAACATGACCTCAAGTCTGAAGCTGAGCCCAGCCAAGTCCAGTAGAGTCCAGCAGAGTCACAGCCAACACACAGATCTGTGAGAATAAGATAACATTTATTTTTTAAGCCATTGAGTTTTTTTTTTAAATAAATTCAGCTTTACTGCAATGCTTGTTCACTAATTGTATTTGTTTTCTGGGGCTGCTGTAACAAAGTACCACAAACTGGATGGTTTAAAACAACAGAATTTTATTCTTACAGTTCTAGAGACCAGAGATCTGAAACCAAGGTGTTAGAGGGCCAGTCTCCACCAGAAGCCTGGTGGAATCCTTCCTTGCCTCTTCTTAGCTTCTGCTGGTTTGTTAGCAATCTTTGGTGTTCCTTGGCTTGAAGCTGCATAATTCCCAATCTCTGCCTGTGTTGCCATATGGCATTCTCTCTGTGTGTCTGTGTTCTCATGTGGCCATTTTGTTATGAAAACACTAGTCATATTGGGTTAGGGAGCCACCTTGCTCTGGTATGACATCATCTTAACTCATTACATCTGCAATCACTCTATTTCCAAATGAGATCATATTCTGAGGTCTTTGTGTTTAGCCTTCACCAGTTTTTTTTTCAGTGGGGGGACAACAATTCAACCCATAACATGAATATATAAATTGATATCTACAAATTGGATGTTCATATAATAAAAACCTGAAATATGTGGTGACCAAGATGCAGGTGGTGAAAAACTATTCTAGGAACCTGTAAACATGGACATGTTTTGTAGTGGTGAAACATTGGGTAAAGCAGAAAATATACCAAGTGAACTTGCGATTTGTGCAAAGAGATTTGGAGACAGTATGTTGCCAGCTTGAATTGGTTGTCATTAGTGGCATTTGATAAAATACAGAAAAAAATATTTGATTGAAAGCAGGGATGCAAAGAAAAACAGAATCCATGAAGTCTGCGATTGTAAGGATGATGAATGAATATTTCTCATCTCCAACCAATGAAATGTATTGAGAAATATTCCTGATATATGAAGGCAGAATGAGCCGCAAATTAAGATACATCCTTAGGGAGAAGACATAATTAAAAGTAGTATATCAATCACATCTTTTGTTAAACCCTCTAATTGGATTAAAAGGGTCTCTAGGAAATCCATTCAGCTACAGTATACTCCTCTGTCCCATTGATTTTATCCTAGACAGTGTGACAAAATTTTGCCAATGGAAAGTGAACAGGCATATTGTGGGCTGATAGACCAAGTGAATAAAATTTAGAAAGCATATCAAAGATTTGAATAATACAATTAGCAAGTTTGATCTATAGACACTGTGGATTCCTACACCCAACAAATGGAGAATATATAGTCTTTTCAAGTATCCGTGGAGTTTTCAAGACAATTGATTTTATAATATTACACAAATTTCAGATAATATACACAGTAGAATTAACACAGTGTCATTAACTTATGAGTCAATAATAAATAGTTTAAATCTCTACCCCCCAATAACCTTGGAATGAAATGAATGCACTTGTCAATAATTCATGAAATAAAAAAGAAATTTTAATAGGAATTACAGGTATGAACATCAGTGAAGATGCATGTGGTAGAGACTGCTGCAAAAATTTTCCTATTTATTGTAATAGGGCCATAATGGGGTTGTCTCACCAAAGACTAAATTTTCAGCCTACTTTGCTGCTAGGTGTGGTTATAGAACTTGATTTATATCAAAAGAATGTGACTGGAAATGGGCCAGGCATGGTGAGTGATCCCACCATGTAATCCCAGCACTTTGAGAGGCTGAGGCAGGCGGATATCTTGAGCTCTGGAGTTTGAGACCAGCTTGGGCAACAAGGTGAAAGTGTCTCTACAAAAAATACAAAAATTAGCCAGGTGTGGTGGCACATGCCTGGGGTCCCAGCTACTCGGGAGGCCGAGGTGGGAGGATTGCTTGAGCCTGGGAGGTTGAGGCTGCAATGAGCCATGATTGTGCCATTGCACTCCAGCCTGGGTGACAGAATGAGACCATATGTCAAAAAAATGTGAATGGAAAAAAGATTTTTCCTTCCAGGCCTTGCCTATAAAACCTTGCACACATATTCCTCCACATTTAACTTTCCCTGCTTGCTGGAATGATGGTGACCAAAGCGACCTTGAGAAATATGTTTTAAGGATGGCAAAGGATACATTAGCTTAGGATCCAGACATATCTGTGACCTTGGAATACTCACTCTCATTCTTAGATGAGAAGGCAATAAAGTATCTTATTTGATCCATTGTCTATTGGATTCTCTTTGTTATAGTAGTTCAATCATTTACCCTAATCAACATCCAATGCTTTTGGGATCTAACTAAAGCACTTATTTGGGGAAATTTATGGTTTCATACATTTATTTTGAAACTATTGAAAATAGGCTGGGTGTGGTGTCTCATGCCTGTAATCCCAGCACTTTGGGAGGCTGAGGTGGGCAGATCACGAGGTCAGGAGTTCAAGACCAGCCTGGCCAACATGGTGAAACCCTGTCTCTACTAAAAATACAAAAATTAGCTAGGCACGTTGGTGCACGCCTGTAGTCCCAGCTACTCGGGAGGCTGAGGCAGGAGAATCATTGGAACCCAGCAGGTGGAGGTGCAGTGAGCCAAGATCATGCCACCACACTCCAGCCTGGGCAACAGAGCAAGACTCCATCTCAAAAGAAAAAAAAAAGTATTGAAAATAGGTATTTGGCTGAAGAAGCTGGAATAAGAAGAATAGTAAATCTAAAAAAAGAACTTGAAATAAATGAAGAATGTAAATGAATGGGAAACTAAGGAAGAAACAATAGAGATCAAGAAACCAAAAGCTTGTTTTTAAAAAAATAGACCAATTTCTAGAAAGACTAATCAACAACAAAAATAATGAAGACACCATTAAACACTAGAAGAGGAAAAGGGGACATAATTAGCATGAGAACAGACTAATACACTAATTATGTCCCTTTTTCCTCTTCTAGTGTTTAATGGTGTCTTCATTATTTTTGTTGGGACATACCCAAGACTGGGCAATTTATAAAGGAAAGAGGTTTAATTGACTTAGATCTGCAGAGCTGGGTAGGCCTCATGAGACTTACACTCATGGCAGAAGGGTAAGCAAACATGTCCTTCTTCACATGGCAGCAGCAAGGAGATGTGCAGAGTGAATGGTGGGAAAACTCCCTTATAAAACCATCAGATCACGTGAGAACTCACTATCATGAGAACAGCATGGAGGCAAACGCCCCCATGATTCAATTACCTCCCACCAGGTCCCTCCCACAACAAATGGGGATTATGGGAACTACAGTTTAAGATGAAATTTGGGGTAGGGGGACACAGCCAAACCATATCATTTTGCCCTGGGTCCTCCCATATCTCACGTCCTCACATTTCAAACTACAATCATGACTTCCCAACAGTCCCCCAAAGTCTTAACTCATTCCAGCATTAACTCAAAAGTCCAAGTCCAAAGTCTCACTTGGGACAAGGGAAGTCCCTTCCACCTATGAACCTGTAAAATCGAAAGCAAGTTAGTTACTTCCTAGATGCAATGAGGTTACAGGCATTGGGTAAATACAGCCATTCCTAATGGGAGAAATTGACCAAAATGAAGAGGCTACAGATACCATGAAAGTCTGAAATCTGGTGGGGCAGTCAAATCTTAAGGCTCCAAAATGATCTCTTTTGACTCCATGCCTCACATTCAGGTATTACTGATGTAAGAGGTGGACTCCCATGACCTTGGGCAGCTCTGACCCTGTAGCTTTGCAGGGCACAGCCCCCCTCCCAGCTGCTTTCTTGACTGGTGTTGAATGTCTGTGGCTTTTCCAGGAGTATGGTGCAAGCTGTCAGTGGTTCTACCCTTCTGAAGTCTGGAGGATGGTGGCCTTCTTCTCACAGTGCCCCTAGGCAGTGCACCAGTGGGGACTCTGTGTGGGGGCTCTGACCCCATATTTCCCTTCCACACTGCCCTAGCAGAGGCTTTCCATGAGGGCTCCACCCCAGGAGCACACCTCTGCCTGGACATCTAGCCATTTCTATACATCTTCTGAAATCTAGACAGAGGTTCCCAAACCTCAATTCTTGTTTTCTGCACACCTGCAGGACCAGCACCATGTGGAAGCTTCCAAGGCTTGGGGCTTGCACCCTTTGAAGCAATGGCCTGAGCTCCTTTTAGCCACAGCTGGAGAGGCTGGGATGCAGGACACCAAGTCCAGAGGCTGCACACAAGAGGGGGGCCCTGGACCTCACCCAGGAAATCATTTTTCCTTCCTAGTCTTCTGGGCCTCTGATGGGAGGGGCTGCTGTGAAGGGTCTGACATGCCTTGGAGACATTTTCTCCATTGTCTTGGTGATTAGCATTTGGGTCCTCTTTACTTGTGCAAATTTCTGTAGTTGACTTGAATTTCTCCCCAGAAAATGGGTCTTTGTTTTCTACTGCATCATCAAACTGCATAGTTTCCAAAGTTTCATGCTCTGTCACCCTGAATACCTTGCAGCTTAAAAATTTCTTCTGCCAGATACCCTAAGTCATCTCTCTCAAGTTCAAAGTTCCACAAATCTCCATGTCAGGGGCAAAATGCCACCAATGTCTTTGCACAGCAAGAGTTACCTTTGCTGCAGTTCCCAGCAAGTTCCTCATCTCCATCTGAGGCCACCTCAGCCTGGACTTTATTGTCCATATCACTATCAGCATTTTGGTCAAAGCCATTCAACAAGTCTCTAGGAAATTCCAAACTTTCTCACATCTTCCTATCTTCTGAGCCCTCCATGTCTCTAGGAAGGTCCAGAGTTTCTCACGTTTTCCTATTTTCTTCTGAACCCTTGAAATTGTTCTAACTTGCCTGTTACCCAGTTTCAAAGTAGCTTCCACATTTTTGAGTGTCTTTACAGCAGTGCCCCACTACCTGGTACCAATTTACTGTATTAGTCCATTCTCATGGTGCTATAAGGACATACCCAAGACTGGGTAATTTATAAAGAAAAAACGTTTAATTGACTCACAGTTCTGCAGGGCAGAGGAGGCCTCAGGAAACGAACAATCATGGCAGAAGGGGAAGCAAACACCTTTTTCACATGGTGGCAGCAAGGAGAAATGCAGAGTGAAGGGTGGGAAAAAAACCCTTATAAAACCATCAGATCTCGTGAGAACTCACTGACTATCATGAGAACCGCCTGGAGGTAACCACCCCCACGATTCAATTACCCCTTACTGGGCCCCTCCCATGACACATGGGGATTATGAGAACTGCAGTTCAAGATCATATTTGGGTGGAGATACAGCCAAACTGTATCAATTAGCGATAAAATAGAAAAATTTAAACATTACAATGGAAAACTAAAAATAATTTGAAGAGTTAGATAAAATAGAAACTTTCTAGAAAAATGTAAGCTACTAAATTTACTGAAACATAAAAAACTGTAATAATCAGTACCCACTAAATCAATAGACTTGATTAAATAAAACCTAGTAAGCTACATTCAAGTAATACAATAAATTAAAATAAATTCTAAGTTCAGTTTTACATGTGAGGAACAAATAATTTCTATTTTTCAACAAATTTGAGTATTTCTTGGCCATTATTTTATCAAATATTCTTATTTCCCTGTTCTCTCTTTTCTCTCTTTCTGAGACTCCAGCTTTCTTGTTGGATCTTTTGATATTGCCATGCAAATTCCTGAGGCACTGTTCTTTTCTCTTCCATTTTTTCTTCTCTTTTCTTCTAATTGCTTTTGTTGATCTACAAATTCACAGACATTTCCCTCCATCACCTTTATTTTGCTAGGTTCATATAGTGAACTTTATGTCAGATTTTTTATTTTCCAGTCCTAAGTTTCTCTTTCGTTCTTTTTGTATTTCCTATTTCTCTGCTTAGATTTGCTACTTTTTCATTGATTATGAACATATTTTCTTTTATTTCATTAGGCATATTTATAATAGCAGCTTTAAAGTTTCTGTCTGATAATTTCAGCATCTGGTTCATTTTGGGATTGGTGTTTGTTGATCATCTTTTCTCTTGAAAATGAATCACATTTTCCTGATTCTTCATGTCAAGAAATTGTAGATTGAATCTTGATCATTATGATATCATGTTGCATAGCCTTTAGATTCCTTTATAGTCCTACAAATGAAGCTGATGTTTTTATTTTATAAGGCAATTAACTTGGTTAGATTTAAACTGAAAAGTTTCTCTTGCCTTTGATTGGGAACAGCTCAACTGTCATTTCTGGTTGATTTTAGTCAGCCCAATATATGCCAGAGACTTAGGCAAGAGTTATATATGGAATTTGGAGTTCCTGTTCCCTGGCTCTCTCCTATTCAGGATTCTTTCCTTATTCTCTGGTGGCCCTGATTACCTTGACTCTTTCCCCTGCTTTTGTCAGCTATAAAGGCACTTTGCTGTCTATTGAAGTGTTAGCTGTTCTGTGCTGCTCTGGGTCTGTGGCTGCCTTCAAGACAAAGCCACACAAAGTGGGAAATTCACTTATACCCATAGCTTCTTTCAAGTTTCAATTCTGCTTTTATTTATTCTTCAGAGCTCTCAGGTTGTTGTTTTTGGCATTTTGTCAGAATTTATAGTTGTTTTCTGTGGAAGGTTAAGGTCCTGTTACGAGTTTACTTCCCCATACTGGAAGTGGCAGTAATTCTGATTTTAAACTGCTTCAGAGAATATATAAAGAGAGGAACATACATCCAGAAATTTAATTTAATTTTGCAGGTAGTATAGCATTGACAACAAAATGAATAAGACAGTTCCAGGAAGTAAAAACTATGCTCAGTGTCACTTATGCAGTGTGATGGGAAAATTCTGAATACATATTAGGAAACAACAAATTACCAGTATTAAAAATACTATTTAGATCATGGTGTGGCAGGGCCCTTTCATGGTCTCCTCTCATGGCCCTCTCATGACACCTCCATGTCCAGGTGGATAGCCAGGCATTTGGAGCACCTGTTCTCCTGTTTCATCTGCCTGACCCTACCCACCCTACCCTTCCTGTGCAGAGATCCTGATACAGGGAGGCCTTCTCCACTTCATGCCCAGGCAGATCTCCAGGAATTTGGAGCACCAGCTCACTTGGATCCACAATCTGAGCAACCCTGCCCTTCCTGTGCAGAGATCCTGGTGCAGGGAAGCCCTCTCTGCTGTATGCCCAGGCAGATCCTCAGGCATTCAGAGGATCTGCTTGCCTGGTTCAGAAGCCTGAATCACTCCACTCCTCCTGTGCAGAAATCTTGGTGCAGCAGGTCCCTCTCCACTCCAAGCCTAGGCAGATCTCCGGACATCTGGACCACTCACTCTTTTGGATTAGGAATTTAGGGTGCACCCCATTCCCTTGCTGAGGAGGGCTGAGGAGGTTGCTTTCCTCCATGTTTAAGCAGACATCTGAGTACTTGGTGCTTGCCTATTGGATTCTTCCTCAGTGCTGGTGCTTGTGCCTGCCATCCAGGGACCTTTAGGCAGAGACCTGCCCAGTCTGATCCTGCCCATAGTGGCCACTTCACCCTGCCCCAGGGCTGAGCAGGAAGCTCAGACCACTGTGCAGGAATCAGTCCAATGCCTGAGGCAACAGAGAGCTTCGGCCAGTAAAAAAGGAGCAAATATGTACCCAGCTGTTTGGGCTGCAGCTGACTATTATTGATAAGTGCCATCTACTGACTTGTAGGTCAAACTGCACAGTCCAATACAAAACCTGCCCAAAGAAGTGCATAGGGCTTTAGAAGCAAAGCCAGGAGACCTTGGGGGAAAGAAAGGAAGAAAAAGAGAGAGAGAGAGAGAGAGAGAGAGAGAGAGAGAGAGAGAGAGAGAGAAGGAACCCAGTAATTCAGGGAAAAAGAAAAAATCCTACCCACATGAAAACAATTGCAAAAATTAGAAGTGTCAGTGTCTCCAGATGAGAAGGAACCAACGGAAGAATTTTGGCACCATGAAAAATCTGAATGTAGTGACGCCACTAAAGGATCACACTAGCATTCTAGCAATGGACCCTAACCAAAATGGAAACTCAGAAATGACACATAAAGAATTCAAAGCATGGATTGCAAGGAAGCTTTATGAGATCCAAGACAAGGTTGAAAGTCAATGCAAAGAAACTTCTTAAGCAATCCTAGAAATGAAGGAAGAGATAAGGGTCTTTAAAAAATAAATCAGAGCTTCTGCAATTGAAAAACTCACTTAAGAAATTTTGAAATACTGTTGAAATCTTTATCAATAAACTGGACCAAGAAGAAGAAATAATTTCAGAGCTTGAAGACCAGTCTTTGTAACTAACCCAGTTAGACAAAAATAAATAAAAAGAATTTTTAAAAAATGTACAAAGTCTTCAAGAAATATGGGATTATGTAAAGCAACCAAACCTATGAATTATTGGCATTTCCGAGAGACAGGGAGAAAAAGTAAACAACCTGGAAAATATGTTTGAGGGAATTATTTAAGAAAATTTCCCCAATCTCGCTAAGGAGATAGACATCCAGATACAGGAAATCCAGAGAACACCTGCCTAATACTATACAAAATGAACTTTACCAAGGCATATTGTCACCAGATTGTCCAAGGTCAATGCTAAAGAAAAAATCTTAAAGGTTGCTAGAGAAAGGTCATGTACAAAGGGAATCCCATCAGGCTAACAGTGAACTTTTCAGTAGAAACCTTACAAGCTGGGAGAAGTTGGGGGCCTATTTTCAGCATTCTTAAAGGAAAGAAATTCCAACCAAGAACTTCATATCCTATCACTGGCCATCAGAGAAATGCAAATCAAAACCACAATGAGATACCATCTCACACCACTTAGAATGGCAATCATTAAAAAGTCAGGAAACAACAGGTGCTGGAGAGGATATGGAGAAATAGGAACACTTTTACACTGTTGGTGGGATTGTAAACTAGTTCAACCATTATGGAAAACAGTATGGCGATTCCTCAAGGATCTAGAACTAGAAGTACCATATGACCCAGCCATCCCATTACCGGGTATATACCCAAAGGATTATAAATCATGCTGCTATAAAGACACGTGCACACGTATGTTCATTGTGGCACTATTCACAATAGCAAAGACTTGGAATCAACCCAAATGTCCATCAGTGACAGACTGGATTAAGAAAATGTGGCACATATATACCATGGAATACTATGCAGCCATAAAAAAGGATGAGTTTGTGTCCCTTGTAGGGACATGGATGCAGCTGGAAACTATCAGTCTCAGCAAACTATCGCAAGAACAGAAAACCAAACACCGCATGTTCTCACTCATAGGTGGGAACTGAACAATGAGATCAGTTGGACTCGGGAAGGGGAACATCACACACCGGGGCCTATTATGGGGAGGAGGGAAGGGGGAGGGATTGCATTGGGAGTTATACCTGATGTAAATGACGAGTTGATGGGTGCTGACGAGTTGATGGGTGCAGCACACCAACATGGCACAAGTATACATATGTAACAAACTGCACGTTATGCACATGTACCCTAGAACTTAAAGTATAATAAGAATAAAAAAAAAAGAACTTCATATCCTGCCAAAGTAGGCTGTATAAGCGAAAGAGAAATAAAAAGATATTTTCCAGACAAGCTAACACTAAGCGAATTTGTTGCCATTAGACCAACCTTACAGGAGATCCTTAAGGGAGTTTTAAACATGAATACAAAAGAATGATGCCATCTACCACCAAAACACACTTAGGTACATAGCCTAAAGACCTTATAAAGCAACCACGCAATAGAAACTACAAAGCAACCAACTAACAACCTTATGATAGGATCAAACCTCTCATATCAATATTAGCCTTGAATGTCAATACTTTAAACACCCCACTTAAAAGGCGCAAGGTGGAAAGTTTGGATTAGAAAACAAGACTCATCTGTCTGCTGTCTTGAAGACACCCATCTCACACATAACAACATCCATAGGCTCAAAGTAGAGGGTTAGAGAAAGATCTGTCATGCACATGGAAAACAGAAAAAAATAGGGATCACTGTTCTTATATCAGATAAAACAGACTTTAAGCCAACCATAGTAATAAAGGACAAAGAAAGGCATTATATAATGATAAAGGGTTCAATTCAACAAGAAGACTTAACTATCCTACATATATACACATCCAACAGTGGAGCACTCAGATTCATAAAACAAGTACTTCTAGACCTATGAAGAGACTTAGACAGTTACACAGTAATAGTGGGGAACTTCAACACCCATACTGTCAACATTAGACAGGGCATTGAGGCAGAAAACGAACAAATTTTAGACTTAAACTTGTCACTTGATCAACTGGACCTAATAGACATCTACAGAATACTCCACCCATCAACCACAGAATATACAGCCTTCTCATCTGCATGTAGAACATACTCCAAGATCAACCACATGCTTGACCATAAAGCAAGTCTCAATAAATTCAAAGAATACAGTGGAATAAAAATAGAAATGAATACCAGAAAGATCCCTCAAAAACACATGCTTATAAGAAAATGAAACAACTTACCCCTGAATGACTTTTGGGTAAACAATGAAATTAAGGCAGAAAGAAACAAATTATTTGAAAAAAATGAAAACAGACACAAAACATACAAAAATCTCTGGATGCAGTAAAAGCAATGTTAAGAGGAAAGTTTATAGTGGTAATTGCCTACCTCAAAAAGTTAGCAAGATCTCAAATTAATGATCTAACATTATACCTACAGGAACTAGAAAAACAAGAACAACTAATCCCAAAGCTAGCAGAAGAAAAGAAATAATTAAAATCTGAGTGAAACTGAATGAAATTGAGACCCAAAAATCCATACAAAGAATCAACAAACTAAAAGCTGGTTATTTGAAAAGATAAATAAAATAGATAGATCATTAGCTAGATTAACAAAGAAAAAAAGATTCACATAAACACCATCAGAAATGACAAAAGGTGACATTACAACTGATCCCACCGAAATACAAAACATCCATGGAAAATATTATGAACACCTCTATGCACACAAACTATAAAATCTAGAGGAAATTGATAAATTACCAGAAACACACAACCTCCCATGGTTGAATAAGGAAACAATTGAAACCCTGAACAGACCAAGATTGACTTCTGAATTAGAATCAGTGATAGAAAGCCTACCAACCAAAAACAAAAAGCCCCAGCTGGATGGATTCACAGCTAAATTCTACCTGATATACAAAGAAGAGCTGGTATCAGTTCTACTAAAAGTATCCCCAAAAATCAAGGAGGAAGGACTCCTTCCTACCTCAATCTACGAAGTGAGCATCACCCTGATACCAAAACCTGGCAGTCACAGTGAAAAAATAAAACAATGAGCCAATATTCCTGGTGAATATAGACACAAAAGTCTTCAAGAAAATAATAGCAACCCAAACTCAACAGTACATCAAAAAATTAATTCACCACAATAAACAGGTTTCATTCCTCAAATGCAAGGCTTGTTCAACATACACAAATTAATAAATGTGATTCACCACATAAACAGAGTTAAAAACAAAAACCATATTATCATCTCAATAGATGTGGAAAAAGCTTTTGATAAAATCCAGCATCGCTTCATGATAACAATTATCAAGAAACTAGGCATCAAAGGAACATACCTCAAAATAATAAGACCCATCTATTACACACCATAGCCAATGCCATGCTGGATGGGCAAAAACTAAAACCGTTCCCCTTGAGAACTGGAGTAAGACAAGGATGCCCACTGTCACCACTCCTATTCAACATAGTACTGGAAAGTGTTAGCCAGAGCCGTCAGGCAAGAGACAGAAATGAAAGTCAACCAAATAGGAAAAGAAGAAGTCAAACTCTTTTCACAGATTATATGATTCTATACCTAGGAAACCCTGAAGACTCTGGCAAAAGGCTCTTGGAACTGATAAACGACTTCAGTAAAGTTTCAGGATACAAAATCAACATACAAAAATCAGTATGATTTCTATACACCAATAATGTTCAAGCTGAGAGCCAAATGAAGAATGCAATCCCACTTACAGTAGTCATATCCAGGAAATATCTAGGAATATATGTAACCAAGGAGGTGAAGGAGCTCTACAAGGAGAAATACAAAACACTGCTAAAAGAAATCATAGATGACACAAACAAATGGAAAAACATTTCATGCTCATGGATTGGAAGAATCAGTATTGTTAAAATGGCCATATTGCTCAAAGCAACCTACAGATTCAGAGTAATTGCAATTCCTATCAAAATACCAATGTAATTTTTCTTTTCTTTTCTTTCTTTTTTTTTTTTTTTTTTTGGTGATGGAGTCTTGCTCTGTCACCTAGACTGGAGTGCAGTGGTGTGATCTTGGCTCACTGCAACCTCCACCTCCTGGGTTCAAGAGATTCTTCTGCCTCAGCTACCCAAGTAGCTGCTACAACCTAGTGCATACCACCACACCCAGCTAATTTTTGTGTATTTTTAGTAGAGATGGGGTTTCACCATATTGGCCAGGCTGGTCTCAAACTCCTGACCTCAAGTGATCTGTCCACCTTGGCCTTCTAAAGTGCTGGGATTACAGATGT
This sequence comes from Macaca thibetana thibetana, assembly GCF_024542745.1. Taxonomy (NCBI): domain Eukaryota; kingdom Metazoa; phylum Chordata; class Mammalia; order Primates; family Cercopithecidae; genus Macaca; species Macaca thibetana. The sequence goes on from NC_065591.1 coordinate 48,831,543, forward strand.
GAGCAACCATGCCCGGCCCCAGTGTCATTTTTCACGGAAGTAGAAAAGACTATTCTAAAATTGATATGGAACCAGAAAAGAGCCCAAGCAGCCAAAGCAATCTTACAAAAAAAGAACAAAGCTGGAGGCATAACATTACCTGAATTCCAACCATACTGTAAGTCTACAGTAACCAAAACAGCATGGTACTGCCATAAAAACGGATTCATAGATCAATGGAACAAAATAGAGAACTTAGAAATAAAGCCACATACCTACAACCATCTGATCTTTGACAAAATTGACAAAAATAAGCAATGGGGAAAGGACTCCCTATTCAATAAGTGATTCTGGGATAGCTGGCTAGTCATATGTAGAAGAATAAAACTGAACCTGTACCTTTCACCATATATAAAAATTAACTAAAGATGGATTAAAGATTTAAATATAAGACCCTAAAGTAGGAGAATCCTAGGAGAAAACCTAGGAAACACCATTCTGGACATCAGCTTTGCTAAAGAATTTATGACTAAGTCCTCAAAAGCAATTGCAACAAAAACAGAAGTGAACAACTGGGACGTAATTAAACTGAAGAACTTCTGCATGCAAAAGAAACTGTCAACAGAGTACATAGACAACCCACAGAATGGGAGAAAATATTTGCAAATTATGCATCCAACAAATGTCTAATATCCAGAATCCATAAGGAGCTTAAACAGTTGAACAAGCAAAACACAAATAACCCCATTAAAAATGGGGAAAAGACATGAACAGACACTTCACAAAAGAAGGCATACAAGTGGCCAAAAAACATGAAAAAATGCTCCACATCACTGCTCATCAGAGAAATGCAAATGAAAACCACAATGAGATATCATCTCATACAAGTCGGAACGGCTATTATTAAAAAGTAAGAAAACAACAAATGCTGGCGAGGCTTATACATTGTTGGTGGAGATGTAAATTAGTTCAGCTATTGTGAAGAGCGGTTTGGAGATTTCTTAAATAACTTAGAACTACAATTCAACCCAGCTATCCCATTACTTGGTGTACATCTAAAAGAAAACAAATTATTCTACCAAAAAGATACATGCACTTGCATCTTCATTGTAGCACTGTTCACAATAATAAAGACATGGAATCAATCTAGGTGCCCATCAATGGTGGACTGGATAAAGAAAATGTAGTATGTATACAACATAAAATACTATTTAGCCATAAAAATGAATGAAATCATGTCCTTCGCAGCAACATGGATGCAGCTGGAGGTCATTATCCTAAGCGAATTAACACAGGAATAGAAAATCAAATACCACGTGTTCTCACTAATAAGTGGGAGCTAAATATTGAGTACACATGTACATAAAGACTGCAGTAATGGAAACTGGGACTACTAATGTGAGATAGGAGGGAGATGGGAATGGGTTGAAAAACTATTGGGTATTATGTTCACTGCCTGGGTGATGGGATAATTTGTACCCCAAACCTCAGCATCACGCAGTATACCCAGGTAACACACCTGTACATATATCTCCTGAATACAAAATAAAAGTTGGAAAAAATAAATTTAAAAAATGCTGTTATATATCCAGACACGAAATACATAGGGATATATTTAATGAAATATGGTTAAGACTTCTGCATTGAATATACAGAACATTACGGAGGAAATTTAAAGATGATCTAACTGGAGAGACATGCTATTTTCACAGACTGAAAAACTTGGTGGTGTTAAATATCAATTTTCTCAAAACTTATCTGTAGATTAAATAAAATCCCAATAAAAATCCCAACAGGCTTTTTTGAGGGGTAAAAGTTGACAAGCTGATTCTAAAATTTATATGTAATTGAAAGTGTCCTAAAATAACAACAACCAAAAAGAATAAATTTGGAGGACTTAAACTTTCTGACTTCAAGACTTAGTGTAATGTTATGGTAATCAAGACAGTGTAGTATTTATGTGTAGACAGGCAACTGGAACAGAATAGAGGGTTCCGAAATAGATCCACATTTATGTTGTCAATTGATTTTCTACCAAAGTGCCCAAAGCAATTCCAAAGAAAATGATAGTCTTAAAAATGCTGTCAGAACAACTGACTATCTGTATGGGGAAAAAAATGAACTTCGCCTGTTGCAAGTAAAACTCCTGTTTCCATTGCTACTCTATGTCTACTCTGAATACCTCATTTCTGACACCAGATGTGTGGGTTTTATTTTTCCCATACCAAGCAATTCTGCACTTTTCAGCAGACATTGAATGGGTGTCCTAGCATTTAATTCAGTTATGAGATGATCTACCTAGAGATTATATTAACTTTCACAGGTTAAGAGTTCAATCCTACAGAACTGCCACCACCTCAGACACCAGTTGTAAATCCAGGTTGCATTTGTGCTTCTCTGACCAACCTGCTGTAAATCAAAAGTTCCCACAACCCCATCCTTTGGTTCAATAATTTTCTAGAATGGCTCACAGAACTCAGGAAAATAGTTTACTTACTCGATTACTGGTTTATTATGAAAGGATACAACTTAGAAATAGACAGATGGAAAAGATGCATGGGGAAAGGGTGTGGAGCTCTTATACCCTCTTCAGAGTGCCACCCTCTCAGTACCTCCATGTGTTTACCAATCTGGAAGTTCTCCAAACCCAATCTTTTAGGGATTTTTGGGAAGGCTTCACTACATAGGCATGATGAACTATTAATTCAATTCCTATCCCCCATTCCTTTCCCAGAGGAAGGGATATAGGACGAAAATTTCAAAGCTTCTAATCATGGCTTGGTCTTTCCGGTGAGTAGTCTCAATCCAGGAGCCCATCAAGAGTCACCTTGTTAGAACAAAAGATGCTCCTATCACACAGGAAACGTCAAGCAGTTTAGGAACTCTGTTGTCAGGAACCAAGGTTAAAGATGAAGTATTAGAAGAAAAAGATGCTCCTAGCACTCCTATCTCTTAAGAAATTACAAGGGGGCTTTAGGAGCCCTGTATCAGGAACTGGGGGCAGAGACCAATATATGGATTTGTATTATTTCACACCCATACATCACACTGTACACAAAAATTAAGATGACTAGGGACTTTAATGTAAAAGCTAAAACTATAAAATCTCTAGATGAAAACATAAGAGGCTATTTTTGCAATCTTGCAACATCAATACAAGATAATGGAATTTGATTTTTAGACAGAACTTAGAAAGCCAGTGATAAAAGAAAAAAATTAATAATGTGGACTTTATCAAAATTAAAAACATCTACTCATCAAAATACATTGTTAACAGAATGAATAGGGGAGTCACAGACATGGAGAAAATATTTGCGAAAACATGTCTGGCAAAGGTGTTGTATTCAGAATTATAAGCAATTCTACAATTCAATAAAATTAGACAATCAACTCTCCCCCCACCAAAAAAAGATTAAAGACCTTGAATGGGCATCTCAGAAAGTATTATACACAAATGGTCAATAAATATATGAAAAAGTGCTCAATGTCATTAGTATCTGGAGAATTAAAACTAAAACACATCCTCCAGAATGGCTAATATTTTTAAAAAGCTGACCAAACAAACTGGATAATATCAAATATAGGTAAAATGTGAGGCAACTGAAATTTTCATACATTGCTGGTGGGAATATAAAATGATATGACCACTTTGGAAATGGGTTTGGCAACTTATAAAGTTAAACATAAATCTAATTAAAATCTAGAAATTCCACTCTAAGATTTTTACCTGAGAAAACATGTTTGCAAAAACATTTGTACAAGAATGTTTATAGCAGCTTTATTCATATTAGCCCAAACTGGAAACAATTCAAATGTTCGTCAATGCAGCCTGATAAATAAATGGTCATATATACACAGAATGGGATACTACTCAACATTAAAAATGGGCCGGGCATGGTAGCTCATGCCTGTAATCCCAGCACTTCGGGAGGTGGATCCCGAGGTCAAGAGATCGAGATCATCCTGGCCAACATGGTGAAACTCCATCTCTACTAAAAATACAAAAATTAGCTGGGCGTGGTGGCACGCACCTGTAGTCCCACCTACTTGGGAGGCTGAGGCAGGAGAATCGCTTGAAGCCGGAAGGCAGAGGTTGCAGTGAGTCGAGATCGCACCACTGCACTCCAGCCTGGTGACAGAGCGAGACTCCATCTCAAAAAAATAAAATAAAATAGAATAAAAAATTAATCTTTCACTGAAATGCATGATAGCATGGATGAAATTCAAAACATTTTGTTGAGTAAACAAAGCTATATTCAAGAGTACATACTGAATTTATATGAAGAACAAGAATTTGTAATGAACAAGAATAGGCAAAACTAATCTACTGTGATAGCAATCACAATAATGATTGCCTCTGAAGGGGTAGGTATTGACTGAGAAGGGGCAGAAGATATATTTTTGGGATGATGGAAATCCTCGATATTTTGATAGACTGGGTTTATATGGTTGTATAGTTTTATAAAGTAGATTAATAAATCAGAACACAAAGGCAAGAAACAGATCAATATAGACATGGAGACTTCATATAGATAGAGGTGACAAGTCAACGATTGGTGCTGGGATAACTGGCAAGTCACATGTAGAAGAATGAATTTGGATCCTCATCTCTCACCTTATACAAAAATCAACTCAAGATGGATCAAAGACTTAAATAAAAGAACTGAAACCATAAAAATTCTACAAGATGACATCAGAAAAACCTTTCTAGACATTGGCTTATGTAAAGAGTTCATGACCAAGAAACCAAAAACAAATGCAACAAAAACAAAGATAAATAGATGGGACTTAGTGAAACTCAAAAGCTTCTGCATAGCAAAAAACACAATCAGTGGGGTAAACAGATAACCCACTGAGTGGGAGAAAATCTTCACAATCTATACATCTGACAAATGACTAATATCCAGAATCTACAAGGAATTCAAACAAATTAGCGAGAAAAAAACAATCCCATAAAAAAGTGCCCTAAGGACATGAATAGACAATTCTCCAAAGAAGACATACAAATGGCCAACAAAATATTAAAAAATGCTCAGCAGCTGGGCACACACCTGTAATCCTTGCACTTTGGGAGGCTGAGGTGGGTGGATCACCTGAGGTCAGGGGTTTGAGACTAGCCTGGCCAACATGGTGAAACCCCGTCTCTACTAAAAATGCAAAAATTAGCCAGGCATGGTGGTGTGCCCCTGTAATCCCAGCTACTTGGGAGGCTGAGGGGGAAGAATTGCTTGAACTTGGGAGGTGAAGGTTGCAGTGAGCAGAGATCACGCCACTGCACTCCAGGCTGGGTGACAGAATGAGACTCCATTTCCAAAAAAAAAAAAAAAAAAAAAAATGCTTAACCTCACTAATGACTAGGGAAATGTAAATCAAAACCACAGTGCAATACTACCTTACTTTTTTAGGAATGGCCATAATCAGAAAACAAAACAAAACAAACAAACAAAAATAGATGTTAGCATGGATATGATGGAAAGGGAACACTTTTACACTGCTGGTGGGAATGTAAACTAGTACAATCACTATGAAAAACAGTGTGGAGATTCCCTAAAGAACTAAAAGTAGAACTACCATTTGATCCAGCAATCCCTCTACTGGGTATCTACCCAAAGGAAAAGAAGTCATTATAGGAAAAAGATACTTGCACATGCATATTTATAGCAGCACAATTCACAATTGCAAAAATATGGTACCAGTCCAAACACCCATCAGTCAATGAGTGGATAAAGAAATTGTGGTTTATATATGATGGAATACTACTCAGTCATTAAAAGGAATGAAATGATGGCATTCACAGCAAGCTGGATGGAATTGGAGACCATTATTGTAAGCGAATTAACTCAGGAATGGAAAACCAAACATCATATATTCTCACTCATAAGTGGGAACTAAGCTATGATAAGGCAAGGACATAAAAATAATACAGTGGACTCTGGGAACTCAGGGGAAAGGGTGGGAGGGGATGAGGGTTAAAAGACTACACATTGGGTACAGTGTACACTGCTCAGGTGATGGGTGTACCCAAATCTCAGAAATCATCACTAAAGAACTTATTCATGTAACCAAACACTACCTGTTCCCCAAAAACCTATTGAAATAAATAAAATAAATCAGTATATATACAAAAGCTTGAAATATACTTATGAGCACGTTATTAGCAATGTGGAGCTAAATACCAAAAGTAACACTTGAAAGACTTGACAGTGATTGCCTTTGGGTCATATGAATGAGGGTGGGGAATGGTGTGGTGGAGGTCCATTGTCACATAAGCTTTTCAATAAAATTGAATTTTTTACTTTTTGCAAGCATTACTTTAAGAAAAGTAAAATCAATTAAAAATAAAAAGCATTTACAAGATGACCTAGCAATGCTCTTTTACTGATTTTTACAAATAAGTGAAAATAAGTATACTCTTAGGACCTAAAAGAAATCAGGCATGAGCAAAAAATGAGTCAAATCAGATAACTTGACATTAGGTCTATAAGAAATATCAAGATTTCTACCTCTCTTTCTGATAGAATTTCATGAGAATCTTTGCATGTATGCTCTTAGGATGTCTGCTATGAGGAATGCTTTTATTTTCTCAATTGTAAATGTAGAAGCAGTAGTTAGGAGATAGGAATGACTTAGAATGAAGGCTTATTAATAGATACGTTATAGGATGAAACCTGAAAAAAATTATGCAGTTGAATGATTTGTATAAATAATTTTAATAGTTGATTTATTAAACTCTACACTAGTCTCTTATTGAGCATAGTATCTACATATACATAGTCAATGAATACATAACTATACTATTAAGACGATCTAATACTCTAGCTTATCTTTATGTACAACCCTATACTCTCAGGAGAAATGAGATATTACTCACTCCCACTACTTGTAGGTTGTATATTTTTCTTGTGACATTTGAATGACCGTGCCAGTCAATGTATTCCATTCAATTGTTGGAATGACTTGCAATGGTTGTAAACGGTACACTCATGGAATACAGATACCATGGTTCTTTTGCTTACTCTTCTTATATCTTAGCATCCATACCTATACATTTGGAAGTAGCTCAGATAAATTGTTCTTAGTTCTTTCATTTTAGGATTTTTAGTTTACCTTAAGGACATCAGAAAATAAATACAGACACCACAAGGAGTACATGAGCCCTCCTTGTGTAACTGTAAGTGTTAACTGTTGTATGTATTACTTTGCTTGTGAAATATTGTAACAAACGGACCAAAAAGAAGTTTGCTAATTACAGGACACCTCTTATGTAGTTTACAAATACTGGTCATCTTGGTAGAAAAAAGAATCTCCATGCTCTTCCAAATATAGGCACACAAAATGAAAGCAGAATGAGAAAGTTCACATTTTGGGTGCTTAGATTTGTCAAATGATAAAAGGGAAATAGTATTTTTAATAACTGTACAGAAGAAATTTGTGAAACAGTAGGAAATAAAATAAGAACAAGTCCACAAAATTGTGATAGTTGGTAGCTGTAGTGGCTCAAATAAAATTATGGCAAAAAAGGTTAATGAACTAAAAAAGAGCAGGCCCTGTACCTGTTCTCCTAGGTCCAATTGATATGGCCCTATTCCAGGAAAGGTGGGTTGGTACTTCATTTTCCTATTGCTATATTTGGAAAAATCACAAAATTGCTGAAATTCTGGGTCAAAAGACTACAAGGTAAAACAGTTATATATGATCACCTATCTCATATAGACATATATAGTTTTATTGATATTAAATATAACTACTTGATTTTGATGAAAACCTTGAATGCACCTTGTGCTTAAAGAGTTTTCCAAGCCAGGCACGGTGGCATGGGTCTGTAGTCCCAGCTACTCAGGAAGCTTAAGGCAGGAGTGATCCCTGGAGTTTGATGCCATCCAGGGCAACGTAGTGTAGAGTTTTCCAGTGTGGATGATTATAGTGTGTTTCACTGCCTGCCATCCAGGAAGTCTTTGTAATTTTTTCTTTCATCATGCCCAGATAACATATACTCATAATGAAAAAACCAGTGAAACATTAAATCTCTTATTGGCTTTGCAAAATAATTTCTTAAACATTAATGGATAAAATGTTATTCTAACAAAAGCTATTTTAAAAAGAGAATAGCAACAAACATTGGAATCCCACTCATAAAATTTAGACATAAGAGATTTTGTACTAGAACTGATTTTGAAAACCAAAGTAGTTTTACGAATTTCTCCTTGTATATTAAACCTGAGCTGTAAAGGTAGGATAATAGAAGTCTACTGGTGATTTTTAACAATCTTTTAACCAATATAATATCAAGGACCAAATGTTGCTGGTTCAAAGTAGTTTCTTTGTTCCTTATATTTAAGTAATAATGGTCTTAATACAAATTGTAATACTTGTGTAAATAATCAGCTTACATTTAAAAAACTCTTAATTGAATAAAGTCAAATACATGAATATGTTGTTTTACTCTTTATTATAATTTGGGAGACAGTTGAAACTTAACAGTGAAATACATTCAATATCAATAATAATATCCACATAAATAAATGCCTATGGGTGGTGAATATTGAATAAAAATTGTAAGACAAGTAATTATTTTATGCTGCATTTTTTTTTCATGTTAAATGAAGTTTTAATTTTGAAAATGGAAATGTGTTAGTATATTCAGAAATTTTTCCTAATTAGATATTTTTGCTCAGTTTGTGCTAATCCAGGTAGTTACATATTGTACCACTTGCTTAATTGTTTTCTCTTTGTTTAAAAATTACCTTTTCCTTTTAGACTAATATAAAAGTATCAGAAGTAAATTTAGAAAATAACTCATCTAGGCAATAGAAACACCATATTTCTGTCATTTATTAGACTATACTTATTCCCTACTGAATAAAAATAAAAGACATCATGGATGATAACCAAAATTAGAATTTATTTGGTTTCTCTAGTGGATACCAAATATGCAGTTACTAGGCATGGGCAGGAGATTAATGCCTCCTGAAGAAGATTCATCATTTTGAGTAAAGAAAAATACCCAAATGAATATTTTAAAACTTAAACAAACAAACAAACAAAAAAGCACAAAGTGTGGTGCCTGGTTCAATAAATCATAATATCAAAAACAAACATCAGTGATTTTTAGCTGCTGCTGCTGCTTTTTTTGTTTTGGTAATACGGGCTCATGATTATCACATCCAACTGTTGAAATATTCATTTGACATTATCTTAGATATAAACTTAGATAGCTAGTAGTGTTATTGTCTGGCAAAGTCACATGATTTTCAGTTTTATCATTGTATTTTCTCACAGTGGTGATGTAGTAGTTAATGTGGTCCTCAATTTTGTAGACAGCTAACACCTGGCTTACTGAGACTAACACTTTCACACGAATAAGTAAAACTTGGTAAGATGGATTGTCTACTGCACAGATCTTATGCTGTAGTTACAGAGTTAAGAAGTCCTTGTTATTGTGAATGTGTATTATGAGTATATTGTACACAGTCCTGGTATGCAAATGTGTAGCATTCAGAGAAGTGAAATAATTCTGTGTTATTATTATCTTTGTAAATCACGTCTTAAGAGTTTTTGAGGACTTTATGATGGCAGTTTTCTATAGTCACAGTCATACAGTATGTGCAGCACAAAGTGTTTTCTTTCACTATTAACAATAGCTGAGCCAATGAAAATGCTTTTTAAATATACACCCAGCAAGCAGTTATCTGGCTCGTCCTTCTTACTATCCACAAACCATCTTTTATCGTCTTTTAAGACCGCATACGAAACAGCTTTGTAAACATCTGTTTTTCATTGTTAATTGTCAGGAAAACTGGAATTTAAATGCTTCTTTAGAAGCCTCCTAATCCTATCAAGGAGAATAAGTTGCATATGTTTATCTTTTCTTCTGTAGATTGTTTCTTTAGACTTCATTAAAAAAATACACACGTAGTATTCATTCACTTTCTAAAAATTACTTTTAAGATAATATTTCAATAGATATTTTGAGGATATTGCTTTTTAGTAATTAGTTGAAATTATTGGCAACATGGGCTATATGTTAAAAAGATGCATGATAAATATAGACTTAAATCTAGTATGTCTTTTCAAATCATTTTCAGAGTTTTCTTGGGCATATTCCATATTGAAACGTGCAATAAAAGAAAATATAAAGAATAGGTACTTGGTAGCTAAATAACAAATTAATTTAGAGCTCCAAATCTTCAGTCATAATTATTCTCTAGGAAATATATGCTTTATTTTCATAGGCTTTTTCTGTTCCAATAATCAAGCCATTAATGTCAACAGAGTATCTCTCACAGTGATATACTAAGAAGGCTTTTGCAATAGTACAGTGTGATTTCCTTCTAAGTGAAAAGGATCTCTTGCAAGAATTACTTTAAAAATATTAAAATTCTGCTCTAGTTGTTCTGAATGTATAATGTAAAAGCAAATGCACCTATCTCTTGAGAACAGAAAGAGCATCCATAATTTAATAAGTAATGTAATAACCAATAATTTTTCTTACCTATAAATATACCTAAATAACGAGAGTATGGAATATTAAGAGAAGTAGTTGGTTGTTATTAAAAACTTTTTTTTTTCAGAATGTACTCTTTTAAAATATTTTGTAATCTTTATTAAATTGCTATCTTTTTCATGTCATTGGAATGCATTGTGAATTTTTGTTTTTAAAAGGCTCATACTCTATTTCTAAATGGGTAGAAATTGGAAAGTTACTATTCACTATTTTTATCTGCTTTTCAGTTTTTGCTTTTCAAACTTGTGCTGAAGTGATGTAGAACTAGGCCTTATCACTGCATATAAAATTAATTGAAATGACATATTGTTGCAGTTTCTATGACAACCATATCATGATGCTGATGCTCTTAAAAATATCTAAAATATGCTAATTCTAGTGAACATAGTTAACACTTATTTGCTTAATATTCAATTTAGTACTAAACTTCATCAACTTTGAAAGTAGGTTGATAACATATTGTGTGCAATTAAAAGAGGTTTTTGTATTGAGCTGTTGAGTTTAGTATTTTCCCCTAGAAGCCTACTATTCTAGAACTTTAAGTGTGAATAAGTGAAGCTTTTCATTTGTTATTGTCTTAAACAGACATGAATGAACATGAGGATAATCATTGTTGCAGATTTTCACTATTGTTTTCTTCCTCCCCTCCCCCCTTTTTAAAGATAATATATTCAAACTCATAGAAAACATTCTGATGAAAATAAAAATTCAATAAAACCCAATGAGTTATTTAAATAATAGCAAACATCCAGATACTTGGGAACACTGACTTATTTTTTAGCTTTCATTTGTTTGTTTGAATTTGAGAAGATAACATCTCTATCTTGTATGTATCATTATGATACATGCTAAAGACATAAAACTTAGCAAGTTATAGAATGATTTTGCATAGCAATTATATTAAACACTTTGACTTGAAATACAGTTTGAGTTTTCTTTTAGAATTGATTTAAAAGTAAAAGATGTTATTTGGAATTGGCTTATAACTATACATCCTGTTTTTAAATAAAGGTTTTTTTTATAGATGTATCATTTGATAAGTCAGAAAACTTATTTTTAGAAATGTATACAATTTGTTGGTTAATAAAAATAACGGGTAATTTCAACAGTATGTGCCAAATAGAATGAAATATCATCATATGGAATTATCAAATATTGAACAGAATGCTTCCGCTGGCATATTTAATAAAAATTAATTTTCAATATATATGCAATAGATCTTTCATTAATATATATTAAATCATAAAAGCAAAAAGATAAATTCTTAGTTAACATACTTTTAATTATTTGTTTTGCACATACTAGGTACTCAGTAAATATTTAAGCATGAATAAAATTGTGGAAAACAAGCAAAAAGTCTCCAATATGATTGTAATGTTAAAAAAAATACGCACACAAAAGAAATCCAGTATTTAGAAATTTAAAAAATAGTATGGGATTTCGAAGAAGGTTTTTGAGTAACACATTTTAAAATTAGAGAATTTAGTCAAATTTAGTTTTAAACACAATGCTAACAAATAATAAAACAAAATTGCTGAGGTAAAATATCAAATATTTAAAGACTAGTAGTAAATTATTGTTTCATATTTATTGGTGGGAAGTTTTACAGCATTATTTTTGTGTTCCTTGTTTGTCTTTTATTAGGTATTGGAAAGGACCTATACTGATTTACCGAATTTTTCTAGGCTGGCTAAAATGTATAATGAATGATATAGTAATCATCTTTGTGAATGGCCAACCTCGGACTTGGGAAGAGGCAAGTGGGTCCATAAATGGAGAAAGGCATGTATGAAGGAATGCGCATGCTTTAACATTACTTGATGGTGAAAAGATAACACGGTATCTCAGAAGGATGTTATCATGAGGGGTACTTTGAATTTTAGTGACTAAAGTTTATTTCTGTGGTTATTACCCTATATCCCTTCCTTATATTTTTCCTTTCTGTGTTTTATTGTGATAATCATGCTTACTTGTGTAATTATTTAGATCACTTTCAGTTAAAAAAAATTCCAAAATTCTGTGTATCACTGTAAGAGAAACAGATGATGGATAGAAATTTCACTTTTCATCTGGATGTTTCAGAAGTGTTAGTTTTGGCCACCTTAAGCAATAAAGCAATGATTACCTTACTAAATACATATATTTTCAGATAGCACTTCAAAAATGTTAGGTCTGGTATTGTTAAAAATATAGCTGACATGTATGTTTTTTGGGAAATTGGTAGGAGTTTACAACATTCTGGTTTCTATCACATTCTTAGAATTTTTTATTAAAAATCATGTAATTGGTCCCTGACTGCACATGTGATTTGTGTTCCAGTTTTGTAGTCACTGGATTTGTTTAATTCCTACCCTGGCTTAGTTTCTGCCAGTTATGTTAAACTTCATGTGTATATTTTTTCCATTTAAGATAAAATGAACTGCCAGGATTATGTATGGCAAAACCAAGAGCCCTTTGAGTTAAGGCTCTCGGGACATTGTACAAGTCTAATGTTCTTGTATAAGGTTGGCCTACCCACTGCAACTAAGAAATGAGATGATTTGAGGGCTATTACTACTTAAGGTTTTCATAGTGGATTAGAATAGCATTACTTAGTACAGGTGTTTCTATAATTGGGATTCCCTGGGAAAATTCAGTACTGTTCTCAATAACATTCAGCTTTCCACATAAATGGAAGAGCCATCCAATGTTAATTTGATAGGCTGTGGCATGAAACAGGGAGTGGGGTCTGGCTTGGGGGCCTGTTGCTTCTTTTATTGGAGAAGACATTTCTTGTTGTCCATTAGCACCGGGTTGCTGTGGCTATATTTTTAAATTTTAATTTATTCCATTATTTATTTATTGCTGACCAAAATACTGAATGGGCACAGCCGAAGTCAGCCAGGGCTGATTTATGCTCATATGAAACAAAATAGTTCCCTAGTGCCCCTTTTTCTTGAAATAAATAGAATTCTTCTCAATTTATAAAGTATATTTAAATAATGTCTATGCATCCAAGTAGCAGGGAAATGACTGAGGAACCCGTGGGGCACAGTTCACCGAGGAGGACCTTCGGTGTGGCCTTGCAGATGTCCCCAAGCCTTGGAGGCAGTCACCAGGAGTAACAAAGAACAACTGCAATAAGTTATTTCAGGATTTAGCTAGGAGGTTCTTAAGCCTGGCATTCTTTTAGTGCAAGGCGTGAATACAGAAGAACGGTGAGCGAAAAAGGCTTCCATAGAGGTAGGAATGGGAAAATAGAAAATCAGTGATATAATTAATAACAATCATGATTATTTTACCTAATCCATTGTTAGACACTCAGAAGGACTGATTTCCTGAGAAATGGGCGACTATAGAGCTGAGAAATGTTCAGCTCTCGCAGCAGGCGGCTAGGCTGCCTGAACGTCCTTCTCTTGCACGCAATTCTCGTCTCGGAGACCTCCGTTTGTGACCTTGGGTCTGGCCGCGTCCCTGAGTCCCTTTGTCTATCTCCTGTTCCGAAGGTGGAGAGGAAGCGGGAGATGAGTCCCAGGGAGTACGAAGTCAGCTCTGAGCCGAGGTCACCGCAGAAGGGAGCTCGGTCTTCGGCCAGGACCGGAGCAGTTGGTATGCCTTTTCGAAGCTGCCCCCACCCTCTGCCACTGCCCTCCCGTCGGAGTTAGTGTTTGGAGTTTCGGAGCTGCAGCCCCTGTCTTGGAGCTGCAGACAGTTTGGCCCGAAGCTTTGTAGTTTGCTGGGAGAGTTCGCCTTCGCTCGATTCCCGGCTGTTGGTTTCAGCTAGTTGGAAGTTTTAGCTCTCACTGCTGTCAGCCCGAGTCTCTGAGGGCAGACGGCGCCTAGCGCGGCCCGCGCGCCCGCAAGGCGCCCTCCCTTTGCTTCTTTCAAGCGGTCCGGGAGGTCGCCAAGGCTGCTGGGCCGGTGTCAGCTGGGTTCGTCTCTACAGCCCCTAGCTGGGCGCAGTCTTCCCCTCCACCTCAAGGTGGCGACTTAGGCACGTAAACAAAGCTCGGCCAAGCCTGACCCTCGCAGTTCATCCACGAAACAGTCTAGTTTCCCCGATGCTCTCGAGCGGGCTGAATTGACTGTAAAGGGACTTCCGTTTAGATGAGGAGTTCGGCCAGAATTTCAGAATACGCGTGTGTGTGCGTGTGTGTGTGCTCGTGCGTCCGCGCGCGCGCGTGGAGGCAGCGGGAAGCGGTGATGGGATGGAAACCCTTGGCCAAACCCGTTTGGGACGCCGCGAGCCTCCCCTCCATCACCTGAGCCCTCAGGCCGAGCCACCCAGCTGGCTGGGGTTTCGGAACCATTCTGCACCGCGAGATACCTCGGAGTGCGCAACTGGCAATTCGGAGGCTCTGGTTGCCGCCGCCAGCGGTACACGATTTGCTAATCTCGTTTTAGTGACACCCATAATTTATAAGTGGAGAGACCTGAAAAATAAAGCCCCAGCCGTGCTTGTGCCCTTCTTCGGGGTGCATGCCGGCTGATCTGAGTGGCAGGGGTAGTTGGGGGTGGGGAAGAGAGACACAGACAGTGAAAGAATAAACGTGCGGCAGTCACACAATCTTACCTCCGGGACGAAAGGACACGGTTCCTAGAACTGAGATTTCCATAGCCCGTCTGCATCCCAGCTGTTTTTCCCGTAGGCGCTTTCCTGCCTAACACCGCCTTTTGACTAACTTGGACAAGGCTTGAGCTCACCCCCTCCTTTTTTCCTCCCTTTTTTTCTTTCCAGATATTCCCTAAACTCAACCCAGGCCAAATCCAGAAGTCGGTACAGTACAGAGCTTCCATTCAGTCGTGGGGGGGGGGGGGGGGGGGGGGGGAATCCCGTTTACAGTTTCTCTTAGGCAGATGGAAGAAGTAGATGGTTACAGGACTTTGGCAGGGTGCGTGGGGATGCCATGGGGTGTTGGTGTCAGGGAATCGCGATTTCTCTTAGGTATTGGTGTTGCAGGTAAGGTTCCCAGATTCCAGTTGCCCTTGTGCAGAGCTGCAGTGTCGGTGAGAGTGGAGGGTGATCCGCGTCTGATTAGAGGGGAATGGAGGAGGGTGACGTGGGGGAGAAATGGACCCTGTACAGGCTCCACGGACACACATTGTGTTAGTTCGTGTCTGTGCCGCTCTACGCTGCCTTTGGGAGCTTTTTGAGAAAGGTAGTATACTCCAGGCTTTTTCTCCCCTTCTTCATCGTCATCCCCCCACTCCCAACCCCGCCCCCGCCGCCTCAATGTGTTTAAAAAGAAGGGAATACCCTTCTAAAATAAGTTAAAAATCTTTCTCTGACTTTCCATTTGAGATGCCAAAAGGATTAAATAAATGAAACTTTATTTACAGAGGAGTTTATCCACAGACTCAGCGACATCTCTGGTCTTTGGCCTTATTCTAATTCATGGTGGTAATTACCCTTCGTTTCTTTAAGTGCAATAGATTTATTGCCTTAGAGACTATGCACAGTTTGATTGAATTATTCATTTTTTTTTCTTTGGTGTAGACTGCATCTGGGGACTCTGATGTGACGTGTAGATTTTTTTTTTTTTCAGGAACAAAGGGAATGTGGAAATGAAAGAGAGAGGGAGAGAGAGGCTGGCAGATGTAATGAGACGCGGTGAAGGTGTACGCAGACTGGCACTCCCACTCCTCCCTTCTGCTCTCACTGCAGCCCTGGGTAACTCGCAGGCTAACACAAACAGCTTTTCTCCCGCAGCCTGCCCTCTGTCACTGTAAGTACATCAGCCTTCTCTTATCAGCATGCAGATTCCAGCCACGCACTCCCTAGCCTGGCTTTGCACCTTAGACAGCAGAAGCGCATTTAAAAATTAACTTTCCTAAGCTAGGAAAGGCATGTCTGTAAAACTTATTTTTGATTTATCTTTATTTTTCTTTGGAAAAAAGTTCATGCATTTTTACCACTTTTCCCCCACCTCCTTTGTGGCGGTGCTGTGCCGCTACTGTCGCTACCGCTGTGATCTTCCTAACAGAAATGACACGCAGATTCAAATGAAATTTAATATTATTCTCTATCCACTTAAAGTCGAGGGACAATACCTTGTCCTTTTGCAGAATGACATCTTAAGGAACGCAGGACATTATTCAGTTTGCTTTTAGCTTTTGTTGCTGAAACACGAGTTCCGACCTCTTGGAGGCAGAGTCCCAGGGGCACTGTTATTTGGGAGTTCAGGTTATTTGGTTACTTCAAACTTAAATGAAGTGCGATGGGCAGCTGGAGTGTTGGTATGTTTGTTATCCCCGTTTAAGGAAACCAATTGCTAAAACTTCTCCGTACTGACTTGAAGTTTTCAACTTCTTCCCTTTTGGCTTTTACACTCTCTCATTTATCCTTCGTTTCAGTAAAAGTTCTTCTCGGTGTTTGGGAGCGATTGACATTTATGCTTGTCCAATTTATACAGTAGCTTTGAAGTCCTTCCTGAAAGAAGTTAGCGACTTTAATATGAAATCATGTAGGTCTGAATTGTCTGCCCGGATGGTGTAAGGAGTCTTTCAAAGCGGGAATTCGAGGTTTTAATAGCCGTTATGATTTTTGCGTGGGTGTTTCAAATACTAACTTCTCAAGCAGAATTAATTGCGTTGTCCTTCCCAAGTTCAGGGGGACTTCTTTCCAGGAACCGTGTGCGCCCTTCCTTTTGCGAGTTCGCGCCTCTTCTCTGGAGGTGCGAGGCCAAAGTTAGCAAAGCCGAATTGCCTTTGCTGGTTGCGGTGCGCAGGGACATTCGGACAGCACAGAGGCAGCGACTGCTGCGGGCAGGTAAGTCAGCCCCACCCGCTCGCCCCTCCTTCCCTCCCAGGTTCCCCGGAGCTCAGCGCCCCGGGTTCTTGCGCCGCGTGGGGCTCCAACCGCCAGGGTATGTGAGCTTATGAGTGCCTGGATCTGGCCAAGGTGCCTGGGTGCCCTCTGCTCCTCCCGGAACTTCTCCGAGCCCGCAGGCCGGTGCGGACCAGGTAGGTGGAGAGCCCAGCACTTTAGCGGGCTGCTGCGCTCTCCGCCTCTCCCACTTCATTGGTATAGCTAGCGCCCGAGACTTTAGAGGAAACCCTTAGCTCGCACCCCCGCCCCCAGGGCCACGTGTCACTCCATGCACAGCCTGAAGTACGGCATCGAGACCCCAAACTTTAGTTTCCTTCCTTTAGGGATCAATATTGTTACTTGCTCCGGGTTCCGTCTTACCAGTCTACTTTGCTATCAGTTTATTAGATACAATCTAAAAGGGGTTCCTGCCACTCCTTTTCGGAAAGTTCATCGCGGCCGGGTATTAGGGCCTTCCGTGGACGCCAGAGATCTTGATAATGTCTCCTTCCTTTCCTTCTTGCCTCCCGCTAGCGGCCTGCATCTGGTCGGCAGGGTCAGTCTTGCCCACCAGAACCCCAATTGCTCTGTGATTTAAAGAGACGGACGCGCGGTATTTGGAGAGCCAAACTTGTCGCAGCAGATTGGAGGAACCCAGTCGCGCTCCAGCCTTTCTGTCCCTGATGTTTCACCTCTCTATGTGGCTCTTCCCTGAGGACTTGGTCTTTGAGACATAATCTACACCCCTCTTTTCTCTGCAGGCATTTAGTACAGGTCCTTCAATGTTAACCTCTTTAGGCTTTGGAGAGGATTTTTGGTCGTTGTGGTTGAGTTCCAGGGCAGACAGCTGAGGACTGCGAGGCTCTGGAACAGGCCCAACTACACTCTAACACACACAGAGGAGATCTGACTCCTGTCCTGGCTAGAAACACCAGTCTGAGCTTGCCCCTTGGGCCTTAGAGGTCAAGGGGCCGGCAGGCAGTTCTGGGAGCCCTGGCCTTTAAGAGCTCCCCAGCAAGGTACCAGGGCATACTTCTCATTGACCTCCAAGCTCTGGTGCTTAGAGACAGATTTTCCAGTCCTGAAAGTCACCATGGGTGGTGGAGACACAAGATTTCTTGCTGGGGGCTAACTCTCCTCCCAAAAACGTGAAGTCAGTTTAACTCACAGTCTCCAAGCTACCAGTCTTCAAGTATTGTATTTCCTGGTGGGCCAGGAGCATATGACTATTTCTTCTGCCCCACAGATCCTAGGTGCTCATCTTCACTCTTAATCTCTGCCTTTTTCTTATCTGGAGTTTATATGAAACCAACATGGAATATACTTTAAAAAGGCAGTATATGATCGAAAGCTCAGTTTCTGTTCCATCTTCTGTGCTTGCATCCTGTCTCCATTTTCTTCAAAGATAATGTAATAGAGATGAGACTTTCTCCCCTTTATCTTTGATCAGTTCATCTGTGGGAGCTCTTCCTCATGTGGGCAACTTTAGATTGTCCTGAAACTTTCTGATTTCTCCAGTTAGCATTCGTGACTCCTCTCTTTTGGTCCATATGTCCTTTCACAAAGTCTTTTTCGATGAAGTGTCTCAAAGCGGCCATCTCATATGAGTTTCTATACAGTAAGGATCTCTCCTTCACAAATCTCTGCAGGTTATGCTGGTGCTTCAGAACCTCTTTCCCAGCTTTTATCTTGATGTAGTTTTGACTTTCCACTGACTTCAGTTTCTCAAATCTAGTCTATTTCTTTGGGCCTGGGTTAAGGCAGGCCAACCTCACCTCGTGCATACTGCCTCTAGTTAGCCCTGTACTGCTATCAAAGCTAGTTTTCTCATCTATCTTTTATTTTCTGCATCTCTACTACCTGAGACCTTATTCCCTGTCCTGGTCCTCCAGCTTTTTTTTGCACTGAGATAAAGTTTCAGGTGTCTATTTCTTTATGACATTCTGTGTCTTTCAAATCTATAAATCTACCCTACACATGACTCAAAGGGAATCTTTATTTAGGTTTTTCTCTGGGGGTTGTTTATTAACATAACTTTCTACATCTGACTTAGGCATTTTTATATGTCATCCTGGGTGACTGAAACTTTTCATCTTCAACAACCTTTAACCTTTAATCCACCCCTCTTGAAATTGTTTCTCTAAATCTTTTCCTCCACAAAGTTGAGGTAATATACATATATCACCCACGCAATCCCAAACAATGAAGACTTATCCATATAACAGTATAACAATTGTGGAATTGTTTTATTTGTTGTTGTGAAAATCTAATTTTTTTGGTGGTTTGTATGTGTCCTGTTATTTATAATATTTTGAACCCATAAACTACATAATCCATATGGCCTCTAGAACACTGCCACGTCCTGTGTGAATTGCTTTTTCTTTTCTTTTCTTTTTTTTCAATGTTTCCTCCTCTGTCGTTTAAAATGTTTCTCTTCCCCCATTTGCTGAGATCCTACTAAGTGGTGTCTTTTAATCATCTCTGCTTCCTTCATCTCTTTCTTTTCTCTCTTTTGACTACTTCTCCTTTTCATTTTCCTTCATCCTTCTTATTGTTCATCCTAACATCCACCCTTCTTGTCTTCTCCCTGGCCTGCCTGTCCTTCCTCTTCTCCGTTTGTCTCGTGACTTGCTTTTGTGGTCTAGTTCTATCTCTTAGTACTTTTTAACATTCAGCCCATGCCTCCTTCTATCACCTAACTATTCCAAAGCACAAGCTACCATTCCTACATTTTCCTTTACCATTTGACTTCCTCACTTTCTGCAGTTTGATCCTTTTTTTTTTCTCTCCCAGTTGCCTACCTTTTCCATGCTACAGTTTGCCTTTCTCCTGACTCCTCCTCCCAGCAGCCCTAACCCCAATAGAGCTCTTTTGGTCCTTTTCCCCTCAGCCTGCCTCTCCCCCACCTGGTACTTGTGCCCATTCTCCTCTGACCCCGACTCTCTCTCTTCTTTGTCTCCTTCTAGTTCTCCCCTAGTAGTTGCTTCACTGCCTCTTTCCAGGCGCTTTCCCCAGTTCCAATCTCTGGTCTCGCTGGTCTCTCTGCCCTCCTCTCTCTTTGCGGCTCTCTCTTGCCTTTGCCTCCCGCTCTCCCCTCCTTCTTCCCCCGGCCCGCCCTCCTCCCTCCCAGCTTCTCTGCCTGGCTCGCTGCCTCCCTCGCCTCTTGTCTCATCTTGCCTGTGTTGTCTGGGAGGGGAGCCCTGCCTCCTCTCCCTCGCTCAGATCAATGCCCTGGCCACTCACTTTCTGATGTTGCACGACGGGAAATGCTTTGAATACTTACGACATGGCCGCTCACACTGATTGCCAAGATTGACAGCACTAACCATCGCCTTCACTTGTTCCAGGGTGAAGCCCCTAGTCACCCCGCTCCGCGCGCACCTCCTGGCACCCCGGCGGCAAACTTCTGCCGCTCTGCACTGCCCCCGCCCGGGGCAGGACACCCCCGCAGACCTGAGTTAACGGGCTACGCCGGCCGCGGCGCTGGGGGGTTCTGTTCCCTTGCTTCCCGGACTGTGCCAATTGACCTAGCACCGACTCCCCTTACTTTTAATTTTTTTTTATTTGTATCTTTCCCTTTTTCTTTAATGCCATTTACTCCTGCGGCGCAGCGCACAAGGAGCCCTCCCGCGCGGTACCATCCTGGAGCCCGCCCAGGTAACCGGGACGGAGCGAGCGATCTCGAGAGCGAGGGAGGCAGAGCCAGGGCGCGCGGCCCGCTGTGAGCTACCTGTTGGGGCGCCGGAGGGGGCAGGGGGCAGGAGCCCAGGGTCTGGCCGCCGTCCCCCGGCGTCCTCCGCTCCTGCCCTTCCGGGCACTCCAGGGTTAGTTTCTGTGAGCTGGGACCGAGGCGCTGGGGCAGGACAGGCAGAGGGACGAGAGCCGAGCGAGCGGAGCCCTGAGAGGGCGCGGGTGGTTGAGAGCCGCGGCTGCCGGGCCGGGGAGGGTTTGCGTACTTGGCTGGGGAGGGGAAAGGAGGAGGAGGAGCGGGAGGAGGGCGCTCCGAGGGGCCGACGCGGAGGGGGAGTGGAGGGAGAGAAAGGGGCCCCGGCGCCCGCGGCTCGCTGGTGGACGCGCTTGATCCCGAGGATGCGTTCCCCTCTTGGAGAGTTGCGCCTTGTTCCGGAGTGACAGATCTGCGTGGCAGGCGTCTGTTTTTCTCCCCTTCACCTCCCCTCCAAAAAATTCACTTTGAGAAAACACATGTTGTAGCCGTAGATAACTGTGCATAGGACACTAAGGCAAAAGGGCAGGGACAGGGACACAACGCAACCTTTGACAACAGAAAGCTGTTATCGCCATCCTAAGTATTCGTCGGGAAATCTGTTTGCCCTCTCGGCCCACCTCACTCCTCCACCTCCGCCTCCCCGCATAGATATTCTAATCTATATAATTGGGAATGATGTGAAAAAGAAGTCAGGTGGCTTAGAGAATGAATTTGTAAGTCTCCGTGAAGTTTGAGGTAGGTATTTCATTGAAGTTCGCGCAAGTGTGTGATAGAGGAAGCTTGTGTGGCTGCGTGTGTAGTCATCCCCCCTTGTTCTGTGAAAGCAAATGCGTGTCGGCTTTGAAGGTTCAGATGGGACCGCTGGGCGGTAATGCCCTCCATGTCCACAAGAGGGCAACATCCCGAGGGCTTTGTGAGCGCTGTATCTCTTGTTACCGCTGCAGGCTTGGGTTTAGAGAAAGTTATACTGAAACTTTTAAAAAACTGATAGCACATCTTATTTTGCGATACTAAAAAAAGAAAGATATAAAGGAAAAAAAAAGAGGGAAGCGAAGAAAGAAGAGAGAAAGAGAAAGGCAGGTAGCCAGTCTACCCCGGGAGAGCCCTAGTCACACCGAGACTAGGGGGAGGGCTGTTTTAATTGTGGGTTTGGCCGACTGACGACTGGAGTGCCCTCCTCGGCTGTCTTAGTTGTAGCCGGAGGTCATGTAAATCGACCTTAAAAGAATGCATAAGCCATAAATTAAAATAAACCCTCATCCAAGGGCTGATCCATAAGTAGACAATATCCAACCTGGACAAAACGGGCTTCCCTTGCGAGCCGACCTAAACCGCATCCCCCAAAGAATAGAGACTAAATGCAAAGTAAGTTTCCTAGCAAATATTTTGTTTTCTTGAAAAGTGTTGGGTTGATTCGCTGTGTGACTGCGACGCCACCGTGTTCGGAGCGCTTCAGTGTCAGCCAGGCTCTGGGTGCGGGAGGTCGGGAGGACCCGCTGAGCTTCTGGGATTCTTAATGCTACCCCCACCCCACCCCGATTTCGATTTGGAAACTTAGGATGTTTGTGGGGTTGACACAGGGCGGGCGGGAGTCGAGGATCTCCGCCGCTCTCTCGCCGGAATGAAGTTTACTCGGAGGAGTTCATAAAGAAAACCCGGGTCGCTAGAAAACGCTTGCGCTCCCTCCTCCCACCCTCACCCCACCGCAGCTCTGCCGCAACTTTCCCGGGACACCGCTCGAGTTGCCTCCAGCTCCCTCCGCTTGTCTCCTTTCCTTTCCCCTTTCCCTGTTTTTGGACAGTACTTTTTAATTATCTTTTCAGGAATAAACAAACCGAATTCCAAGCCCATCCGAAATCCAAGTGCTAACTGATCTGTGGTTCTCTTTACCCTGGCCGCGAGGGCAGTGGTGCCTGACCTGGCGGGAGCGGGGGCGAGGGGTAGATCAGCCCCGCCGGGCGCGGACTTCGCCACGGAGTCAGCCGGCGGAGCGCACGGTCGCCGGCTCGTTTCTTCCCCGCCCCGCGTCCCTGAGCCCAGCCGGCGCCCTCCGTCCTTCTCGGCGCCCTGCCGGGGCCCCGCCACCCGCCGCTCCTCTGCAGCCCGGGCCGCGGTCCGCTGCTCCCGGGCTCGGCCCAGGGCAGGGGGCGGTGCTGCCACCCGCCCCGGGGCCCAGCCGGAGCCCCAGCGCTCCCGCGGGAGCTGCTTTCTTCCTTCTCCCTTAAAGGGCCGGGCAGAGAAGGGAAAGGGCTTGTGCAAAGGCTGCTGGGGTTGTGCTCCGATGCCGGGAGGAGCGGCCCGGGGCTGCTGAGGACAGATTAGCTCTGTGCCCGGCTGCTTCCCGGGCGCTCCGCAAAGCTTTAAGATAAAAAGAATTGGTGTGTTCGGAGCAGATAAAAGGTGGCTGTCGCCAGCCTGTTTTGAGTTTTATTTACGCTCTCTTAGGTTGACCAAGTTTGAAAACGTTGTTTTGTGTGAATTGTCAGATATTGAATGCCGCCCCTATTTGGGGACTAAAAATAAGTCTTCCACTGAACTGGCGGGGCTGGGCTGTTTGCGAGATGGGCTGTCTTGGGCTGCTTTTATGTGTGAGACTCTGTGAGGGCCGCGCTTGAAGTTTAGGGCTAGAGGTGGCCCGAAGCCGTCCTTGTGGCAAACTGGGCTGGGCTCCGGACCTCCCGCTGCACTGTCAATGGGCGCTAGGATGACGTCCGTGTCCCGGGCGCCGGTGCTAGCGCCGTTCTCCGGCGGCCAAATGGCCCTGGCTGGACGGCCCAACCAGCAACCCGGGGGAGTAGAGATGAGAGAGGGCCCCTCTACTCCCGCCCACCAGGGTCTTTTCTCTCCTGCCCTTTCTAGTCACATGCCGAGGTTTTTCCCCGGGTCCCGAGGAGAACAGACACAGCCCCGCCCAGTCTATTTCTAGGAGGTGGGTTTGTTGAATAAAAAAGGTCAAGTGGTCAGGTCTGCGAGCTGGTCCATGGCGAGGGGGGACAGGACGGACACCTGGCAAGGCCTGCCCTGCCTGTCCCCCCAACCCTGGCCGGCCCGCCCGCCCACGGCTGGCCTCCGTAGGCCACATTCTTGCGCTAAGTTCGTGAGGCTGTGGGAAAAGCAATCCTGAACCGGCCAAGGGCCGGCGAAGCTGATCCCGCAATGGCATTTTGTTTTGAACAGTTGCTGGGGTTGACGTTTCCTCATAAGGTAAGGTGTCACTGGACAGTCGGCTGCCCAAATGCCACATGTATAATTAGCCTGCGCACTCAGCACCTCTTCCCTGAGGCCCGCAGGCACGGGCTTGGCCGACCCGGTCCGCTCAGCTCCGTTCTGGGTTCCAGGATTCCCGAGGGAGGGCTGAACCGGCCAGGGCAGCCTCGGGAGGCCGTGGCAGAGAAGACTGGGACGGTGTAGCCTTGTCTTGGATTTTAAAAATATTTTCTTTTCTTCTCTTCCTATTTTATCTTCTTGTTTTTCGGCTGTTGAGGAACTATTGGTAAGAGGGGTACTGGACACCAGGGCAGAGTACAGACTGAATGGGAAAAGGAGATGCAGAGAAAATCTGGCAACATACCTATTCTTCACACCCCACCCATGGGGGAGGGCTGCTAGTGGCCCTCTGCACCAACCCAGTAAGACCATCCCAGGCTTGGCATTGTATGTCCTGGCTTGGGTAGGGACTTCAGGCTTCTAGGTTGGATTGTTCACCTGTCTCTGTGCTCCCTCTCACCCCCACTCCCACAGGTCTCTCAGAAGTTAGTGTCTGTGCTCTGATTGCAGCTTCTGGTTACCCCCTCCAGGCCTAGCCATTTGGCGCTGCTAGTGATCACTGTGGGAAAGCCTGGGCAGATCTGCTATCTTTCCCTGTCTCACTCTGGTTCAGCCTGGGGTTCTTAGGAGCAGTGCCTTGTTGTTGCTTGAGCTTCCTGCCTAGCTTCCTAGATCCCAGTGTCAGGTCTGCTTTAGCCTGCACTCTCTGGCAGAGACCAGATTTCTGCAGCCGTGAACATGACTTTCCCTCTGTCACCCTGTGCAGTTACCCTGGAATTCAACACTTAGGATTAGGCACTTGCATCAGTCTTCCTCCTCCCCTTGCTTCTAGGCCACTCAGATATGCCTGTTACCTACTAGAAGATTCTTTTTTATTTCAAAACAAGCAAACAAGTAAACATCCTAAATCTTTCACAAGTTTAGTGGGACAGGATTAGCTTTTCTTTTCTTTTTTTTTCTTTTTTTATTTGAGACGGAGTCTGGCTCTGTCGCCCAGGCTGGAGTGCAATGGCATGATCTCGGCTCACTGTAACCTCTGCCTCCTGGGTTCAAGCGATTCTTTGCCTCAGCCTCCCGAGTAACTGGGATTACAGGCACACGCCACCACGCCTGGCTAATTTTTGTGTTTTTGTAGAGATGGGGTTTCACCATGTTGGCCAGGCTGGTCTTGAACTTCTGACCTCAGGTGATCCGCCTGCCTCAGCCTCCCAAAGTGCTGGGATTACAGGCATGAGCAGTCGCATCTGGCCCAGGGTTAGCTTTTCTATGGCAGCAAAAGTGTACCTTTCTTGTTGGGAAATGGGGACACAGTTTATTAAGTTGCATTTGCTTTTCATTGAACTGATAAAATATTTCATTTTCTCATAATAGGAGAAAAGTTATGACTGATTTAGGTATCTTCTGTGCAGTTTTGAAAGTTCCTTTTTGAATACACATATGTGAGCCAAATGACAAGTAGATTGTTTTCCTTCTACATTTTTGAAAACTTCATAAATCAAGAGAAATTGTCCCTATTAAAAAAAGCAAACAGCCGAAAAACAAGTGTTTCAAACTCTGAAAGCAAGTGAGCATCACAATTATTAGGTCTAGTTTAAGACTAAAGATAGTAAGTAACCAGGATCCACATATCAAGTACCAGGGCATTAATTCCACAGGCATACTGACATCCTCTGTTGCTTTTCTCATGTATTACCAACACCTCCTTTCTTTTCTCTTCTCCACCATATTCCTTGAGTTATAGTGGCAAAACTAGATAGCTTTTTGTTTATTGTTTATTCTGTTTATTGTTGCTTTTATTTGATGTTTTGGAAATCATGAGAAGGAACATCCTCTTGGTGTATATGTATTTTTTAAAATGCACAAAAAATTGAGTTCTTTATTATGGAGCATGATATAAATTCCTATAATAGTATATTGTGTCACTACAACACAACATTATATTATAAAGATAAATATAAAAATATTAATAAAACAGCATCAAGTACCTATACCTTACGCTGGTTCTATAATGGATTTGGTAACTGAATGCCTAGAAGAAATGAGATTAAGTAGGAAAATTATATTGTCTGTTGGGCATTTTTTCAATAGTAGCAGAAAACAACAGATATTTTTCATTTTAAGGGAAAAGCATATATGTACAATATGTTAACATAACTGGCAAATTTTTCTTTTATAATGCTCTAAAATATATTACTGTAAAAATGATAAATTTTGATGGCATTATTGAGATTTTATGTCTGTTTCTATTTGACCTCTTTTAGGAATTATTTAGTTATTGGTCACTGATGAAATTGCTACACATATCTATCTTATATTGAATGTATCAGTGACTTTTAAATAATTTTCTTTCAATTAGTACAATAGGTACTGGAATAAATGAATTTCTTTTGAAAATGATAATATACATTGGCTTTAACCCCTACTTTTAATATTTTCTATGCTTTTCTGTTTTGTTTGGTTATGTATCTCTTTCCATGTTTGAAAGCATTCTCTTGTTAGTGAGAGAATTCATACATATATATATTTTTCACTATTTACAAACAACTTTCTATGAAAGTATAGAATAGTACAGCAAAAATTTTGGTTTATCTAAGATCTATTTGTTTTAATATAGTTTAGGGATGCATATATATCAATTGATGTTTTTCAAGTCAAGTGAAACATTCCATCAAGCTAATGTGTCTGAGAATACCATATCAGGCACAGACAGGTACTAGAAATGATAAAACACAGATAACTTACAGTAAGATGTTTTGCAGATGGGATGTATTATCTGCTCTCATGAGGTTAGATGGGCCATATTACCATTAAAAAATTAATCAAGTCATTTCACAATTATCAAGTTATGTAGGTATGTGAGATTTAATGATAACAGATTTTATTATAGAAATCAGCTAAAAATGAACATTCACTGCTGTTTAGAGGAAGAAATGGACTATCTTTGGGTTTGGATTGCTTCTTAAGAAATATGCCTCTCCTCTATTATTTTTTCTAATAAGGAAAATAATGTATTAGAACAGTTTATGTATTAATCCTGAGTGTACATTTTCTACTGATTATGCCCTGAATCTCAATATTCAAGTAAAAAAACCTAGTGCTCCTATATAGCGTAGGAAAAGCAATTTTTATTAATGTAAACCCATTTTAAATGTGTAGCATATCCTTTTGGATTGAAGTTTTTCAAATGTGATCCCATACTCATTGTTTTGGTGAGCATTGTATCAGAAACTCTCACCATCCTTTCATTATATATTCATTATTTATTCACAGGAAAGTGTTTTTATTTTCCTTGTTCTGTGGAAAAGGGTAAAAGTGTTTCAGTTAATTATTTTGTTTAGACATTTAAACAAACTGGAAATAGTTCAAAATTTGCATTATGGTTTTTGATAGAGCTTTTCAATTTTTAAGTATTCATTGTAATAGTTTGGATAGAAATATCAATTGAAGAATGTGGGTGGAGGGTGTAAAATGGATTATAATTTAAATCTACTGCAGACTCTCTCAGCTCCAAAACGAGTACTGGTCTGTTTTTCCTCAAATCTGTGGTAGTCTTAAAAAAGGGAACATGAAACCCTAAAACCTCAGAGAAGCAGTATCGATTCAGTTCCTAACTGCAAATCCTTCATATCTTTGCTCAAAATATCCAACTTTACACCAATATTAGCCATTCTTTTTATAGTGATACCATGCTTAGTAAAAAACTTCTAAGCACTGAGGTCAGGTGTTGAGATTGGATTCTAGTTTATTTTTTATGAATCAGATAAAGATTTCTGTGCATGAGACCATATGTGAAGATGAGAGAACAAGAACATTTCCATATCAAAGGCAATATATCTGAAGCTGCATGGTAATTAAAATGCAGTGGTTTGGACTCTGTGCACTAGCACTTAAGCAGAGCATTGCTGGGACCTTGTGCATCATGCAGGCGGTTGCCTCTTGCATACTTCTTGAAATACACTTATAATTTTGTACAAACATTTATGCCAGTCCACACTTTTCTGTGGATAATTTGTATTTCATCCAAACCATTCAAAGTAGAAGTTATTTTTTGAGCTACCCCCTCATTATGGCTTTTGTGCCTCAACTATTTTTATTCTTCTTGTTTGTATATCTTTTTACCAGAATGATGGCTTGTTTATATTCAGAATCTCTTCTTGCTCCTCTAAGACCCCTAATATATCACTCATATTTTATTATTCACTCAAAAAACTTTCATTTTTAGGAAAGATGTGAGTTATTTTCTGAGGTTAATTGTAGATGCTGTAATCTATTATAAACTAATAAACCACATTAAAAATCAACTGCCTACTTATTTCTACTTTATAATGCTAATATATTTAGTAATCCTCACAAATTTGCACAAACATATATTGGAAAACATCCTTTTTTAAATACTTAAAGAAAAATTCTGATATGTTTCTTTTCATTTAAATGGCATGAAAATGTGCAGTGGCGTTCTCTTTCATGATACTTCAAGTGAATAACGATCATTTGAAACTATAGAAATCTTTATATTTATCTAAAGAGTTATCTCTTTCCATTTATAGGGGGGTGTTTGATTTTATTTATCAAGAACTGAGTTAATATTTTAGCCTGTAACTATTTGGGGATAAAATAGTGAAATACAAAATCTAACAATTGGTAGTTCTGTGTTGTATATGTTTTAGAAATTTTTGCATCTTTGATGACCAACTTCAATTTGCTGCTCTGTAATCTACTGGCTTTTCTATTTCTGTATTTGCTCTTTTTCTACGAACATTTTGTTGTGGTGTGTGTGGCGAGGAATTCATTGATGTATTTTATTTACTAAGCTCCCATAGTCTATAAAGCCTTCTAAATATTTCTTTGGATTGATGCACCATGTATTAAAGAAGGCTAATGTGATATTATTAAATCCTTTAAGAGTTTTGTATGTTTTAACTATTTTGAATCAAATTACTTACGTATATTGATTTGATGGTCTTCAATGATGATATGCCTAAATAGGCATAATAAATATAAGATAAATTCAAAGCGCACTGTATGATGTGCATATTAGTGTGTATACAAACATTCTATGTTCTCTTGGTTCTCTCTTGATCTCTTTCTTCTCAGAAAAATCTCCCACGATAACCCTTGAAATGATCTGTTATCCTTGCTACCTTCAATAATTTGTTGTTTCCAGTCATCTTAAAGAGATGAATTGTCTATCTTTAATATATCCATTCACATGTAAAAAGGGACTTTATGCTGTTTGTGATTTTGACTTCACCGAGCACAATTTCTTTGCTTCTTTGAAAAGTGGTTCTTTAAAATTAGACAAAGAAAATTAAAGATGCTTCACTTTCCAAGGCTACACAAGCCTAATATGTAGATAAAAGAAAATGCAACAGATTTTTTTTTTGTTTTTTTAAAGAGCATACTCATTCTTAGGCATAGTTGCATATGCTACATTTTATACTTTACAAATAGGTCATTGAATAACATGAAGACTTACTAAGTTCTAGACACCCTGAAGAGCATTTTTGAAACTGTGAGTCTTTACTTTTAAAGGATTTTCTCTTCTTCTGAAGATTTTCTTAGTCGGTAGGTGGAGAAACTTAGGTGTGGTTGTCTTGATACTAAGCAAGTTATTGACAGAACTGAGTAAGAATGCTCCCAGCTAAGAGAGAGTAGTTCATTGTAATTTCTTGGGGAGGAATATTGAAGGTCAGGAAAATTTTTATTTTCTCAGAAATAATTTCCAACTAGGTCCATGGGCATTGAACCTTCTGTATATGAGAAATCAGCTTCTCTCCTCCCCATATATCCATGGTATAATCTCTAAGCCTCAGTTTCCTTATCTATAAAATGGGAATAATAATAATAATATCTGCATCATAGGGTTGTTTTGAGGATTAAATGAGATAAACTAATTAAAGCACTAAGCCGAGGGATTGGTATAAAATAAACATTTAATACATGTTATTTGTTATGGTTGAAGTGGTTCTACACTTACAATTATCTGGATCTGGCTTCCCATTCCAGCTTTACTACATAATTGCTATGTAATCTTTGGGAAGTTACATAACTTGCTTCTTTTCCTCTTATGTAAAATAGAAATAGCAATATAGGTTCTTAACTTTCTTTCCTTGAAAGGAGAATTAATCTATGATCTGGAAGATTTGGGATAGAGTAATGACTAAATGTAGAGTTTACATGTTCAACTGCTCAAATTTGATAAAACTACAATTCTAAGGCCTAGAAGAGAGTTTGAAAGGTCATTTCATTTGCCATTGCCATATAGTATTGATCATTCTTTCTCCATTCTAATCAGTTAAGAAGTTCTCTTTATTTTGAAAGCCTGCCAAAAGGGGATTTTATAATCTTTGGTTATATATATCAATGATTAACAGCAAGGATTTCTTTGTGTCAAATATACCTATCTCAATCTGTTTTCTCTTGCTTTCATTTTAAGAAAAAATGAAAGCAGACATTCTTCTTCACTTGAATGATAGACCTATATGTGTGAAGAGCAAAATTAAACTTCCAATTTTGATTTTTTGAAGATTTTCTTTTGTTTTATTTGCTAAACTAGTTGTGTGACCTTGGAAAAGTAATGCAACCTCTCCAAATCTCAATTTTCTAATTTTAAAAATGGGGATGGTGATATAATTTATTCCATGGTTTGTTAGAAAGATTAAGTTTGAAGATACTATATATATACACATATATATACATATAAGTGGGTAGAACAGTTTTGGACAACTGTGTTAGGATAAATTGACAATAGTTATATGATCAGTATAAGAACCATGGCATGAGAAAGCCTCTTATTTTCTCTTGTATTTATAGTACTCGTCAGGCTTTAAAGTGCTTTCATATTCATTGCCTCACTCAATAAAAGGTATGTGGAGTAGATAAACTTACCAGCCATACTAATTTTCTACTTGATATGAATCAATGTTTCAACTGGGTTTTGCTTCAGGATATTATTTACTTCGAACAAAGCTTGTATGTCATAAGTTAGAACTGGCTTTTTTGGCCCTCTTATTTCCCAATCTCTTTTGATATAATGTCAGTGCTCATTTATTGTATTTTCATACTTACTTCCAGAGCCAAATTATTGCTGCATTTCCCATACACCAATGTAAAAGAATAATACCATGTTGATCAGAAGCATTAAATATCAGTTCTGTATGTCTTTGATTAATACAAATTAGAAAATTATGTAACAATAAGTGTGGCAAGTTTGATAGAAAACACTCTTTCAAAATATGAGGTTCATTAATAAAAGAATCCTTGATGGTGAAAAGGTTGAGAAGAACTTGATTACATAATTTCAAAGATGAAAATGCATGGTACTAATGAAGAGGTATAGATATAGGTGATTCTGTACAGTGTGCTAATTACTATCATGGCATTATATATAAGAGCAGAAGTACCTATGTCAGGGAAAGCTTCTAGTAGGAGATGGCCTTTGATCTGTGATTTAAAGGATGATGAGGAATTGGCTTTAGGTAACATCCTAAAGAGCACTGAACATGGGGGAACATTTGACAGTATAACTAGCTTTTCTGTAGATCTGACACTGAAATGTCTTGGACATGTTTCTTTGTGATTCCTAGAAAGGCTGTGTCTGTCATGAATGTGATATGGACATAAGCCAGCAGCTTAGCTACTGCACTTCTCTTTCTTAGCTCAGTTTTGTGGTCAGGAACATTGTGAGTGCGTTTTAAGGTACAGAGGAATCTTTCAAATTATTACTTTCCTTCAAATATGTCAACTAGGTATGAAAATTACAGCAATTGGCTTATTAATATATGAACTGATGATCAGGGCTGTGAGTTAATAAAATCTTGTATCTTACACTGTAATACACTTTTAGAAAATGGACAAGCAAGATCTTAAAGAAAGAGCTGTGTCTGAAAGCTTTTAGATCTAGGTGTTATTTCTGTTTCCCTTATGTGATGCAGCTCTTTAGGTGCCTCATATTTATAATTAAGTTTTTCTAATGGCAAAGTGGGCATATATCGTAACTTCTTTTTTATTGAGAGATAATATGAAAATAAATTAATCCTCAGAGTGGTTATTTGAGGTTTTTGGAAGAAATACAAATTATAATTATACAATGATAATGATGAACAGTAGTAGTGGCAGAAGCAGCAGTAGCAGCAGTAAACCCTCTTTACTCCTGATAACTTTCCAATAGGGATGATAAATCCACTTATTAGGTTTTTGTTTTTTCAATCTTTTTGTTTGTTTCTGTTTTTAAGAGACGGGGTCTTGCTCTGTTGTCTAGGCTGGAATACAGTGATGCAATCATGGTTCATTGAAGCCATTCCTGGCCTTAAGCAATTCTCTTGCCTCAGCCTCCTGAGTAGCTGCGACTACGGAAGCCCATCACCATGCCTGGCTAATTTTTTTTTTTTTTTTTTGGTAGAGGTGGTATCTCACCAGGCTGGTCTTGAACTTCTGGCCTCAAGTGCTCCTCCTGCCTTGGCCTTCCAAAGTGATAAGATTATCACTTTGGAATTAGGAGCCATCATGCCCACCTAATTTCGTAATCTGGAAACTCATGTTTTCTAATAACTTCTGAATGCCTTTTCTCTGAGCCAGCAGGCCTTTTATATTTCTAGTTTGGAAGCTCTCTGGTGTTTAATAACTTGTTTCTCCAAGTTAAACACACTTACTGAGTTTTGCAGCTTATATGACTGCGACATAATCACTTTCTGAAAAGGAATTGGTGGTCACATAGGCTAGAGGAGCTATGGCCGTGGTCTACAATGGCTGTAACCTATTTTCCTCACCACCACTTTGGCATCCTGGAGACTTGCATTTTTGGTAATGGCATAAAAAAAAAATGATGAAATCTCTACATTAAAAAGAAAGGTTCTGAAATTTAGTAAATGAGGGGGAAAAGTACGTGAAAGTTATAGAAAACAGTTTAAAAACATCCTCTTAGTCATATTAAATTAGTTATGATGCTAAAAGCATCATATTTAAAGAACGTCTTCCTTTAAGGTTTTCAGTTAAGTTCCTTAATAAGAAACCTAAACCAGGCTGGGCACGGTGGCTCACGCCTGTAATCCCAGCACTTTGGGTGGCCAAGGCGGGCGGATCATGAGGTCAGGAGATCGAGATCATCCTGGCTAACGCGGTGAAACCCCATCTCTACTAAAAAATACAAAAAATTAGCCGGGCGTGGTGGCGGGGGCCTGTGTCCCAGCTACTGGGGAGGCTGAGACCGGAGAATGGCGTGAACCCGGGAGGCGGAGCTTGCAGTGAGCAGAGATCACGCCACTGCACTACAGCCTGGGAGACACAGAGCCACAGCGAGACTCCGTCTCAAAAAAGAAAAAAGCAAAAACCGAAAATAAAACAAAAATGGAAATAATATAGCAACTGAACAAACTTTAAATAACTTGGAAAACAGCATATTAATCAATTGAATCTCAGGAACATTTTTTACCCTTGACTCTGGAGACTTAAATACATAAGGAAGGAAAATTTTATTGTTTTAAAATTTCTTAGCTGTAGTCCTTTCCCACTATAACGATGCACAATTGAAGTAGATATATTGAGGTTTAAAAAAGGATTTTAACCTTGGAACCTTTAAAGGCATTTTTAAATAAATTGTCAGCTTTTTGATATCAGATTCTTTAAATGTTTACAGATAACAGTAAGTCCAGAGAATGCGTCCACTTGTAGTTTTTGTATAGGTTTATGTAATTTTACAGTTATGCTAATGTGGGCTCATGTACACTGAATACTTTTGACTTTTGTGTTTTAAATTGTATGGCATTTTGCAACAGGCTTATTTTCTCTGAGGTATAAATATTCATGTATATATATATAAACAACCTGTGTTGGGTAGGACTAGTGAACTTAGAGACTCATATTCTTATGTTAAGCATGACAGGGAAACAATGAGAAACAGCTTGACTTTTAATTATGACACTTTGGGCCATTTTCCAAAGCATTCATAGTTAGCTGTGTCTTAGTTGTGAAGTTTTGTGTTTGATTTCCTTGTTATGTCCACATGGAAAGCTTGTCAGTGTTATCAGGAGCTATGTAAATAGAGAGTATATAAAAAGTATACTCCTTTCTATTGTACATGAATTTTTTCTTTTTTAATTCTGAATTTATTTGTATAAAACAATACTGTTTTAGGTGTTAAGAGCTTGGGCTTTTGAATCAGCACACCCGGGATCAAATTTTGTTCTACCATTTACAATTTATTTATCCTCTCTGAATCTATTTCCTTAAGTGTTAAATGAGAATATTAATGCCTTCTTCCTAGGATATTGTGAGGGTTGAGGAGATGATGTGCGTAAAACACTTGGTACCTTGTTTGGTTCATAATAAGTGCTTGGTTGTTATTTTTCTATGAAAGTCTGATTACAGTACAAAAATATCACTTTGTGCCCTTTGCATTCATTTTCATATTGAAAGAAAATGGTATAATTAAATACTTGAGAAGAAACTTCTAAGGTATATGGTGAGCATTCTGATTTTTTTTTTTTCTAAAGGTGGATTTTGATTTGTTTGACGTTCTTCCCATCGTTTATGTAAGCAGGAATACTTACTCATTTTAAAGGTGATGAAGGCCAAAGACATAATACAGAAATCCATGGCCTTGGTGTCTTTACTTTTATACTGTGTTTAAAGCTGACCATCATCATCTGTGACCCTCAAAATCCATCCCTGTTTATAAAGAGTATTCCATTACTCATTTGTTATGGCTCACCCTGAGCAAAGAAGGATGTTGGTAAGATGGCCGGCATTCCCCTATTTCCATGACTCCTTGTCACTTGTTCTTATCAGCTCTATTTAATGTGCTTTAAACCTATCCCTTGAAGTTTTAATTTTATTTTATTTTTCATTTCTGTGTGTTCAAATGATTTTTTTCAAATTGATGAGGTAATCTTTATAGACAGATATAGAAATATCTATATGTGCTTTATGCTTATCTTTTATTTCTTTAACCTATTTATTTTAAAATTGCTTTGAGATAACTCCAGTATTTATTATTTCATTACTGAGAGCCATAGCTGGTCTCAGATTTTTCTTAAGATTCTTGCTCAAGGCACCTTATTTTCTCTTATGCTTAGCTGTTTTGTTTTGTTTTTATTTCAATGAACTGATCGTGTTGCAGGGATTCTCTGAGTCCTAGAACGAAGGGGAACTCTTGTAGAGAGGATTTCCATTAGCCTTGCCACGTTCTTTTGCATTTCCTTAGTACTACTTTCACATCTTTGGGCTGTTCTTCTTCTTTTTTGATTTGTATATATGCTAGTTTCTTTTCTGATTTGTATATACCTAGTTTATTGGCAATTTAAATGCCAATAAAATAGGACATTTGTATTAATGTTCTTTACATTTTATGAGGCTGTGCTTATATAGTTATTAATTTTGCTTATTTAACAAGTTTATATATGAGATAATTTAAAACACAGATATGATTTTATTAAATTTAGTAAGGAAGGTGTTAAACTATATGGTCATTCTAACTTGTCCCAAATGAGCTGTCTATTTAATACATGTATTTAAGTAATATGTGTATTACTAGTGCACCTTAAAAGTAAATACCTTTGATAATTAATAAAATGCTTGTTTCAGTGTTCACGTAGTAACCTATAGCTGGTATCTTCCCTGATTGATTGGAGTGAATGTAGGAAACATTTTCAGTACCTGAGGTCAAACGGTCATAACTTGGGATATTCATGGAGAGGAAATGGAGATCTTAAGCATTCTAGATAGCCTAAATGCTGCTGGAGAATATTGCTGGTAAGGTTAAGTCTGGAAGAATTCCTCTGGCAAGACAATATTAAGGTTTGTTTGGGAGAACTTCTGACAGAATAGTGGTTGCCTCATTTTGAATAGAGCGCACCCTTAGCAAAATGCTCAGGACAACCACTTCACCAGTGGGTTCACACTTAGTTTTCCTAAAAAATTATTTTTCTTAAAAAAGGAACTTATTGTTGAGATGGTATCTTTCCTGGTACATATTTAAATGGCTCACTAAAAATTAGCACTTTGCATATCAAATATAAACTGAGGCATGTTGAGAAATATGTACATTCATTCATCTGAAAAGCAAGCATCCTACATGACATTTCTTTTTGCAAATCTGCAGCCAAGTTTTCTATGTCTTTCAACATTTTGGCAGTACCACCTATACAATGCCAGAAGACATCATTCACACTGCATTCTAGGTAAATGGTGACTCCAGAGTTTTGCATTACGCAGCACTGATTTTTAGTTAAGGGAATGAATTTAAGTTTGTTGTGATGTTATTTTTTGTGTATTATTTTAACCTTTTTTTTATAGCAGCAGGAAGAACAAGTGCTCTTCTGATAGCATGTAGCTTTTTATCTTTTATAAAAGAACTTCAAAGAGGTTTCAAAACATTTAACTTTATGTTTGGTGAAATTTTGTAAAGTACTGATTGAGCATTGTATGATTTTAAACATTGTTGGAAAAATTGCAGCAATATACATTTATATCGATGTGCTTAGTATTTAAATGTCTTGCTGATTGTAAAGGGTTCATATTGTTTAACATCTGAAAGTACAATAGGGCAAAGTATACTGTTAATGATACTAGATATAAATCTCTATCTCAAATTGTATTCTTGATGATAAAACAAATTTCGGCCTATTTTTTGTGAGGTATGCATGGGTCATCATTGTTTCTATCCTATAATGTGCCTGCTATTGAGCTACTACTACTAGTACAAATGTCAGCTTGGTCACGGTCTTGTTATCATTAAGGCCTACATTATTAATATTATCCTTAAGCTATAGTTTTTTTGGAAGAATCATTTTAAACCACTTGGACATTTGTTCAGGGTTAATGTAGTAAAAAACTAGATTATATTATTTACAACCATTCTTCTTTACCCAGGATACTTCTGATATTGGGTGTTGCACATTAAGACATATAGACTCAATCAGTCAATCTGTATTTAAATCTAGGTAAGCATTAGTTTTTCTTACATTTAAAATAAATAAATATACCACAGTATATTTATGTAGTATACTCCTAGGGTGTATGTACGCACTTTGGAGACTACTGAAATAGAAAAGAGTGGGAAAGAGAGGTGAGGGCATGATGAGTCAAGGAGGAGATGCATGGTCTCCAGATGACACTCTTCTGGGACAGAGTCCCTCTGAAGAATGTAGCCATAACTGGAAACCTGGGACAGGAAGTGGAACTACAGATTGATCAGTGTTGAGGTTCAGGAAGCAGTAGTATGGTATATATATATTTTTTTCTTGGGAGGGGATTGGTCTCACTCTGTCACTGAGGCTGGAGTGCAGTGGCACAATCATAGCTCACTCAGCTTCAAACTCCTGGGCTCAAGTGATCCTCCTGCCTCAGCCTCCCAAAGTGCTGGGATTATAGGCCACCAATGCTGTGCTAATTTTTTAATTTTTAAAAAAGAGACAGTGTCTTGCTATGACGCCCAGGCTGGTGTTGAACTCCTGACCTCAAGTAATCCTCCTGCTTCAGCCTCCCAAAATGCTGGGATTATAGGCTTAAGCCATGGTGCCTGGCCTAGTGTGACATTTTTAATATGAGAGAGGAAGCAGATTTAACCCATCTTTTTTTCTTTAAGGCAAAGCAGTTTGAGTCATTTTGTTGGTGTGAGGGGGTCAGTAAAGTTCCATAGTTAAGTGTATTTATCATGTTCAGGAGAGGGGGTCAAGTGGAGAATTACTACTCTCCTGAGTGTCTGGGGCTCTTTGTTGTTTCTGCACCCAGCCTTCCTTGGATTTAGATAAAATCAGGGCAGAAGCTGGGAAAGCACAGTAAGGC
This sequence comes from Macaca thibetana thibetana, assembly GCF_024542745.1. Lineage (NCBI taxonomy): Eukaryota > Metazoa > Chordata > Mammalia > Primates > Cercopithecidae > Macaca > Macaca thibetana. The sequence goes on from NC_065591.1 coordinate 48,869,589, forward strand.
AGCAGTTAGGGATGGCTGTAGGCAAGCATTATTATCATTACTCTCTTTTCTTCTTTTCTCTAACTCGTTGGTATATTTCCTGGGCAATCTGGTATAGCAGCAAAAGTCCAGTTTGGGAGTTTCAGCTCTACCAATAAACTTTGGGTGACTTTGGCTAAGTCACTTCTCTCTAGGAGTTAATTCTTTTGTTGGTGGTTGGGAAGTTTGATGATCTCCAAAGAGGTTTGAGCTCTGACACCCTGCTGATACCCATCTGGGATAGTGTTCTGTGCTTCCCCTTAATATAGAACTTTCAAGCACCATGTCCACTGTGCCTTCTAAAGTGACAAATGCTAGGAATTTAATTTAATATATGAATTCATGCTAGTAGACTCATGAGCAAAAATGATACACCATTTCTAGCTGCTTCCCTTCACTTTTCCATACAGCTTTTCATAGAGTATATTTCCATAGTGTGCTCCTGGAGAGTGCTCTTGCTTTGTAACTCAAAGTGTCTAATGAGAACTTTAGAAAGGAAGGAAGTATTAGCATCTGGAGGGTTGTGCCTGTGAAGGAAGTTGGGCTGGATGAAATAGGCAGGGCATTGGGACACAGCCATCAATTCATTGCGTGTGTTTGGCTGGACTGGCAGTAGTGGCCAGTGCCAGGTTTTTTGAGTATGGTTTCTGTCACCAGCAGAGTTGGCTGTCTTTGAAGTCTGTTAGTTAACCTCTTCCAGAATCTTAGAGTGCAACTAGCACTCAAGAGAAGGAGGATAAAGGAATCTCTAGGAATTAAAAAAACCCTATTTTCATTAACAACTTAGTTCTCTTCTTACATCAGTTTTTTGAAGCATTTAATAAATGAACAGATTTCTGATTTTCTCACTTTCTTTTCAGTGTCTATTTCTATGGATGGAGATAATATTGGTTAATGAACTGGATGCATATCACCAAACATATATTGAGCAGTTACCACATATAGACATATTTCTGGATGCTTTCATAAGATGATGATAATAATAGTACCTATATAATAATTTTTGAGAGGTTTTATTAAGCTAATACACTTGGAAGAGTACTTGATATGTTGTAAGCTCTCATTAAACATTAGTGATTATTATTTTATTATTTAATCTACACAACAGCCCTGGGAGGTAGATGTCATTATTTTAGTTTTATAGAAAAGGAACTTAAGGTTTAGAAAGGAAAAATGACATGCCCAAGTTTACATAGCCATTAAATGGCAGAACCAAATCTAAACCTAGATATCCTGCCTTGAAGTTCTATGGTATTTCTGCCATATAAATGCAGCTCCCTGTAACATGCAAGTTAAGCTAAGAGATTTTCCCCAGGTAATCTACAGACCAGATAATAAGGAGCTTGGATAATAGGGATAATAAGGTACTGAACATATTATTATGTGGTGTTGAATTTCAGCAGGTGTGGTTATTAAGGCAGTCATTGCTTTGCATGGCATGGTGTTAACTGAAAGTCTTGTACATCATAACCCTGTCCTCACTTTGTATAGCTCTGATCCCAACTTGACACAATTCTCATGTCATGGTTTGATTTCAGTTATTACAGAATCATGCAAAGTGGGGACACGGCTGCACTATGCACTAGTTTCAGTTATCATGGTATAATGCAAAGTAAGGACTGTTCGTACTTCTATGAGCTTCACATTCACATAAAGAAATTCTGAAATTATCTTTCCTTTGGACCAGTTAGATAATTCGTTTCTATTTGATGACTCATTATCTTTTTTCTTTTTCTTATTTTTAGAGACAGTCTCTCACTGTCTCACCCAGACTGGAGCGCAGTGGTGTGATTACAGCTTACTGCATTCTTGAACTCTTGGGCTCAAAGGATCCTCCCACCTCGTCCTCTGGAGTGGCTAGGACTGTAGGTGAACACCACCATGTCCAGCTAATCAAAAATATTTTATTTTTATTTTTAGAGACCGGGGATCTCACTATCTTGCCCAGGCTATCTTTTTTCTTCTAAGGCTCTGCTCCTGCTAAGGGAGAGTACTGTGTTGCCTAAGTAAGTTCTTGAAGGTCACTGATGATTGGCCCTTGGCTTTTAGACATGCCATCTCTGATATTTATTGTATCTAGTAGTAGATCTCTCTCTGTACTTAGACAGACACACTTGTTCTCTTTCCTTTTCTCTTTAATTTCTCCCCACCTCTTATTACCTCTAAACTTCTTTCTGAATTTATGTTATTTATGTTATTTTTTTTTCCTGTTTCAGCAATGTACAGGGTGACCACTGAGGCCAGTTATCTCTCAGTTGGTATTTTATTACATGAAAAGTGATTTATTGCAGTAGACAGTGAGCAGCCATTAAGCAAGACCTGGGCCTTTTAAAATTTCTTTTTAGATATAGATGCTTAAATTCTTTTTAAGCACTTAGTAATCATTCCAGCCTGAAGGTTATTGCATAGATTTCAATTTTAGAGCAAGGTACTATTGAAAAGACTGAAGCTTTGAATCTTTCCTTGTCCCCAAAGTTTAAAATATTCTCAGCTGGGCATAGTGGCTCATGCCTGCAATCTCAGCACTTTGGGAGGCTGAGGCAGGCGGATTGCTTAAGCCCAGGAGTTCAAGACCAGCCTGGGAAACATGGCAAAACCCTGTCTTTACAAAAATAGTAAAATTAGCCAGGTGTGGTGGCATGTGCCTGTAGTTCCAGCTACTCCGGAGGTTGAGGTGGGAGGACCACTTGAGCCTGGAAGGTCCTGGCTGTAGCAAGACAGAGTGAGACCCTGTCTCAAAAAAACAAAAATAAAAAGTAAAAAGAAAAAAATTCTCCCTTGAGTCTTTGTTGACTCCCCCGCCCCACTAACACTGTGTTTTAAAACCTGTTTTTAGTGTTCTTTGTCAAGCATCTTGAAGAGTAGAAATCCCATGCTGACTCTAATTTTATTTCTCTAACCTGTACAGTACTCGAGAGTTAGCTTGGGATGAAATGAGTTTGTGGTAAAAAGCATACTCCATCACTTTCTAACAGTATGAACTTTGGCCTATTGTTTTAATCTCTTTAGGCCTCAGTTTCCTTACCTGTAAAACAGTACCTACTTCTTAGGGTTGTTTTAAGGGTTAAATGAGTACGTATAAGTGCTTAGAACAGTGCTTGGCACACATAAGAATAGGTGCCATATAAGCATTACCTATTATTAAAACAAATGTCTTTAAAAGAAGAATTCAGCCCAAAGTAAGGAGTATATTAGTCAAAATACTTTATTTAAGGGGTAAAAATGAATACTACTGAAATGTAATGTGAACTAATCTTACAATTTCCCCAACACAGGGACTCTTGAGTACCTTTGAGATAATTCTAGCTGTTCTGTAGTAATAGGTACTTTGAGAACCACTTCAACTGCAAATCAACAGATCTATTGGAACTAAAATTCCTTTATTATAACCTCTTCATTTTTGAGTTTCATAATTTGTGGAGACTAGTTGATTTGGGCACAGAGTGAATTTGGATATGAATTTTCTCAGGGCTAGATTTGTGATGCAGCAATAACTGAAGAAGTAGTGACAGAGTTTAAAGAGGTGGCAGCTAGCAAACAGGATGCTTGACCCAGGAGGCATTTCCCAGGGCAGGCCTGGTGCAGCCTGGCTTGGCCAGTGATTGCAGACTAGATTTCTAGGCCGTAGAAGGCTATGGGTGAAGGCCACTATGATATTGAGTTGGTAACCCTCTGTTGCTGTCAAGCTTTTTTGATGTGGACCCCAGTGTCTCAGAAGGGGCTTAGCTTCAGCCCAACATGGCCAGGAATTACAGGCTCATCCCAGAAGGTTCCTTATTGGAGGCAGCAGACTGTAGGATTTGAACCCAGGTTTGTGTCATGACAATAGCTAAACTCTTTTACTAATCATTCCATACTGTTTTCCTGGTGAAGGCAGCAGTGGAGAAAGGACAGTAGCTGTAGCAGTGGGGGCATCTATGTGTTCACCATCCAAAGGGATAGATGATATGCTATCTGAGAGGGCATCTGTAAAGTCAAAGGGGCTGCCTGTAGGCAGCAATGTCATGATGATGATACTGGAGGAGATGGTAGTGGTATGGTACTTGTTACAAGCCTTTCATGGATCTATTAGAGCTTGGGAATGCATTTTGGGTATTTGTACCTCAAATCATAAACTCATAGTCTTTGCATTATGGAACTTTAGAATTGAAAGGGTGTTCCAGTTCCCTTTTTTGTGGTGTGATTCCATTTAAGTGATGGTCCAGTCCATGCTGGGGGATCAACAATAGGGAATTACCTCCTCCTTTCCACCAGAATGTAAGCTTCATGTGGACAGGAATTTTGTCTGTTTGGTCCTTGTTTAATAAAAATTAAACTAAAAAGTGACTGGAGCAGTGCCAGGTACCTAATAGGTATTTAGAATGAAAGAATGCTTGGATAACTTGGCTAAAAAGTTTTGTCTTATAAAATGCTCAACATGAGTAATCATCAGGGAAATACAAATCAAAACCACAAGGTGATATTATCTCACCCCAGTTAGTATGGCTATAATCAAAAAGACAAAAAAAAATGCTGATGAGAATGCAGAGAAAAGGACCTCTTATATACTATTGGTAGGAACGTACATTAGTACAGCCATTATGGAAAACAGTATGGAGGATCCTCAAAAAACTAAAAAATAGAACTGCCATATGATCCGGCAATTCCATTGTTTGGTATCTATCCAAAGGAAAGGGAATCAGTATATGGAAGAGCTATCTGCGCTCTCATGTTTATTACAGCACTTTTCACAGTAACGTGGAATCAACCTAAGTGTCTACCAGCAGATAAAATAGATAAAGAAAATGTAGTGTGTATATATATACAATGAAATATTATTCCTCCATAAAAAGAATGAAATCTTGTCCTATGTGTTCTCACTCATATATGGAAGCTAAAAAAGTTTATCTCATAAAAGTAGGCAGTAGAATAGTGGTTACTAGAGGCTGAGAAGGATAGAGGAGCAGAGGGGAAAGGAGAGGTTGGTTAACAGATATAAAATTATAGCTAGATAGAAGGAATAAGTTCTAGTGTTCTGCAGCACTACATGGTGACTACAGCTAACAGTAATTTATTATATATTTTCAAATAGCTAGAAGAGAGGATTGAATGCTCCCAAAACAAATGATAAATATTTGAGGTGATGGATATTACCATGATTTTGATCATTACACATTGCACACATGTATCAGAATATCACTATGTACCTCGCAAACATGTACAATTATTATATGTCAATTGAAAAATAATACAAAAGCTTTATTTTATATATTGAACATATTATGTGCCAAGCATTATCTAAGGCTTACCTTACCCCTGTGAAGTACATATTATTTCCAATTTATGGATGAGTAAACTGACATTTAGGCATTAAGTAATTTTCTTAAGATGATATGTAAACATAATGGTCAGGATTTAAACATGTAAGTATAACCACTACATAATATTATGTAATTATTATCTCTTTTGTCCTAGATAACATTCTTCTCTTAAAAGATTCTAAATTTTTATGGAAGCCACATTGCATTGTTGACTTATTAAGCTTACTGCCAACTAAAATTCACAAGCCTTTTGTTTATCATGTTCTCATCCTGTACTTGAGCTGCTGGTTGTTTAGGACCCAAGCACAGGAGCACGCACTTATTCTGGATACATTTTCTCTGATTAGATTAATTTGATCATTTTTTATTAAGATATTTGGGTTAGTATGCCTTAAAAATTTCATCAAGTATTTTTGGCATTTATTTATCAAATCATATTTTTACTCCTTATTTTTGTTAATATTGTGTAAATGTTGATAGATTTTCTAGTGCTTAATTATCTTTGTATTCCTCAAATTGAATTTATATAAAGAATATATTATTAGTATATGTATATACACATATATAATCATATTGCTGCATTTGAATTTTGTATATGTGAAACTGTATTCATTTATTTTGGTGCTGTCTTTATAAGGGTTTTGATAGTAGCATCTTGCCATCTTTGTAAAATGAATAGCAAGCTTCCATTTTTGTCTATGCTCTGGAATAATTTGGAGATCATAGGATTTGTCAGTTCTTAAGGGTTAAAAAATCTTACCTATAAAACCATTTGATCTTCATACTTTTTAAAGAGGGAGATATTTAACAATATTTTATTGGTCTATTCATATTTTCTATTCTTTCTTGAGACAGTTGGCAATTATATTTTGCTGGGAAACCAACTATTTTATCTAGATTTAAAAAATATATTGGCACATAGTTGACCTATTATTTTCTTTTCTTCTTTTTTTGTATCTGTGGTTATATTCTCTTTCTTATTCTTTATGGTTTTTATTTTTTTGAGATCTTTTGGGGTCCTAATTCTGTCATTTTATATATTATTAGAAACTTTGTTGAGCATGCTAACATTAGCTTGCATTTGTTCATATATCCACAAGGCTTGATTAATTAAATTCAACAAACATTTATTTTCTATGCCAGATAGATGCTAAAGATACAAAGGGTAATTAAAACAAATAGTATTTATATAGTATATATACAGTAAAGATAAAAATATATATAGTAAAGATAAAAATATATAGTATATATACAGTAAAGATATTTGAGACCATTTGTCAAATGTTTTGCTGAAATCCAGATATGTTATTTCTAATGTATCACTCATCCAACAAAAAAGTACTTTTTAAAAATAAATTAAACTTTTACTTGAGATTCAAGGGATACCCATGAAGATAGTGTGATGCTGAGGTTTGGGGTATGATTAATCTTGTCATCCAGGTGCTGAGTACAGTACCCAGTAGGTAGTTTTTCAGTCTTTGCCCCCTTACTTCCTCCCCAGGTAGTCCCTGGTATTTATTGTTTCAATCTTTGTGTCCATGTTCACCCAATGTTTGGCTCCCCCTTATAAATGGGAATATGTATTTAGTTTTCTGTTCCTGTGTTAATTTGGTTAGCGTAATGACCTCCAGCTGCATCCATGTTGTTGCAAAGGACATGATTTCATTCTTTTCTTTTTTTTGAGACAGAGTCTTGCTCTGTCGCTCAGGCCGGAGTGCAGTGGCGTGATCTTGGTTCACTGCAACCTCCGCCTTCCGGGTTTAAGCAATTATCTGCCTCAGCCTCCTGAGTACCTGAGATTACAGGCATGTGCCACCACGCCCGGCTAATTTTTGTATTTTTAGTAGAGATGGGGTTTCATCATCTTGGCCAGGTTGGTCTTGAACTCCTGACCTCTTGATCCACCCGCTTCAGTCTCCCAAAGTGCTGGGATTACAGGCGTGAGCCATCGCACCTGGCCATCTTTCATTTTTATGGCTGTATAGTATTATGGTATTCCATGAGGTATATGTACCACATTTAAAAATTTTATTTTACACTAAGTTCTTGGAGACATGTGCAGAACATGCAGGTTTGTTACATAGGTATATGTGTGCCATGGTAGTTTGCTGTACCTATCAACCCATCATCTAGGTTTTCAGCCCTTCATACATTAGCTATTTGTCCTGATGCTCTCCCTCCCCTCCCCTCCTCCACAGGCCCTGGTGTGTGTTGTTCCCCTCCCTGTGTCCATGTGTTCTCATTGTTCAACTGCCACTTGTAAGTGAGAGAACATGTGGTGTTTGGTTTTCTGTTCCTGTGTTCATTTGCTGAAGATGATGGCTTCCAGCTTCATCCATGTCCCTGCAAAGGACATGATCTCATTCCTTTTTATGGCTGCATAGTATTTCATGGTATATATGTACCACATTTTCTTTATCCAGCCTATCATTGATGGGCATTTGGATTGGTTCCATGTCCTTGCTATTATAAATAGTGCTGCAATAAACATAGGTGTGCATGTATTTTTATAATAGAATGATTTATATTCCTTTGGTTATATACCCAGTAATGGGATTGTTGGGTCAAATGGTATTTCTTGTTCTAGATCCTTGAGGAATCGCCACACTGTCTTCCACAGTGGTTGTAAAAGCATTCCTGTTTCCCCACAGCCTTGCCAGCATCAGCATTCTTGACTTTTTAATAATCGCTATTCTGACTAGGGTGAGATGGTATCTCATTGTGGTTTTGATTTGTATTTCTCTCATTATCAGTGATGTTGAGCTTTTTTTTTTCATATGTTTTTTGGCCACATAAATGTCTTCTTTTGAGAAGTGTCTGTTCATATCCTTTGCCCACTTTTTGATGGAATTTTTTTATTCTTGTAAATTTGTTTAAGTTCCTTGTAGATTCTGGATATTAGACGTTTGTCAGATGGGTAGATTGAAAAAATTTTCTCCCGTTCTGCAGATTGCCTGTTCACTCTGATGATAGTTTCTTTTGCAGATGAAACACATTTTCTTTATCCAATCTACCATTGATGGGCACCTAGGTTGATTTTATGTCTTTGCTATTGTGAATAGTGCTGCGATGAACATACGAGTGGATATGTCTTTTTGGTAGAATGATTTATTTTCCAAAAAGTATTTCTGAGAAAGAGGCAAAAGGGACCTTTTTTTTAACTTTTTTTTTTATTTTGTGAACCTATATTTGGGCCTAAACATTACCTATTTACCTTGTACCTTGTACATGCTCATTTATGCATTTTAGAGTCTTGTCCTGGTAATTGAATTTATATAAAGAATATATTATTAGAACATATCTTGCTCATTAGTAGAGTCTATTGGAAAGATTTTTAGAGGACATTTTAATAATTCTAGAAATTTATAAATTGTATCAACCAGAGAAGTGCTTCTTATATTTTAGCAGGATGCAAATCACCTGGGGATCTTAGTTAGAATGTGGATTCAAATTCCATAGGTTTGTGGTGGGGCATAGGAATCAATGACCCAGGTAATGTCTTTACTGCTTTTCACCAGTGCTGCTGGCTGTAACCACACTTTAAGTAGCTAAGAGTTAGAGGACAGAAGGATAATATATATTCTGTTTTATAATTAGTAAAGTTACAGGTTTATAAAATTAATGAATAGAGCATTTAGGCTAAAATTAAAAAGACTGACAATGCCGTGTGTGTTGGTGAGGGCAAATAATAACTGGAACACTCATACACTGCTGGTGGGAGTATAAATTGTTATAACTGATTTTGAAAACTATCTGGCAGTATTTACTAAAGTTAAACATATGCCTATTCTGTGACCAGAAATTATAATTCCAGGTATATACCTAAGATAAATGATTGTATTTGTCCACCAAAAGACATGCACAGCTTGTTCGTAGCAATTTTGTTTGTAGTAGGCACAAACTGTAAACAACCCGTATGTCCACAACAGGAGAGTACATTAATTGTGGTATACTTACTCAGTGGAAGACTATTCATCAATAAAAACCTGATATTTGTAATAACATAGATGATTCTCACAGACATTATATGGAGCATAGAGAAGTAAAGAGAGAAACAGCTAAAGATTAGAGGAAGGTAGAAGGTAAAGATAGAGTATGTACTGTGATTTCATTTATTAAGTTCAGGCATAACTACTTTACAATGATAGAAGTCAGAATTGTGGTTATCTTTGGATGGGTAATTAATTGGGAAGAGGAATGTGAGAACCTTCTGGAGTACTGGGGATGTTTATAGCTTGGTCTGGGTGGTGATTATATGGGAGAATACGTATGTAAAAACTCATCAAATACCTTGATGGACTGAATTTAGGATTAGTGTATTTCACTGTTTTTATATTCTATATGTTAATAAAATTTTAATTAATAAGATAAGTAAAGCATTTAAAAGAAGAGAAAAATATCTTTTGAATTCTAAAAGGGCTATGTATATATTTTTATTGTGGAATTGATTTCCAAGAGTGTTGCTCTGTGTTCACATTTATATGCATTTACTGAGCAGAAGTATTAAAAAGCATATTTAAATGTGGTGAATTAATGTAGCTAGCTGATTTCTGAAACTAACTAGTATGGTTGTCATTGGATTTGGGATAATAGAATCACAGCTCAAACAAACTTTGGTTAAATTAGAATATTTCCATATTTTGTTTCAGAGGAGAGCTGAAAATTCCAAAGAAACAAGCTTTTTAAAGCTATTTTGGAAACCAAAACAAAAAACATTAAATGAAAGTCTTCTTAGTCTTCAAACTTTCCCTTTCAATTTGTAGTTTCCTGTCCTCTGTTCTGGTGCCTTGCTACTCATGCTGTAATTCCTCACTGCTTAGGATCTCTCATTGTGTTTTATTCAGGACACAATCTTGAATCTTATTTGTCTTTGTCTTCATATCTCTAATATTTCTCCACACTCCTCTTTCTTTTCAGGAGTCATAGAATTCTGTAGTTTTCTAACTTTGTATTTTAAGCAGAGGAACTAATTTTTAAAGCAAATTTTTAAAAAGGAAATCTAACAAAGTTGAATTCTTTGAAGGAACTGTGACGGTTCCTTCAGCACTCTCAGCTCACTCCTTCCTCTTTGCCTTACAACAACTTGACAGTGGGGTAAACTTTGGGGGAAAAACAATCAAACATAATCTAGCCCAATCTTTTCACTTTATAAAGGAGGAAACTGAAGTATAGAGAAGGCTTCATGGCCAGTAGTAGTCAGCAACTTCAGGCTATCATAAAATTGGTTTCAATTGCTAAGTAGTGAAGTTCAAAGATAGAAAAAATATGATTAAAAAAATCTCTACATGCAATTTGAATGATTAATATAGTGATTCTGAAATCTTTTCAAAGTGTGCTCATAGACAAGTCGCCATATTTCAAAATTCCCAGTTACAGGTAAATCACTTCTTATAAACAGTAATGCTATTTTCGACAAGGGTTCAAGCAAGACAATTCAGTGGGAAAATAATAGTCTTTTCAACAAATGGTGCCAAGACAACTAGGTATCCCCATGCAAAAGAATAAAGTTGAACTCCTACCTCACACCATATAAAACTTAACCCAAAATGAATTAAAGACCTACATGTGAGAGATAAAACTATAAAACTTATAGAAGAAAACATAGGAATACATTTTCATCATCTTGGATAGGTAGTAGTTTCTTAGATATGACATCAAAGGCACAAATGAAAAGAGAAAAGATGAACTGGACATCAAAATGTAAAACTTTGTGACTCAAAGGAAACCATCAAGAAAGTTAAAAGACAACCCATGGAGTGGGAGAAAATATTTGCAAATCATAATTCTAATAAACGACTTGAATCCAGAATATATTAAGAACTATTACAACTCAACGATAAAAGGCAAATACCCAAATTTTAAAAAGAGCAAAGGATTTGAATCAGTGTTTCTCCAAATAAGATTTACAAATGGACAATAAGCACAAAAAATATATGATATATTTAGACATTAAGGAAATAAAAATCAAAATCACAATGAGTAACTACTTCACACATACTAGGGAGGCTATAGTAAACGAACAAACCAACAAACCCAGATACTAAAATATGTTGAAAAAGGTGGAATATTCATTGGAAATTGGAACCCTCATAAATTGCTCACGAGAATATAAAATGGTGCAGCCGCTTTAGAAACCAGTATCAGTTTCTCAAAATGTAAGACACAGCATTACTATATGACACAATTTCACTCCTACTAGCTGAGATATGACTCTCTCTGAAATAGGACATATGACAAAGAAGTCTTTGATAGAAAGAAGGAAAATGAAGAAAGATATATTTTATTGTAGTGAAAAGCAGTACATACTCAAATTATTTTTATAAAGCATAATGAAGTTAAGTATTTCTTTAGCCATGACCTTTTTGCTTACCAATTTCATACATGAAATAATGTACGTGTGTGTGTACATTTGAACATGGGATTTATGTATGTGAGGTTCAATTTTTAAAACTATGAATCAGTAAAAATAAATTACTGACTCCTTCAATTCCTTTCTTCCTTTAACTTTCTGAAGTTAATTTTCATTCGTTATTTATATTTTGATCAGCATGGGGGTTCTGACCTGCTCCATTTCCAACCTGGACCGGTTCACCCTTCCTTAGGAAACCTGTTGGTCTCCCCCTCCCAGCAGATTACCATATTGATGCCAAACTTAGTGCAGATACCAAATTGGCATATCACACTACAGTCCAGAACTTCTGGGCTCAAGTGATTCTCCCATGTCAGCCTCCTGAGTAGCTGTGACTACAGGCACACACCACCATGCCCAGTTATTTATATTTTGAAAACTTTCTCTTTGGTTTTTAAACAAAGCTATCTGATCTGTAATATCTGTCATATCATATAGGGGCTATTAAATGGGGATAAAGAACTTTCACATAGGAGTGTTGTAAGGAGACATGAAATATATTTATTCTAAATCTGAAAAACTCCAAGTCTTCATATTATAGTTCCTTTAACAATCCCTTATAGTTTTAGCTCTCAGCTTAGTATATTTTCTCAGAAGGCATGTTAAAAAAAGGATAATGTTTTAATCCAAAGGAATGAATCTCTAAAAGAATAATGTTAAACATCATTTTATGATATTGTAGAAGATATATCTTATTACGACGACAACATTGTTTTATGATATTACAGAAGATGTATCTTATTACTATGACAACATGTGTTTTTGAGGTAGTGGGATTTTATATCATGTGGGCTATTGCTTATTTGGTTTATGAATGAGTATGTTTCCAGTCTTTAACTTTTAAAACTGAGTGTGTGTGTGATTGTGGTTTTCAAAGACCTTTGCATATACATTATTTCACTTACATTCACAGTAACTCTGAGGTAGATTTGTTTTTTATTTTTGAAATTGAAATATAAACATACAAGGTATTTAAAATATGGATTATATATGTATAACTAATAGTTATAAGTGAATCCTATGTAACCAACCAACACTGAGGTAAAAAAAAAAAATAGAACACTGATATTTTCCCAGAAGCCGCTTGTTTTCCTTCCCAATTACAACCCCATACTCCCTGTTGGTATTTAGTGTTACCCCATCACCATTCTGTATTTAATGTTAGTTGCTTTCTTTACTTTATAGTTTTACTGCCTATGAATGCATCTCTAAACAATATAGTTCGATTTTGCCTGTTTTTATGCATTTTATAAATGGAATCATGCAGAATCTATTTTTTGTGTATGTTCTAATTTTTGCCAAACTGTATCATTATCATGAAGACCTACTTCATTCATTTGATTTTTATTGTGTGAATATCAGAATTGTTTATCCTCTTTATTTTTACTGGGCATTTGGACTATTTCCAGTTGCTGGTTATTATGAACAATGCTGCTATAAACCTTTTTGTGCATATATTCATTCTTGGTGGCCATGTGTACGAGTTTCTTTAGGCTATTATGCAGGAATGGAATTGTTGAGTCAGAGGATATGCCTGTCTTCATCTTTTCTAGATAATGTGAAACTCTTCTAAAAGTGTTTATTAATAGTGTTACCAACAGCCTATTAACATTCTTGGTATTCAGCATTGTTGCTAACAATTGATGTTGTCAGACTTTTAATTTCTGCCAGTCTGCTGAGTATTAAATGTTATCTTATTATGGTTTAAATTTGCATTCCTAATTACTAGTGATATTAACCACTTTTTAAATAAGCTATTGATTAGGTAAATTTCTTCTGTTGTGATATGCCTGTTCAAGTCTTTTGCCCATTTTTCTATTGGGTCATTGTCTTTTTTTTTTTTTTGAGACAGAGTCTCACTCTGTTGCCCAGGCTAGAGTGCAGTGGTGCGATCTGGGCTCACTGCAAACTCTGCCTCCTGGGTTCAAGTGATTCTCTTGCCTCAGCCTCCTGAGTGGCTGAGATTACAGGCGTGTGCCACCATGCCTGGCTAATTTTTGTATTTTTAGTAGAGATGAGGTTTCACCATGTTGCTAGGTTGGTCTCAAACTCTTGACCTTGTGATCCGCCCACCTTAGCCTCCCAAAGTGCTGGGATTACAGGGTCTTTTAAAAAAAAAAAAAAAAATTTGTAGTTTTCTACAAATCTGTATATAAATTCTGTACAATTCTGTATATGAATTGTTGTTTACATGTATTACAGATATCTTCTTCCACTTTGACTTGTCTTTTCACTTTATGAAATCTTTTGATGAACAGATATTCTCATTTTAAATATAGTTGAATATTTATTGATCTTTTCTTTTTTGGTTAATGCTTTTCCTGTGCTGTTTAGGAAATTATTTCCTATCTGAGGTCATGAAGATAATCTCCAGTGACTTTCAATTGACCTTTAATACACTTGAGGTTGTTTTGGTATATTGTCCAAAGTAGGGGTGTAGTTTCTTTTTCTCCTCTTATGGATGTCCAGCTATCCCAGATAATTTATTAAAATCTCTTTTCTTGACTGCTCCAGAGGGTTACCTTTGTCGTATGTCAAATGCCTATATAAACATGGTTTTGTTTGGGGGTTCTTTATTATGTTCTCTTGATGTGTTTGTCAATCCTTGCAAACAACCCTGACTTAATTATATTTACTTTATAATAAGTTTTGTTATCTTGTAGAATAGGTCCTGCCACCTTATTCTTATTTTTCAAGTGTCTTGATACTTTTTGGCCCTTTGCATTTCCATAAAAATTTAGAATTAACTTGTTGAGTTCCACACACATGAAAAGACCTATTGGGATTTTCAATTTAGTTTGCATTTAATCTATTAGTAAATTTTTATGGAAATGATGCTTTGATAACATAGAATCTTTCAATGCATTAACATATTTTCTCTCTCCAGTTATTTTAGTCTTCTTTAACATCTCCTAATAAAGCTTTTAATTTTTCTTATACAACACCAACATTAAGCAAATTTAACAGTTCAAGACAGTAGTAACAGAGAAGTCAAAAGTTACTTACTAAGTGAACAATACAAACAATAGCTTAAGGATTCAGAAGAGGAACAAACGTGCTTCAGTGTTTCATAACAGATAACACTAAAAGATATTTGATCAAATATTCATTAAATAGTAATAGCTTTGTTCCCTCATAGTGTTATACAAGTCTGGAAATTGCCATATTTTCAATTGGTTAATAGGTTAAAAAATAAATTAATGTATTGGTTGTTTTATTGAGTCTCTGCACAGCCACTATTTTAGTTTCCTTTTTTCCCCACTATTGATAGATTTTTTTCCCCCTGAAATGGTTAGCTTTAAGCAGATATTTTGGTAACACACACACACACGTGCGCGCGCGCGCGCACACACACACACACATATATATATCCTGCATAGTAATTTCCAACTCAAATATGTTTTAAGAGTCTTTGAAACATAAATATTTGGTGTGAATTCTGAAATACTGAAATAATGCATGAATTGGCTCTTAGTAGTAAGTTTAACCATTTCCATTTGGCCTATTCTTTTTAAACATCAAAGGCCTTATTAAGTGCGTAACATATGGGCTCCAGGGGAAAACTGAGTTGTGTGCATTGTTTTACTTTAAAATATAATTTATTCTGTCATTATCATTGTCAAAATAGAGATTGGCGTATTTAAATGAAGCTGGCCCTCTTAATTCCTAACAAAAATAAATCTCTGTTGGTAGAGACGGATACTGTACACATAGGTCCCAACCTTGTCACTTCTGAGGAACAGTGGTGAAATTGTTTGTTCCTGACAGCAGACAGCCCCATTGCAGAGCCCTGGTTTCATGTTACATTAAGTATTAGTGCTGTTCTTTCAGGAGCTATTATACTGTGACATCAAAGATTTCCTGACAGGGCAGTGGTAGGTTAGCACTGAAGTTGTCTACTGAAATTTTAAAGAATGGAATTAAATATATATATGATCAGACTTTTATATAAAAGATAGAGACAGAATTAGAGTGGTTTAAAGAAAGTTGCAGAAATCATTAGTTTGTGGGCTATCTGCTTTATCTCTGCTTGTTTAAGCCAAATTCTATTACCTTTTATTTCTTCAACAAGTACAAATGGCCATTATGTTAAGGCTAGGGTAGTTGATAATTTCCAGAAAGACATTATGAATAAGAAAAAAATAGCCTTTTGTGAAATAAAAATGGTTAGGTTGACCTGTAGAGTATTTGATATAAATGAACATGTGGACAGTAATTGCAATGGCCTGACTTCCTGTTTGCAGATCCACTAATTAGTTAAAAGGATCAAACTACATGCTCTATTAAAGTTACCGGAGTACAATTTAGATGGCAAGTGAAGAGATGAGAAGTCTTGCAACTGAAAAGACTTGATTTTACATTGTAGTTGTATAAATACAGCTGAGTTTAACATTAATCAGATTACAGTGTTGTCTTTTGAAAAGGCTAACTTTTGTTAAGTGTTGAGAAATATTAGTCATTTTTGTCTGTATAGGTTTTCTGTTTAAAAAATAAATTAAGCATTATGGCTTCAAGTATTTCTTAGATTTTTTTTTGAAGTGCAATCAGTTGCTGTAACTATAACATTACTATGACATACTCATGAAAATCTTGGGATTCTAAAATGTCAGTTAATTTTAGAAGCACAATTCAATGTCTGGACATTTAAGACAATATAATTATAATAGTTTTGTTTGAGATTAAGTAAATAAATAATATGTTAAAATGCGTATCTTCTCAGTATTTTAGTTTTCCTTTTGCTACAGTAATAGAAAATAAAAGTTTTTTCGATTATAAGCAAAGTATAAATGATACATTTATTTTAAACAGTATAATACTGACACTGTAAGTTCAGAAGTAACTGGAACAAAGAATAAACATTTATAGGTACTTGTGCGTTTGATTATGTTTCAAAATAATTTTCATCCAGATCAAAGTAATCCGTAATATATTCATGAAAACAGTTGTTTAAAAAAACTGAATGTCGGACTGGGCACAGTGGCTCACGCCTGTAATCCCAGCACTTTGGGAGGCCAAAGTGGGTGGATCACTTGAGGTCAGGAGTTTGAGACCAGCCTGGCCAACATGGCGAAACCCTGTCTGTAGTAAAAATACAAAAAATTAGCCAGATGTGGTAGAGTGCTCCTGTAATCCCAGTTACTAGGGAGACTGAGGCAGGAGAATTGCTTGAACCCAGGAGGCAGAGATTGCAGTGAGCTGAGATTACACTACTGTACTCCAGCCTGGATGACAGAGCAAGACTCTGTCTCAAAAAAAAAACAACCACCACAACAAACCCCTCAAACAAACAAACAAACAAACAAAAACTGAATGTAGAGGCTGAGTACAGTGGTGCACGCTTGTAGTTTCAACTACTAAGGATGCTGAAGTGGGAAGATTGCTTGAGCCCAGGAGTTCCACGTTGTAATATACTGTGATCACACCTGTGAATAGCCACTGCACTCCAGCCTGGGCAACATAGCAAAACCCTGTCTCTTAAAAACAGAAATAAACAAACAAACAAAAAACTGAACATAAAGGTCTTTGCTGTGGCTTGTATCTGACAGTTAATGATACAGATTAAATTGCATAGGGTAATATTGCTATATTCTTTAAATCATTAAGAATGGTTACTCTAAAATAAAATGCCTAAGGAGCTCAGCTGTATTCCTCTTGCCACTTGTTGAAAGTGAGATACTTCAACTTGTAGTTCTGAAGTGGATTCAAATACATAAAAATGCTTTCACCTTTGAAATTGTTTGTTTTGTTTTTATTTTTGGCATGACAAAATTCATTAGCAACAATTCAGAAGAAGCAACAGCCCAAGTATGAAAAATATTCTGATGTCTTCTCTGAGGACCCTGAAGTCTTACATTCTAGAAGTGTTCAAGTAGATTAAGTACTTTTCCTTTAAAAAATGTTTTAATTTTAAAGTACAGTATTTGGTAGGAAAAAGGGGAGAATATTAGGATAGATGTTTACTCATTTAAAATTTAAAAGCAATAATCCTGTATAAATATTTACATTATCAATATTGTTTCAATCCTTTTACTTCTGCCAGCGACAGAAATCCTAATTCAAAATGCTTTAAATTGTCAATCTACAAACAGGGTACATATAGTCTAGTAATTAGCTGGCTAAAAGCAACACAGGTATATTTGAAAGTTTCTAGTATGTATGTATTTATTAACTGAAGGACTGAGAGACTAAAGAATGTTGATCTTTTTCTTATGATGAAGGAAGGTATCAGTATTTTAGCTCACTTGAACAGTTTTGAAAACCATTTAAAATCTAGTTAGCTACACCGTATATGAAACAATTGATCAATAGTGCCCCCAAGAGAGCTAATTATAGATGCAGTAAACCCTTCATAAAGAAGCTGGTAAATGAGTGTTAGAGAGAAAGTGTGTGTTCATTTATGTTTGAAAATTTTGTGCATTTAAATAAAAGCCCTCTAGGAAATGCATTCCCAGAGAATGTAAGGAGAATTAGTTGGACATTTAAAAGACATAGTTTTCTTTTTAAATACAAGG
Source organism: Macaca thibetana thibetana (assembly GCF_024542745.1). Classification (NCBI taxonomy): domain Eukaryota; kingdom Metazoa; phylum Chordata; class Mammalia; order Primates; family Cercopithecidae; genus Macaca; species Macaca thibetana. The sequence goes on from NC_065591.1 coordinate 48,887,828, forward strand.
TTTTTTTTTCCATTGAAAAACCTAAGCAAGCAGACATTTCTACCAAATTATCTGTATTAAGTTTAAATATGTTAATGCTTTTCCCAGTAAACAGATATTTATTAGCTGCTGACTATATGTCAGGTCTCATGGGAATAGAAAATAATTACCATGCATCTCTGAGCTCAATGAATTTAATAGTTGTTAGGACAATACCGGAGAGTATATGATCAATTGCTAGAATATGTGGTAAGACTGTACCTTCAAGATGAGAAAGAATAAATTCAGTTATAGGAATCCGAGTAGGTTTTAGTAAGTAAACTTTTTCAATTGACACTTAAGGCACTATAGGATTTAGATTGGCATTGCTGAAGGGTGAACATCTCACAATGAGTGAGTTTGCCTTTGTCTTTGCTATGTTTGCAAATTTATATCATCTGGGCACTTTTCTTTGGGCTTATATTAACTGGTATAAACTTATTAAGGAAATGCATTTAGAATTTTTCCACTAAAATTCCAAAAGCCTGGTTTTCTGCACAGTATATCTTTTATTTCTTTTTTTTTTTGAGACGGAGTCTTTGCTCAGTCGCCCAGGCTGGAGTGCAGTGGTGCAATCTCGGCTCACTGCAAGCTCCGCCTCCTAGGTGCACGCTATTCTCCTGCCTCAGCCTCCCGAGTAGCTGGGACTACAGGTGCCCGCCCCCACGCCTGGCTAATTTTTTTTTTTTGTATTTTTAATAAAGACGGGGTTTCGCCATGTTAGCCAGGATGGTCTCGATCTCCTGACCTCGTGATCCACCCGCCTAGGCCTTCCAAAGTGCTAGGATTACAGGTGTGAGCCACCGCGCCCGGCCCCTACAATATGTCTTTTTAAACTAACATATTATCTTTGTTTCTCTTTTAATGCATACCTGCAACAATGACTTGAAGATTCCACCAGTAAATAGGTCATATAATTGAGGTGAATCCTCAAAATTGAGTTTTCAATGTTACTTGGTATGTGAAAGATAAGGGAAGATCTTGAAAGGCTGAAAGTTCACAGAAAAACACATTTTTTTTTTTTTTTTTTAAGAAAACTATCTTTGCCTTTCTGCTGCAAATGTAACACATTGCATAGATTGTATTGTCTCTTTCAAATCTTTTTATAAAAAGAATCTCATAATCATATTATGTAGTCCTTGGCAAATTTTTACAGTTCTCTGGACCAGAGATTGTTATTATTATTCACTGGACTGGAGATTGTTATTATTATTCAATCTCAATTTATATTTTTATCACATTATAAATATGTATCTGGTAAATGCCAAGACATCCAAAAGTTGACAGCTCATCTTAAACTTAAATAAAACATAAAAATTAAATCGCTGAGGTGTGAGTTAAGATCTCAATATGAGTTTCAGTTTCAGTTACTTGTATTCAATTAGCCATATTTTCTTTTTACATACAGTAAAAGAAAACATTCAGACTAAAGATTTTCCTCTGAAGATCAAACAAAGTAAGAGAAATAAAACCATTTTAATAATCTCATTTATGCAAGATGGTACATTGCTATATCCAAGAAACAAAATGTATCACTTGCATATTTTTCTGATTTTTGGTGGAAATATTCAGCTAAAGGGATGATCTTATTATAATTTTTGATAATTCTTATGTTTAAAATAATTTCTCACACACATACTGCTGTATATGTACTGTGTGCTAACTGCTTGTACCACTGGAGCACCCAAAGTAATTTCTCTTAACACATAATTAGATGGGCATTAAACAAGATAATTTTTTGGTTGATATTTAAATTTCTTTGTCTTTTAAATGGGCACCAGTGAATAGAGTGAGCTCTGACTGTTTTGTTGCACTGGCATTTTGTTTTGTTTAATTTTGATATATTCCCTAACTTCCAAAAAAGTACTAAGATGCATTTATTTAGAAATTTAAATGATTTAAATTAATTTTAATTTCAGAATTTTTAAAAGAATTTTGCAAATGTCTTTAAAAATTGCAGCGGGCTTGGCATGCTAAAAAATCAGTCAAAGACCTGGGATTGGAATTTCTTGTTGTAAAAATTCCAACTCAAGATGCGAAAGATAATTCGATAATGCTCTTCAACCTCTATGATGCTTACATGCTTATCCACCTTGCATTCATTAATTTGTTTTTTCTTTCTTTCAATTAACACATTTATTTAGCATATACATTGTGCTAGGCACCAAGGATATAAGGATGAAAAGTAAAAGGTTACTGCCCTGGATAAAATCACAATTGGAGGATGGGAGAGAGAAGGTTAAGAAAGAAGAAAGGTAGAAGTGAAAAATACATTTGGGAGAGTAAGGGTAGACAGTGTAAAAGGCATCAAAATATTTCCATATTCTATAAAGTTATGAATATTTTTATGGAGTAATGTTGGAGCACATAAGAGGAAATATTAATTTTGACTGAGTTAAGGGTTCTCAGATACTTTTTAAGTGCATATAATGTGAATTTTTTATTGCTTACTTCATTGCCCTAAGGTCAGGTCAATATGTACTTATTTTTACATTTTGAAAATGATTGAGTTAAAATTTATATTACATAAAGTTATTCATTTTAAAATGAACATGTCAGTGGTATTTAGTACATTCACGGTGTTATGCAACCATCACACCTATCTTGTTCCAAAACATTTTCATCATCTGAAATGAAAACTCCATACCTACTAAGCAGTTAATCCTCATTCCTCCCTTTTCCCCAGATCTGCTTTTTGTCTCTATGGATTTATTCTATTCTTCATGTTTTCTATAATGCAATCATACAATATGTAACCTTTTGTGTCTGGCAGTTTTTCACTTAGTGTAATGTTTTCTAAATTTATGTATTAATACGTTGTAGCACATCACTACAGATTGAGTATCCCTTATCTGAAATGCTTAGGACTAGAACTGTTTTGAATTTTGGATTATTTTTTGATTTTGGAATATTTGCATATACATAATGAGATATCTTGGGGATGGGACCCAAGCCTATACAAGAAATTTACTTATGTCTTGTATGTACCTCATACACATAGCCTGAAGATAATTTTTTACACTATTTTAAATAATTTTGTGCTTGGAAGAAAATCTGTGTACATAAGCCATCAGAAAGCAAAAGTGTCACTACAGACATGTGGACAATCTGTAGTTGTTTGGCATTACTGTCATTCCTGACTGTGAATTTATGTGCTATCATTAAGCAATCATTTTCTTATACTTATTCACACATAAGTTCTAACAGTAAAAAAAATACGGCCTGGCGCGGTGGCTCATGCCTGTAATCCCAGCACGATGGGAGGCTGAGGCAGGCAGATCATGAAGTCAGGAGTTCGAGACCAGCCTGACCAACATGCTGAAACCCTGTCTCTACTAAAAATACAAAAAAAAAAAAAAAAAAAAAAAAATAAGCCAGGCGTAGTGGCATGTGCCTGTAATCCCAGAATCAGGAGGCTGAGGCAGGAGAATCACTTGGACACAGGGGGCGCAGGTTGCAGTGAGCAGAGATCGCCACTGCACTCCAGCCTGGGCGACAGAGCGAAACTCAATCTCAAAAAAAAAAAAGAAAGAAAGAAAGAAAAAAATATGACATGCCATTTATAGAGGGAAACAATGTATTTAGGGTAACTAAACAGCACAGTAGCATCACCATAATACCTGTGTCAGTTGTTAAACAACAATGACAACCAACAGTGGCAGTCTCCACTATGTTGTGTTTTGATTGAAAGATTACTGTACATTATATTTTATTTTTTTTAGGTGAGAAGAAACAGTTGAAGGACTAGGAAGAGGATCCTCTAGGGATGAGCTGGTTGGCTTTTAAAAATATTTCCTTCAGCATCATCTGCCTCATTAACAATGGTTTTTGTCTTAGAAGTCTTTCTTTGATTTTATAAACTGAGATGATTTCTTATTCTGTTATGAATGTGCTCTGCACTTGTACTTCAATAAGCCCACCCCACATTTTCACTCTACCATCTATAGGTATTTTTTTTTCTCTAGAGTTCACATGACTTGTCAGATGAGGTCAGGTGTGGAATTTTCTACTTGTAGTGCCAAGTTGGCACTCAAGAAGTTTCATATTTTGGAGCATTTTGGATTTCAGATTTTTGGATTAGGGATGTCCCATCTGCACTTCATTCCTTTTTATTGCTGAATAATATTCCATGATATGTACCATAGCTTGATTATCCATTCCTCTATTGATGGACATTTAGGTTTTTTCCATTTTTTGGCAATTGTGAATAGTGCTCCTATGAACATTTGTGTATAAGTTTTTGTTTGAACACCTGTTTTCTGTTCTTTTGCATATATACCTAGAAGTGGAATTGGGTCATATGGCAGTCCCGTGTTTAATTTTGGAGAAAGTGCCAAACTGTTTTCCACACTAGCTGCATCATTTTACCTTTCCACAAGTCATGCATGAAGGTTCCAATTTCTCTACATTCTTGCAAACACTTATTTTCCATTAAAAAACATTATAGTTGCCCTAGCAGGTGTGTCTGATACTATTTTGATGCCTATTTCTTGAAGGTAGAGAGCTGGGGATCTCTGAAAACCATAGGGGAATAATGCTTTGGCTGAGCTCCTGATGGATGAGATACAATAGGCTTAGCTGACTCAACATATTTCTTTTCCCTTAGCAGGAATTATCCTGAGTTTACCAGAGATACTTCTTGGCTCACCAAACTTCAATACTACATGGTATTGTTTACTGCCCAGAATCTCCTGTCACAAGAGCAGGATTCTAACTCCCCCAGGACTTATGAAAGTTAAATATTTCAAAGTTTGGTAGCATTGTTTTTGTATCTTCACTGGACTTACTTTGAAGATGAGCCCAAAGAGATTTTGCTCACATTTCAGAAAGTTCATGAAGAGTTCTGCTGTAGCACTTTAGGTGACCATTAGTAAAGTTAGGAGCTAGTAGCTTCAATCAGAGGTTCTCAAACTTTTTATTTCCAGGATCTCGTTGCATTCTTAAAAATTATTTAGAACCCCCAAAGCTTTTGTTTATGTGGTCTTTTACTGCATTGGAATTTCTTTCTGTTGATGAGTTTGTTTACTTTAAAATTATTTTTGTCCATCAAGAAGAGACTGTGTTATGGGGTTACTGTGGATACTTGTTTGTGGGTTCTTTTAAAACAAAAAGATAAGAATTCATGGGGAGTATTGGTCTGAAGCTTTTTTTTTTTTTTTTTTTTTTTTGTATTTGTTTCAGTATGGTTTTGTTATCAGGATAATACTAGCTTCATTGAATAAATTGGGTAGTGTTTCCTTCTCTTCTATTTTCTGGAAGAGATTGTGTAGAATTGGTGTTAATCTTTAGACACTTGGTAGACATTTGGGCCTGGAGTTTTCTTTTTGGGGGTAGTTAAACATAGGAATTCAATTTTCTTAAGAGTTATAGGGCTATTCAAACTACCTATTTCATTTCATATTGAGTGAATTGTAGTAATTTCTGTTTTTTGAGCAAGTGGTCCATTTCATCTAAGTTGTCAAATTTATGTGTGTAGAGTTATTACTAGTATTCACTTACTATCCTTTTTATGTCTGCACGATCTGTAATGATATCCCCTGTTTCATTACTAATATTGGTAATTTGTGTTTTCTCTTTTTCTTTGTCAGTCTTGATAGAGGCTTGCCAATATTATTGATCATTTCAAAGAACCAATTTTTTGTTTCATTTACTTTTCTATTGTTTTCCTGCTTTCAATTTTATTGGTTTCTGCTCTTTATCATTTTCTTCCTTCTGCTTGCTTTGGGTTAATTTTTCCCTCTTGTTTTTCTGGGTTCTTGAGATGGGAGTTTAGATTATTGATTTAAGATTTTTCTTCTTTTCTTCTGCATGCGTTTAGTGTTATAAATGTCTTTCTCAGCACTGCTTTAGCCATGCCTCAGAAATTTTGATATATTTTCATTTTCACTTAGTTTAGTGTTTTTTTTAAAAAAATTTCTTTTGAAATTTTTTTTGACTCATGGATTATTTAGAAGTATGTTGCTTAATTTCCAAGGGTTTGGAGATTGTTCTTTCTTTGTTATTGATTTCTAGTTTAATCCCATTGTGGTCAGAGAACATGCTCTGTATGATTTCAGTTTTTAAAAATTTGCTGAGTTTTGTTTTATGGCCTAGTTGGTTGTCTATCTTGGTATATGTTCTAGGGGCACATAAAAATGTGTATTCTGTCATTGAGTGGAGTGTTCTATGAATGTTGATTAGATTCTGTTGATCAGATTGTTTAATTATTCTGTATCATTTCTGTCTGTCCAGTTCTATCAATCTTTGACTATTGGAATAGTCATTTTACCAGTTTGCATCAAGTGTAAGAACCTTGCCTCCCTTTATATCCAATTACTTTCCCTGTTTATAATGTAATTGTCTTACCTGTTTTCTCTACATACATTTGGAACCATATTAGGCAATGTGCATTAACCATCAAACATAATTTAGAAAATTCAGGAGGAGAAGGAAAACCTATTGTATGTATTCACACTAGTATATTTTGCCTCTCTTATTCTTTCTTCCTTCCTGATGTTTCAACATTTCTTCTTTTATTGTGTCCTTTCTGTTTAGAGAATTTCCTTTAGTCAGATTTTTAGGGTGGGTCTGCTGGTGATAAACTCTCTTCATTTTCCTTCATTTGAGAATGTTTTGATTTCCCTACATTCCTAAGGGATATTTTCATTGGGTATAGGATTTTGGGTTGACTAGTCATTTCTTTCAGCACTTGGAAAATATTGTGCCACTTATTTCTGGCTTCTATGGTTTCTGATGAGAAATCTGCTGTCATTTGAATTATTTTCCGTGTATAGGTAAGGTGTCATTTTTCTCTGGATGCTTTTAAGATTTTTTTGCTTTTAGTTTTCAGCAGTTTAATATGATGTATTTTTGCATGAATTTCTTTGAATTTATCCTGCTTGGGATTTGCTCAACTGTAGGTTTATGTATGTGTGTGACTATAATTAGGATGTTTTCAACTAATATTCCTTTGAGTACATTTTCGGTGTCACTCTCTTTCTTCTGTCCTCCAGGACTCTGATGACATGAATATATATTTTGCTATATCCTCAAAGATTCCTGACATTTGGTTCATTTTCTTTTGGAGTCTGTTTTCTCTCTGTTATTTAGATTGGATATATTCTATTGTTCTATCTTCTGGTTCACTGATTTGGTGCTTTCCATTCTACAATTGAGCCCTTCTATAGAGCTTCTATTTTTGTTTGTTTGTTTTAGATAGAGACAGGGTCTCACTCTTTTATCCAGGCTGGAGTGCAGTGGTATGATCATAGCACACTGCAGCATCAAACTCACAGGCTTAAGTTATTCTTCTGTCTCAGCCTCTTGAGTAGCTAGAACTAAAGGCATGCACCAACCCAAACCAGCTATTTTTTAGAATTTACTATTGAGCTTTTTATTTTAGTTATTGTAGTTTACAGTTTTTTTCATTTGGTTCTTCTTTGTGTTTTCTATTTCTTTGCTGAGGCTTTCTATTTCCTTTATTTGTTTCAAATGGGTTTATAATTGCCCACTTAAGTTTTTTTTTTTTTTTTTTTTTTTTTTTTTTTTTTTTTTTATATCATGGCTGCTTTATAATGTTTGTCAGATTATTCTAACATCTTGGTGTTGGCATATATTGATTGTCTTTTTCATTTAATTTGAGATCTTTTGTGGTATGACAGTGATTTTTGCTTGAAATCCATATATTTTTGTTTTTTATTGTGACACTCTGGTTCTTATGAAAACCTGTTTTAGCTAGCTTTCCTTGACACTGTTTCGGTAAGGAAAGGGAGGCTGCTACCTTGTTACTGCTAGATGGATGTGGAAGTTCAGAAGGCCCCCTGGGTGGTGGAGCTTCTTGTACTGCTGGACGGTGAGTTCTAGCTCCCCATGTGGTCTTCACTGACATCTTAGTGGAGGTGGCCTCGTTACTGTTGGCCTGTGATGAAAGTTTTGACTATCCACTAAGCATTCCTTGATACCACTCTGCGGGGTAAGTGGGAGGGTCACTGGGGCCAGGGGCAGGTGCAGGTATGGGGATGCTACTGGCTGATAGGGGTAAAAGTCCCAGATCACTACCTGGTTTTCTTTGACATTTCCCTGGGGATGGATATTGGGTACCTCATTAAAGCCATGAGAGAGTGGAATTCTAGGTTCACCACTAGGTTTGAGTGGGTCAGGGTGAAACCACAGTATTTTTTTGGCAGTGTTTATCTGGAGCTAGAGCAGATAGTGTCTACAAGTTTCCTGTCTTATTAAAAACTGCCTCTTTCCTGGTCCTTGGGATAGAGAGAGCAAACTTTTTTGGGGGATGTTTTTGCCTGTATCTATTGGTGTTTTTAGATTGCTGGCTTCTTTAGCTCCAAGTCTGGTATACACAAGGTAAAAAGAAAACCTAGGAAATTCACCAGTGTCATCCTTGGTTCTGAGTTTCCTAGCCAGCCTGTCTTCTTTCCACTTTTTAGAGTCCTCTTATGTTTGTCTCATATACAGTGTTCAGAGTTTTTAGTTGTATTTTGGGGAAGGTATGGGGAAAAGTACTTCTACTCCATCTTCCCAGAATTGGAAGTCTTCATATTAGAAATTTTAAAAACACAAGAACATGTTAGACTTCAGAGGAATCACACTATTATATAACCTCTGGAAAACTCCACTGTACACTTGTGAGAATTAGAGTGAAAAAAGCAAATAAGGGTCTGGGCACCGTGTTTCACACCTGTAATCCTTACACTTTGGGAGACAAAGGCAGGTGGATAGTTTGAGGTCAGGAGTTAGAGACCTGCCTGGGCAACATAGCAAGATTCTGTCTCTACGAAAAAAAAAAAATTAGCCAGGTGTGGTGATGTGTACTTGTAGTCCTAGCTCCTAGGGAGGCTGAGGTGGAGTATCTTTTGAGCCCCAGGAGTTCGAGATTGAGCTATGAGCTATGATCGCGCCACTGCACTCCAACCTGGATGACGGAGTGAGACCCTGTCTCTTAAAAGAAAGTAAATAACATTATTATCCTTATTATGAAAAAATTAGACCCCTGAAAGAGTCTTGGTAACCCCTGGAGGTTCCATGATCATACACTGAAAACTCCTGCTGTAAATTGTAATCTGTCCAGAGACTTGAAAATATTAATGTTTACGATATCAATTTTAGAGCAATTTTTGTTAAATACCTATTGTTCTAGGCAGGCATTGATCTAAGTCAGGGGATATAACCATGTATGAGATAGAGAAAGTCCCTGCCCTCATGAGCTTTGAATTCTTTGGGTCAAGCAATTTGGCAACTGAATGAAGTCATGAGTCTTCTGTTTGGCTAAACTAAATACTTACATTAATATCTTAGGAGGTGTCTGGGTTTGTGTATGTGTACGTTTATTTACAGTAGGTGAAGCAGTATAGCTGTGGTCATTCACAGAAGCAGTTCAGGCTACTGAGCCCACTGTGGTGCCCAGAAGCAGTGATTGATGGAGGGCAGATAGGAATATTTAGTTATAGTACAGATAGCATGATTCTGTACATGTTTTCTCCTCCTTTCCTCCCTGTCTTATTCCCTTTCTTATTCCTCCCCTTTATTTCTACCTTTCTTTCTTCCTTTTTTTTTTAATATTTCAATAGATTTTTGGAAACAGGTGGTTTTGGTTACATGGATAAGTTCTTGAGTAGTGATTTCTGAGATTTTGGTGCACCTATCACCCGAGTAGTATACACTGTATCCAATGTGTAGTCCTTTATTCCTCACCCGACTCCCGTATTTCCCCCAAGCCCCAAAGACCATTATATCATTCTTATGTCTTTGCATCCTCATAGCTTACCTCACGTTAAAAGTGAGAACATACGACATTTGGTTTTCCATTTCTGAGTTACTTCACTTATATAAATACAATGGAATACTACTCAGCCATAAAAAGGAATGAAATAATGGCATTTCTTCCTTCTTTCTTACCTTTCTTCCTTCCAGTTTGAGTTGTAGGTAGATTGTTTCCTCAGATTGCGTTTACAATTCTCACTGTCCTTTCATCCTGGCAAAGTTATATCTCCATACTTCATTATTCATTTTATTTATGTATACATTTACATATAAACATATATGTACCCCCTACCTATATATGTATATATTTACATATTTGTATGTAATACAAGGCACCTGCTACATTTTAGACTAGAATACAATGCCAGGCACTAGAATAACACTGTCAATTACACGTGAAGCCCTTTAGTCTAGAGTAAGAGTTAGAATATTTTAGTGTCATGGCTTGTAGAGGTCATTAAGGCATGCACTGTAGAGCTTGCAGGTCCCTAACCATTCTAGCTTCCAATTTTAACTGGAGTTAACAGTTCCTTGTGTGAATTCACCATAACACTTAGGAATGGATTGGCTTTGAAAACATTTCCTCCCTTTCTTTCATTCCCAGCATCTAACTCATAAGAATTGGACTTGACTTGCATTTTCTTGAGCCATTGCTCTTAAGGTCAGTCTGACATTAGGCATCAAAATGTGCTAACGATAGTTGTAGTCTGACACCCCTTTTTTCTTCTTGGCCCTCTCCCAAAATGGCAAAATAAAATAACCCAAAATTTCAAACATTTGGTTTAATTAAAATAGGCCTTATAGATATGCATTTGAATATTTGACTAGTGCATTAATATGCTAGGAAAATCAGGAGTTCCAAAGTGAATATTGCCAGCATTCCTTAGGCTCTGAGGAATAGCAACAAATAAATATTGTGCAAATTATGGTTTTGGAAAGACTAGTACAATACATTTAATAAGGCATGAAAGTCAGTAGCAAGAAAATGAGAGGAAGGGTTAAAGTCATTTATTTATTTTAAAGGTAGAAAGGTACATTTTTGTGTTTAGGTTTTGCTCTTTTAAGAGACCTGTGTCTTACTTGCTACAATCACAAATTCCAAGGGTGAATAATGGAAATCATTGTATAGGTGTAAATGGTGTATTGACTGCTTTTTTCAATCTATAACACACCTATCTTGTTGGCACCAAAGAGCAATGAATGAGGCATTTTATTAAAACCCAGGCTTGTGTTCCAATCAAAGGTCACTGGTTGGTTCTCAGTTTTCAGTTTCAGATTTGTCTATGTTTGATCAGGGGGCAGCAATGAGATTTTTATGGCAAAGACTTTGTACTAGCCTGTATCTGTCTGTTGAAACTTGAAAGTCTTTAGAACTGTGATGCTGACAGCATGTGAACACTGCAAGAAAGTATGAGCTGTGTAATATCTTAAAGAAACTTTCAAGTATCATCTTCCTTTTGTGTTGTTTGAAAGAGTTTCAGGTACTATTATGATACTAGTGAAAAGGTATTTTATTGATTAAAGGAGATTTTTTTTTTCTAGCAAATATGCATTAAGTCAGTCTTCTATTACTTTTTCTGTTCACTCCCTGCTTTATACAGTAAGTTCATTAACATGTAGATATGCAGTGATTGAAGTCAGACAGCTTTTTACAGTGGAGTTGTCTTGATATAATGAGCTCCTCTTAAATGTTCAAAAAATTGTTGTTACTTTCTAAAAAGGGTTGTTTGTGAATTTCATTAAATTTAATCTTTTCTTCAAACAATTTCTGCATTGTTCAGTTTACTACAATTAAAATGCTTTCTGATGCTAAAAAAATCACTTTTTACAGATGTATTGCAAATGTAAGCACTGTGAGAGGGGCTTTGTTTTTTACTTCGGAAGAAAAAGCTGCTATTTAGCTGAGAATTCTTATTTTGTTAAATTGGCCCTCCATATGGAAAATCAGAGGAGGGTACACTCACTGTACTGTTAAACAGGCGACTTTGCTCATAAGGGTTAGGTTTCACAACTAGTTCATTCAATCCTTGGACTAGAGCATTGGTCTAATCATAGTTGAAAAACAAGGGCCTTAACCTTGCCTTCTCAGTTTACTAGGGTACAACTCCTTCGTATTTAGAATGTTGGAAGTCTTGAGAAAGAAAAGGTATTAGTGAAGTTAAGTTTCTGCTTTGGGTAAAAGTTCTCAAAGGGATGTATGATACACCTGACTAAATTCTTGGTTGCAAAGCAGTGACTGTAGTTCATAGTGAATAGCTTCATTCTTTGTAAATTACCTTTTCCACTTAGACCCTGGTCAGCAGGACTTGAATGGTATGAGAGTAATTCTTGGCATCTCTTGAAGACTGGGCACAGAAAGAGGCAGAATGTCTTTCTGGAGAATATTTAGCAGATTGAAGGCTTAAAGATTTCCAGGTGATATCAAGGAAGTTTTCCAGGTGAATCCCAGGACAGTTGGTTTATGAAGGCAGGGAGTTGGAGAGTTGAGAATAAATTACTTGAATATCTTAAAGTTTTTGCTAGCAATCAGAGTTTATAGAGCTGTCATAGTCCTATTATGACCACTATTCAGGAAAATGTTCTTCCAAGATATCTCTTCCTGCTTTAGGTTTAGAGGCCATTTACATGATGCTAGAACATCTAGTTAAGTCAGAGATACACTCAAAAGTTCTTGATAGTTGGAAAATTTATAGAGAAAAAATATTTTAGTTGTTTGGCTAATTTTTGAAATTGTGTTTTGACTTCTTAAGGACAGAGCCAGCATCTGAAACTTAACAGGGTTCTTTAGTAAAACTGAGCTAATCATATGACTAAGTTGGCCTTTATAAGCCCTTATGTTGTAGCTATATAACAAAAGGGCTTATCAAATGTTTTTATCACCTCAAATATAAGGTGACACTTTGATCTGAAAAAGGAACAATTCTTTTGCTGCCTTACACACAAAATACTTCTATAGACTTGTAGGAGCTAATAATGGTGATAAGAATGTTACTGATATTATCATTTACAATAATAATAAAGAATAATAATGTTGCTAATGTTATAATTTATAATTATAAAGGTAACAGTTGCAGGTGAGAAATATGGATATTTGAAATAGATACCTAAGAGTATTCTATATAAGCAAAGAAGTAATTACAGAATGGTAAACAAAAGAGTCGTGGAATTTTATGTTTAGATTAACTCTCATTGGAGATCGCCAGCATTATGTTAATTAAATCAGAAGAAACTTCACAAAAGAAAGGTAAATTTATAAGCTGGGACTAGCCAGGGAGGACATTTCAGAGGGTGGTGTATAGTCAAGAAGAAAGTTGAATGTGGGAATGAGTTTACTGGATACATTTAATGTGGAGTATATTTTCTAGAGGAGAGTTTAGGGTGTGAGATAGGGAGAAGAAAGAGCTAGGGACAAATTGGAGAAGAATAAGCATTTCAGAAATTTGTAAAATGCAATACAGATGCCATATGGAAAAGTTCCTAACCTTACTTTGTCCATCTTTACACTTCATGTGAACACATACACATAAACTTTAATTATACTCAGGAGATTTTTGACATGTTTGATAACATTTTCCAGTATTTAAGTGAAGTTAGGGTGGAGAGATGAAATTTTATGAGAAACTGTAGTTGTATTTACTAATTGTGATCAAAGTATTTAATAAGACTAAAGGGAAACACCACATTTTGAAAATACCATCAGAAGTCCTGGGCTTCTGAAGCTTGGAAGACATTTAACTGACATTGAAAAAGGAAACCTATGTGTGGCAATGAAGTTATGGTATGTAAGAATAAAGAAAAGGTGGAGTATAAAGTCAGAAATTTCTGAAGCTACTTAACTTGCTCTCAGAGGTATTATCAGCTAAGGCCTATGAATTGGCCTATAAATTGTTATGTTATTGGTCTACAGAATAAAATTTGTGCCTTCCGTATTTTATGAATTAACCTTTCCTGCTTTTTATTATATGCAAAAGCAATAAAACAAAGTGCAAGAACAATAATGTTTAAATATTAGCAACAATTTGAAGGAAAGTAAATTTATGATTATAAAATGCTATTTGATGAAAGCAAAGCCATACTACATGGCTTGATGCTAGGTATTTCATCAATCTGAAATGTTAAACATTTTAATGAACATAGAAAATATTACAGGTATTTTTCTTAAATTAAAAACTAATGTTTTAATGCTCACTTCTGCATGTGATTCTGTGGTTATATTTGAACTATTTCTATAAAGAGGATGCTACAGTTATCTTTTAATTGTATTTCAATATTTGGGCCAAGGGATGAAGTTGAAGCACTTTTATTTTAGTGGGAGGAAGTGTGGAAAATGTGATGTTTTCTGAGATAAAAATGAGTTAGATTAGCAGTGCCAGTAGTTTTACGAACATATAATAATTTAGCATAGCTTTAGGCCATATTTCCATTTAGTTTATTCAGATTTTACTGAGAGTGTTGTTTGTTTGGGGATATGGAATATCAGCGCTTTTGATTTGCTTTATTTCTCATTTGTAGGCTATGGCTGTAATGAATTTCTAAAAATTATGACTGAGTAATATCCCCAGCGATTCTGGCGACTTGAATGTGTTACTGGATAGAGTGTTTGTAGTGATGATTGTTTATTTATTTGAGGACATTTTTTAGATGCTTGAGGTATAAGTTACTCTAGAATATGATTAAGAGCGATGGCATTCTTTTGAGTAAGTCTTCACTTTTAATTAAATATAAACTTTTAATTATTTTTCTTTTATATATACATAAAAATATAAAAAAACCCAGAAGTGGTATGTCAGTTTTTCCAATCAAGATGTCAAGATCAGAATCTTGAGGAGAAATATTTATATGAAAAGAATTATCTGGATATAGACCTAACAGAGCATATTATTGGATTATTGGTAAATATGAATTTGTTCATATTTATGTAACTAGCCAAGGGAACATATGATGGAAAGCACTTAGTATATTCATTATATCTCTACTTCTTTTGCAGTGATTTAACTTTGGTGGATGGAATTCTCTGATAAAAATGTTTTTGTGTCTAAAACTTTGTATGTATTCCTTCTATCTGTATTTTTGTATTCAATAGTATAGTAGGGAATTTATAGTTACAAATAATTTATTGTATATTTCAAAATAGCAAGAAGAGAAGATTTGTAATGTTCACAACACAAAGAAAAGATAAATGTTTGAAGTACCCCAATGTGATCATTACACATTGTATACAGGTATCAAAATATCACATGTACCCCCAAAATATACACAATTATTATATATTAATAAAAATTTAAAGACATTATATGTAATAATAATGATATTTTATTTTATTTTATTTATTTTTAATTTATTTATTATTATTATACTTTAAGTTGTAGGGTACATGTGCATAACGTGCAGGTTTGTTACATATGTATACTTGTGCCATGTTGGTGTGCTGCACCCATCAACTCATCATTTACATCAGGTATAACTCCCAATGCAATCCCTTCCCCCTCCCCCCTCCCCATGATAGCCCCCGGTGTGTGATGTTCCCCTTCCTGAGTCCAAGTGATCTCATTGTTCAGTTCCCACCTATGAGTGAGAACATGCGGTGTTTGGTTTTCTGTTCTTGTGATAGTTTGCTAAGAATGATGGTTTCCAGCTGCATCCATGTCCCTACAAAGGACACACACTCATCCTTTTTGATGGCTGCATAGTATTCCATGGTGTATATGTGCCACATTTTCTTAATCCAATCTGTCACTGATGGACATTTGGGTTGATTCCAAGTCTTTGCTATTGTGAATAGTGCTGCAATAAACATACGTGTGCATGTGTCTTTATAGCAGCATGATTTATAATCCTTTGGGTATATACCCAGTAATGGAATGGCTGGGTCATATGGTACATCTAGTTCTAGATCCTTGAGGAATTGCCATACTGTTTTCCATAATGGTTGAACTAGTTTACAATCCCACCAACAGTGTAAAAGTGTTCCTATTTCTCCACATCCTCTCCAGCACCTGTTGTTTCCTGACTTTTTAATGATCGCCATTCTAACTGGTGTGAGATGGTATCTCATTGTGGTTTTGATTTGCATTTCTCTGATGGCCAGTGATGATGAGCATTTTTTCATGTGTCTGTTGGCTGTATGAATGTCTTCTTTTGAGAAATGTCTGTTCATATCCTTTGCCCACTTTTTGATGGGGTTGTTTGTTTTTTTCTTGTAAATGTGTTTGAGTTCTTTGTAGGTTCTGGATATTAGCCCTTTGTCAGATGAGTAGATTGCAAAAATTTTCTCCCATTCTGTAGGTTGCCTGTTCACTCTGATGGTAGTTTCTTTTGCTGTGCAGAAGCTCTTTAGTTTAATGAGATCCCATTGGTCAATTTTGGCTTTTGCTGCTGTTGCTTTTGGTGTTTTAGACATGAAGTCTTTGCCCATGCCTATGTCCTGAATGGTACTACCTAGGTTTTCCTCTAGGATTTTTATGGTATTAGGTCTAACATTTAAGTCTCTAATCCATCTTGAATTAATTTTCGTATAAGGAGTAAGGAAAGGATCCAGTTTCAGCTTTCTACTTATGGCTAGCCAATTTTCCCAGCACCATTTATTATTAAATAGGGAATCCTTTCCCCATTTCTTCTTTCTCTCAGGTTTGTCAAAGATCAGATGGCTGTAGATGTGTGGTATTATTTCTGAGGACTCTGTTCTGTTCCATTGGTCTATATCTCTGTTTTGGTACCAGTACCATGCTGTTTTGGTTACTGTAGCCTTGTAGTATAGTTTGAAGTCAGGTAGCGTGATGCCTCCATCTTTGTTCTTTTGACTTAGGATTGTCTTGGAGATGCGGGCTCTTTTTTGGTTCCATATGAACTTTAAAGCAGTTTTTTCCAGTTCTGTGAAGAAACTCATTGGTAGCTTGATGGGGATGGCATTGAATCTATAAATAACCTTGGGTAGTATGGCCATTTTCACGATATTGATTCTTCCTATCCATGATCATGGTATGTTCTTCCATTTGTTTGTGTCCTCTTTTATTTCACTGAGCAGTGGTTTGTAGTTCTCCTTGAAGAGGTCCTTTACATCCCTTGTAAGTTGGATTCCTAGGTATTTTATTCTCTTTGAAGCAATTGTGAATGGAAGTTCATTCCTGATTTGGCTCTCTGTTTGTCTGTTACTGGTGTATAAGAGTGCTTGTGATTTTTGCACATTAATTTTGTATCCTGAGACTTTGCTGAAGTTTCTTATCAGCTTAAGGAGATTTTGGGCTGAGACAATGGGGTTTTCTAAATAGACAATCATGTCATCTGCAAACAGGGACAATTTGACTTCTTCTTTTCCTAACTGAATACCCTTGATTTCTTTCTCTTGCCTAATTGCCCTAGCCAGAACTTCCAACACTATGTTGAATAGGAGTGGTGAGAGAGGGCATCCCTGTCTTGTGCCAGTTTTCAAAGGGAATGTTTCCAGTTTTTGCCCATTCAGTATGATATTGGCTGTGGGTTTGTCATAAGTAGCTCTTATTATTTTGAGGTACGTTCCATCAATACTGAATTTATTGAGCGTTTTTAGCATGAAGGGATGTTGAATTTTGTCAAAAGCCTTTTCTGCATCTATTGAGATAATCATGTGGTTCTTGTCTTTGGTTCTGTTTATAAGCTGGATTATGTTTATTGATTTGCGAATGTTGAACCAGCCTTGCATCCCAGGGATGAAGCCCACTTGATCATGGTGGATAAGCTTTTTGATGTGTTGCTGAATCCGGCTTGCCAGTATTTTATTGAGGATTTTTGCATCGATGTTCATCAGGGATATTGGTCTAAAAGTCTCTTTTTTGGTTGTGTCTCTGCCAGGCTTTGGTATCAGGATGATGTTGGCCTCATAAAATGAGTTAGGGAGGATTCCCTCTTTTTCTATTGATTGGAATAGTTTCAGAAGGAATGGTACCAACTCCTCCTTGTACCTCTGGTAGAATTCAGCTGTGAATCCATCTGGTCCTGGACTTTTTTTGGTTGGTAGGCTATTAATTATTGCCTCAATTTCATAGCCTGCTATTGGTCTATTCAGGGATTCCACTTCTTTCTGGTTTGGTTTAGTCTTGGAAGAGTGTAAGTGTCCAGGAAATTATCCATTTCTTCTAGATTTTCCAGTTTGTTTGCGTAGAGGTGTTTATAGTATTCTCTGATGGTAGTTTGTATTTCTGTGGGGTCGGTGGTGATATCCCCTTGATCATTTTTAATTGCGTCAATTTGATTCTTCTCTCTTTTCTTCTTTATTAGTCTTGCTAGTGGTCTGTCAATTTTGTTGATCTTTTCAAAAAACCAACTCCTGGATTCATTGATTTTTTGGAGGGTTTTTTGTGTCTCTATCTCCTTCAGTTCTGCTCTGATCTTAGTTATTTCTTGCCTTCTGCTAGCTTTCGAATGTGTTTGCTCTTGCTTCTCTAGTTCTTTTAATTGCGATGTTAGAGTGTCAATTTTAGATCTTTCCTGCTTTCTCTTGTGGGCATTCAGTGCTATAAATTTCCCTCTACACACTGCTTTAAATGTGTCCCAGAGATTCTGGTATGTTGTATCTTTGTTCTCATTGGTTTCAAAGAACATCTTTATTTCTGCCTTCATTTCGTTATGTACCCAGCAGTCATTCAGGAACAGGTTGTTCAGTTTCCATGTAGTTGAGCGGTTTTGATTGAGTTTCTTAGTCCTGAGTTCTAGTTTGATTGCACTGTGGTCTGAGAGACAGTTTGTTATAATTTCTGTTCTTGTACATTTGCTGAGGAGTGCTTTACTTCCAATTACGTGGTCAATTTTGGAGTAAGTACGATGTGGTGCTGAGAAGAATGTATATTCTGTTGATTTGGGGTGGAGAGTTCTATAGATGTCTATTAGGTCTGCTTGCTGCAGAGATGAGTTCAATTCCTGGATATCCTTGTTAACTTTCTGTCTCATTGATCTGTCTAATGTTGACAGTGGAGTGTTGAAGTCTCCCATTATTATTGTATGGGAGTCTAAGTCTCTTTGTAAGTCTCTAAGGACTTGCTTTATGAATCTGGGTGCTCCTGTATTGGGTGCATATATATTTAGGATAGTTAGCTCTTCCTGTTGAATTGATCCTTTTACCATTATGTAATGGCCTTCTTTGTCTCTTTTGATCTTTGATGGTTTAAAGTCTGTTTTATCAGAGACAGTATTGCAACCCCCGCTTTTTTTTGTTCTCCATTTGCTTGGTAAATCTTCCTCCATCCCTTTATTTTGAGCCTATGTATGTCTCTGCGTGTGAGATGGGTCTCCTGAATACAGCAGACTGATGGGTCTTGACTCTTTATCCAGTTTGCCAGTCTATGTCTTTTAATTGGAGCATTTAGTCCATTTACATTTAAGGTTAAGATTGTTATGTGTGAACTTGATGCTGCCATTATGATATTAACTGGTTATTTTGCTCGTTAGTTGATGCAGTTTCTTCCTAGCCTCAATGGTCTTTACATTTTGGCATGTTTTTGCAATGGCTGGTACCGGTTGTTCCTTTCCATGTTGAGTGCTTCCTTCAGGGTCTCTTGTAAGGCAGGCCTTGTGGTGACAAAATCTCTAAGCATTTGCTTATCGGTAAAGGATTTTATTTCTCCTTCACTTATGAAACTTAGTTTGGCTGGATATGAAATTCTGGGTTAAAATTCTTTGCTTTAAGAATGTTGAATATTGGCCCCCACTCTCTTCTGGCTTGTAGAGTTTCTGCCGAGAGATCTGCTGTTAATCTGATGGGCTTCTCTTTGTGGGTAACCCGACCATTCTCTCTGGCTGCCCTTAAGATGTTTTCCTTCATTTCAACTTTGGTGAATCTGGCAATTATGTGTCTTGGAGTTGCTCTTCTCGAGGAGTGTCTTTGTGGCGTTCTCTGTATTTCCTGGATTTGAATGTTGGCCTGCCCTACTAGGTTGGGGAAGTTCTCCTGGATGATATCCTGAAGAGTGTTTTCCAACTTGGTTCCATTTTCCCCCTCACTTTCAGGCACCCCAATCAGACGTAGATTTGGTCTTTTTACATAATCCCATACTTCTTGCAGGCTTTGTTCATTTCTTTTTCTTCTTTTTTCTTTTGGTTTCTCTTCTCGCTTCATTTCATTCATTTGATCCTCAATCTCTGACACTCTTTCTTCCAGTTGATCGAGTTGGTTACTGAAGCTTGTGCATTTGTCACGTATTTCTCGTGTCATGGTTTTCATCTCTTTCATTTCGTTTATGACCTTCTCTGCATTAATTACTCTAGCCATCAATTCTTCCACTTTTTTTTCAAGATTTTTAGTTTGTTTGCGCTGGGTACGTAATTCCTCCTTTAGCTCTGAGAAATTTGATGGACTGAAGCCTTCTTCTCTCATCTCGTCAAAGTCATTCTCCGTCCAGCTTTGATCCGTTGCTGGCGATGAGCTGCGCTCCTTTGCCGGGGGAGATGCGCTCTTATTTTTTGAATTTCCAGCTTTTCTGCCCTGCTTTTTCCCCATCTTTGTGGTTTTATCTGCCTCTGGTCTTTGATGATGGTGATGTACTGATGGGGTTTTGGTGTGGGTGTCCTTCCTGTTTGATAGTTTTCCTTCTAACAGTCAGGACCCTCTGCTGTAGGTCTGTTGGAGATTGCTTGAGGTCCACTCCAGACCCTGTTTTCCTGGGTATCAGCAGCAGAGGCTGCAGAAGATAGAATATTTCTGAACAGCGAGTGTAGCTGTCTGATTCTTGCTTTGGACGCTTCCTCTCAGGGGTGTACTCCACCCTGTGAGGTGTGGAGTGTCAGACTGCCCCTAGTGGGGGATGTCTCCCAGTTAGGCTACTCAGGGGTCAGGGACCCACTTGAGCAGGCAGTCTGTCCCTTCTCAGATCTCAACCTCCGTGTTGGGAGATCCACTGCTCTCTTCAAAGCTGTCAGACAGAGTTGTTTGCGTCTGCAGAGGTTTCTGTTGCGTTTGTTATTGTTTACTGTGCCCTGTCCCCAGAGGTGGAGTCTACAGAGACAGGCAGGTTTCCTTGAGCTGCTGTGAGCTCCACCCAGTTCGAGCTTCCCAGCAGCTTTGTTTACCTACTTAAGCCTCAGCAATGGCGGGCGCCCCTCCCCCAGCCTCGCTGCTGCCTTGCCTGTAGATCACAGACTGCTGTGCTAGCAATGAGGGAGGCTCCGTGGGTGTGGGACCCTCCCGGCCAGGTGTGGGATATGATCTCCTGGTGTGCCTGTTTGCTTAAAGCGCAGTATTGGGGTGGGAGTTACCCGATTTTCCAGGTGTTGTGTGTCTTAGTTCCCCTGGCTAGGAAAAGGGATTCCCTTCCCCCTTGTGCTTCCCAGGTGAGGCGATGCCTCACCCTGCTTCAGCTCTCGCTGGTCGGGCTGCAGCAGCTGACCAGCACCGATCGTCCGGCACTCCCCAGTGAGATGAACCCAGTACCTCAGTTGAAAATGCAGAAATCACCGGTCTTCTGTGTCGCTCGGGCTGGGAGTTGGAGACTGGAGCCGTTCCTATTCGGCCATCTTGCTCCGCCAATAATGATATTTTATTTAAGAAGCACTTAAATTCCAATAACACCAGAGGAAAAATAATTTTAAAAAAGAAATAATTGTAGTTAAGTTGTTAGATGTTCAGGTAATTAGCGGTAATTTAGATTCACTAATTATACACACTGAATGATTTAATAAGTTTTCATAGCATTGTTATTTTTTATGTATAAGTTAAAAATTCTTTTTTATTCAATATTGTTGGATTTTTTAAATGTCATTGAGGCCACAGATTCTGTTTGTTTGTTTATTTATTTTTGGCTGTGAATTTTGCAAATTGTCCTGCTGGCTAGTATGCGATTGAGATTGAGATGTTTTCCATTTTTAGATATTTCTATGTGAAACATTTAGAGAAGTAGTCCTGTACATCTTTTAAGTAGTCAATGACCTTACCTTTTGCCAAAATCAGATGATATTCAATACTGATACTATGGAGAGAGGAATCAAAATAGGTACCTAATTATAATTACTTTTTCCCCTGTCATTATATCACTACATGCAAAACAACTGATTTGTAAGAGATCACACAATTGCTGAGTTTTGGCAGGTACAAAGGTTTTTTTGTTTGCTCCTCTCTCTCTTTCCTCTTTTCTGTTTTCATCACATGTAAGATTTATTGGAATAGTTCAGACTGACCTCCCTCTTGAGAGATTTAATTTTAATTCTAATAGTTTATAAGAAATCGCAGAAGGACAAAGGGAGCTTAATATGTTTATGACTGCTTCATCTTTTCAGAAATCCTTCACATTTATGGTATAGTTCAATTGTTAAGAGAGTAAGGAAGATTTTGGGTAATCTTGGGGAGATCATTATAGAGACTTGGATGAAACACTATATAATTAGCTGTCACAGTCGCTGCTTTTGGAATAAAACCTAATGTGAACAACATGAAGGCAGAGACTATGTCTTTTAAACTGTTCTTACCCAGTATGCAGTATTGTGCCTGGCACATGGTGGGAATATAGTAGTTATCGTAAGAGTAAAGGAAAATAGGATGGGAGAGAAGAAAGAAAGGGAAAAAACCTAAGTTAATTGGACAAAGTAATAAATTCCAGGTCATTCTGTTATGATTGTTTTGGTTGATGCATTGCCATCCCAAACTAATAACAAACAGAAATATGATTTTCTACTGAGCGTGAACATGGAACATGGTATAACTTTGAGAAACCTGTTATCAAAGGGTTTTAAGCATTTTTGTTATTAGTTCACAGTGACTCAATTCTTTTTCCTCCTGCTCATTTTTGTTGGGTAGTATTGGGAATAACAAGACTCAAGTTGCACATAGTATTTCAAGGAAAACTTTGATGATGACTATTACCATATTTATTGTCTTTTCTTTTGAAACTGTAGGTCCCTATGACCAATCCTCTTTTTGAACGGACTGAGTACTCCCTTCTAGCAGGGTCTACCACTTCTTAAACTGCTGAGTAGACCATCCTAAGACACTTCAAATAATCTGTAACATATATGTGGTATTTAAGAATCAAGGTCATTCACTGGTGACAGGAAGTGGTCTATTTTTCATCTTTTTGATAAGGTTGTTGATGAAATGGTGTTGGAATTTAGGACTGGCATAGGACTTGAATAATAGAGTTCATAATTCAGTGATGAAACTCATCTATCCTGTCTTTATGCATTTTTTGTCATTTTATTTACAGTTAATTTTATCCTGGTTCTGTTTGGAGTTAGGAGCACCAATCCATGTTAGATGGTCCTAGTATCAATGCCTCTTTAGAGGTATTTTCTCCACAGGGAGAGATGGATGCTGGACTTGTAGCCATTTATATACACCAGGTCCAGACAGAATAAAGTAAAAAAAAAAAAAAAATGGCCAAAATCAGCAGATGGTGACAAAAGTGATCCCTGGCTGCCCTCATTGTTCGTTAGCATAAGACACTTCCACCAGCCCCATGGCAGTTTACAAGTGCTATGGCAACAACCTTGAAGTCACCACTCCATTCCATGGCAATGACCTGGAAATTACTGCCCGTTTTCTAGAAAGTTCTAATTAACCTGCCCGTCAATTCACATCAGCCTGCCGCTTAATTTGCATATAATTGAAAGTGGATATACATGAGTATAAATATAGTTGCGAACAGCCCATACTTAGCTGACTTTGGGTGCACAGCTTATGAGTTAGCCTGCTCTGCAAGGAGCAGTACCATTCAAGAAAATGTTGCTATCTGACATCACTACCTTAACCTCAAATTCTTTCCCAGCCAAAGTCAAGAACCTCCTGGGCTAAGCCCCAGTTTTGGGGCTCACTTTTCCTGAATTACTAGGAGGAAAGTTATAAAAAAAGAAATTTTTTTTTCATTTTTATTATACTTTATGTTCTAGGGTACATGTGCACAATGTGCAGGTTTGTTACATATGTATACATGTGCCATGTTGGTGTACTGCACCCATTAACTCATCATTTACATTAGGTATATCTTCTAATGCTATCCCTCTCCCCTCCTCCAACCCCAAAGCAGATCTCGGTGTTTGATGTTCCCCTACTTGTGTCCAAGTGATCTCATTGTTCAGTTCCCACCTATGAGTGAGAACATGTGGTGTTTGGTTTTCTGTTCTTGTGATAGTTTGCTAAGAATGATGGTTTCCAGCTGCATCCATGTCCCTACAAAGAACACGAACTCATCCTTTTTTATGGCTGCATGGTATTTCATGGTATATATGTGCCACATTTTCGTAATCCAGTCTGTTACTGATGGACATTTGGGTTGATTCCAAGTCTTTGCTATTGTGAATAGTGCTGCAATAAACATACGTGTGCATGTGTCTTTATAGAAGCATGATTTATAAGCCTTTGGGTATATACGCAATAATGGGGTGGCTGGGTCAAATGGTATTTCTAGTTCTAGATCCTTGAGGAATTGCCACACACTGTCTTCCACAATGGTTGAACTAGTTTACAGTCCTATCAACAGTGTAAAAGCATTCCTATTTCTCCACATCCTCTCTAGCACCTGTTGTTTCCTGACTTTTTAATGATTACCATTCTAACTGATGTGAGATGGTATCTCATTGTGGTTTTGATTTGCATTTCTCTGATGGTGAGTGATGATGGGCATTTTTTCATGTGTCTGTTGGCTGCATATATGTCTTCTTTTGAGAAGTGTCTGTTCATATCCTTCGCCCAGTCTTTGATGGGGTTGTTTGTTTTTTTTTCTTGTAAATTTGTTTGAGTTCTTTGTAGGTTCTGGATATTAGCCCTTTGTCAGATGAGTAGATTGCAAACATTTTCTCCCATTCTGTAGGTTGCCTGTTGACTCTGATGGTAGTTTGTTTTGCTGTGCAGAAGTTCTTTAGATTAATTAGATCCCATTTGTCAATTTTGGCTTTTGTTGCCGTTGCTTTTGGTGTTTTAGACATGAAGCCCTTGCCCATGCCTATGTCCTGAATGGTATTACCTAGGTTTTCCTCTAGGGTTTTTATGGTTTTAGGTCTAACATTTAAGTCTCGAATCCATCTTGAATTAATTTTTGTATAAGGAGTAAGGAAAGGATCCAGTTTCAGCTTTCTACTTATGGCTAGCCAGTTTTCCCAGCACCATTTCTTAAATAGGGCATCCTTTCCCCATTGCTTGTTTTTGTCAGGTTTGTCAAAGATCAGATGCTTGCAGATGTGTGGTATTATTTCTGAGGGCTCTGTTCTGTTCCATTGGTCTATACATCTGTTTTGGTACCAGTACCATGCTGTTTTGGTTACGATAGCTTTGTAGTATAGTTTGAAGTCAGGTAGTGTGATGTCTCCTGATTTGTTCTTTTGACTTAGGATTGTCTTGGCAATACGGGCTCTTTTTTGGTTCCATATGAACTTTAAAGTAGTTTTTTCCAATTCTGTGAAGAAAGTCATTGGTAGCTTAATGGGAATGGCATTGAATCTATAAATTACCTTGGGCAGTATGGCCATTTTCATGATAACGATTCTTCCTATCCATGAGCATGGAATGTTCTTCCATTTGTTTGTGTCCTCTTTTATTTTGCTGAGCAGTGGTTTGTAGTTCTCCTTGAAGATGTCCTTCACATCCCTTGTAAGTTGGATTCCTAGGTATTTTATTCTCTTTGAAGCAATTGTGAATGGAAGTTCATTCATGATTTGGCTCTCTGTTTGTCTGTTATTGCTGTATAAGAATGCTTGTGATTTTTGCACATTAATTTCATATCCTGAGACTTTGCTGAAGTTGCTTATCAGCTGGAGGAGATTTTGGGCTGAGACGATGGGGTTTTCTAAATAGACAATCATGTTATCTGCAAACAGGACAATTTGACTTCTTCTTTTCCTAATTGAATGCCCTTGATTTCTTTCTCTTGCCTGATGGCCCTAGCCAGAACTTCCAACACTATGTTGAATGGGAGTGGTGAGAGAGGGCATCCCTGTCTTGTGCCAGTTTTCAAAGGGAATTTTTCCAGTTTTTGCCCATTCAGTATGATATTGGCTGTGGGTTTGTCAGAAATAGCTCTTATTATTTGAGATACATTCCATCAATACCGAATTTATTGAGAGTTTTTATCATGAAGGGCTGTTGAATTTTGTCAAAGGCCAAGAAAATGTTTTAGATGCTAAATTCTTTGGTTTAAAGTCCATGTTTCAACCCTATAGTTGACATTAATGATCAATAGTTATTTTTATTATGTAATGTGATACTTATATCAAAAATAATTTCCATATTCCCATCATGTTATTTATCAAATAATTTCATATCCATGAGAGATTCTTACTCACTTCAAGATAGGTATTATACAATGCCATTTTAATTTTCCACGTCCTCCACCTGTGTCAGACTTCTGTAATATTTACCAAATCAACCTTACTTATGAGTACCAGCCTAGAGAAAGGTTATAATTGTTTATGGCACAGATAATCTCATTGTAACCTTTTAGATCTTCTTAGATAACTTTTAGGAATGTTATTCAAGTCTTTTAGTAAAAAAGAAAAACAAAAAATCCCAAACCTCTATTATGCTGGAATACCTGAACCTCACTTCTGTAACTCCCAGGATTGGGCAATTTAAAGTACGTTTTTCTTTATTAAGTGTCATGGGTAGCAATCTCTTGTTACTAATGTTTAGAAAAATTGCTTTCATTTGTGGAAGGCTCTAATTGTTGCTGGATGCAATAAATGTTTGGCTTACATTTTTCATTTTCCCAGACCGATAGACCCTTAAAGTGTGAATAGATTCCAAAAACAAACAAACAAACAAACAAAAAAAACAAAAAAAGAAAACAACCCACATTAACCCATGGAGTGAAATATATTTTGATGGCATGCGTTATTTGGGAGTGGGGAAATGAGGGTGACCTGTGTATATTACATACATCTTACTTTCAGTCTGGAGAATTTGCTTCCCACGCTTAAGTTTTTACAGTGAACTTTATTTTTAAAATGTCAGCTATACAGCATACATTTTCCTTTTCTGATTTTATCTCGGTAGATTTTTATGATTCAGAGAGTTTTTTTAAAGGAACACTTAACCTCTGTGTTTTACTTTATGATTTGTCAAAAAGTACTAATTTTTGAGGGGCCATATGTGTTAATGTTTAGAATGTTGGAAAAAATTGTAGGCATTACTATAATGATTCTCTGTGTACAATATACAGTATTCAGGTTTCAATAAAGTATGCAAAATTGGGAAATAGAAAATTTATCTTATAGATGTATAAGAAAAATGTACATTATAAATTTTGTTAAAAATGGTCAAGAATACCGTTTGCATTGTTAATCTAAGACATGCATAAAACATTTTGTTTGATTAATTTTGTTTTTGAATAAATTTTTCAGGCTGGGCACTGTGGCTCATGCCTGTAATCCCAGCACTTTGGGAGGCTGAGGTGGGCAGATCACCTGAGGTCAGGAGTTCAAGACCAGCCTCGCCAACATGGTGAAACCCATCTGTACTAAAAAAATACAAAAATTAGCCAGGCATGGTGGTGCATGCTTTTAATCCCAGCTACTTGGGAGGCTGAGGCAGGAGAATCGCTTGAACCTGGGATGTGGAGGTTGCAGTGAGCCAAGATTGCACCACTGCACTCCAGCCTGGGTGACAGAGTGAGTCTCCGTTTCAAAAAATGTATATATTTTTCATATTAAAATTACTTTTGTTTTACTGCCTGAAGTTTAACTCCATATTTATAAATATTATGGCATGTGTGCCAAATAGGGGAGTGTTACATGCTATTAATCTATTTAAAATGGGTGAGTTGTAGATTGGATACAATCTGAAAATTTTTGCCTTTTATTTATAGTGTTTAGACCATTTTTATTTAATGTAATTATCTATATGGTTGGGTTTAATTTAGTATCTTTAAAACTTTATTTATTTATTTATTTTAATCAGACAGGGTCTCACTCTGTTGCCTGGGCTGAGTACAGTGGCGTGAGCATAGCTCACTGCAACCTTAACCTCTTGGGCTCAAGCAGTCCTCCCATCTCGGCTCTTGAGTAGCTGAAACTACAGGTGTGTGCCACCATTCCCAGCTAATTTTTTATTTTCATATTTTTTTAAAGATGGGATCTCACTATGTTGTCCAGGCTGGTCTCAAACTCCTAGGCTCAAGCTATCCTTCTGCTTCGGCCTCACGAGTAGCTGGGACTATTGGTGTGCGCTACCACACTGGGCTAATTTTTTTGTAAAGTTGGGGTCTTACTACGTTGCCTAGGCTGGTCGCAAATTTCTGGATGCCAACAATCCTCCCACCTCACCCGCCCAAAGTGCTGGAATTACAGGTGTGAGCTACTGCGCCTGGCCTTAATTTACCATCTTGTTGTATTTTTTTCCTATTTGTTTCGTCTACAGAGTATATTTAAAAATTTTTATTTCAGCTCCACTGTTGTTTAATTAGCTATACTTTTTGTTTATGGTTGCTTCAAAGTTTACAATAAATATCTTTAACTTATCACAGTCTACCTTTAAATAATATTATTTTAATTAATGTATAGAGTAAGAACCATAAATGACAATATACTTTACTTTCTTCCTTACTTTTTTTTGTATTATTCTTGCCATATATCAGAAAACCCACAGTACACTGTTGCAGTTTTTGCTTTAGGCAGTTAATTATGTTTTTAAAAAATAAGTTTAATTAAGGTATAATTTGGAGCAATGGAATTCACTCTTTTTAGTAACACAGTTATAGACATTTTTACATGTGTATATAACATGCAACTACCACTACACTTAAGATGTAGATTTTTAGATTTTTTTAATTATTATTTTTTATTTTTTTATTATACTTTAAGTTCTAGGGTACAGGTGCACAATGTGCAGGTTAGTTACATATGTATACATGTGCCATGTTGGTGTGCTGCATCGATTAACTCATCATTTACATTAGGTATGTCTCCTAATGCTATCCCTACCCCCTCCCCCCACCCCAAGACAGGGGTGTGTGATGTTCCCCACCCTGTGTCCAAGTGTTCTCATTGTTCAATTCCCATCTATGAGTGAGAACATGCAGTGTTTGGTTTTCTGTCCTTGTGATAGTTTGCTCAGAATGATGGTTTCCAGCTTCATCCATGTCCCTACAAGGGACATGAACTCATCCTTTTTTATGATTGCATAGTATTCCATGGTATATATGTACCACATTTTCTTTATCCAGTCTGTCATTGATGGACATTTGGGTTGGTTCCAAGTCTTAGCTATTGTAAATAGTGCCGCAATAAACATACGTGTGCATATGTCTTTATAGCAGTAATGGGATGGCTGGGTCAAATGGCATTTCTAGTTCTAGAAGGATATAGATTATTTTCATCATCCCCAAAGGCTCTCCATGCCTCTTTGTAGTCAGCCTGTCACTCACACCCCTGACAACCACTGTTCGTATTTCTGTCTTTACAAGCTTATGTCTTCCACAATGTTGTAGAAATGGAATCATAAAATACATATATAGCCTTTTGTGTCTGGCTTCTTTCATTTTGCATGACAAAGAAGAGTTATCCATGTTGTTGTAGGTAACAGTAATTTGTATCATTCTTTTGCTGAGTAGATTCCAATGTATGGATGCGTGACAATTTGTGTTTTTTTTTTTTTTTTTTTTTTTTTTAATCACCAGTTGATGGTCTTTTGGGTTCTTAGTTTTTGGTGATCATGAATAAAGTTGCTAAGTTGCATACAGGTCTTTGTGTGGACATATGTTTTCATTTCTTTTGGGTAAAAACCTAGGCATGGGATTACTCTGTTGGATGATAAATGAGTGTTTTACGAGAAACTGCCAAAGAAGTTTCCAAAATGACTGCACCATTTTGTATTCTCATTAGCATGGGCTCTGTTGCATTGTACCATTACCAGCACTTGGTATTATCATTTAAAATATTTTAGTTGTATTGGGAGGCCCAGGTGGGCAGATCACCTGAGGTCAGGAGTTTGAGACCAGCCTGACCAACATGGAGAAACCCCGTCTCTACTGAAAATACAAAATTAGCCAGGCATGATGGCGCATGCCTGTAATCCCAGCTACTTGAGAGGCTGAGGCAGGAGAATCCCTCGAACCCGGGAGGCAGAGGTTGCAGTGAGCCGAGATCATGCCATTGCACTCCAGCCTGGGCAACAAGAGTGAAACTCTGCCTCAAAAAAAATTTTTTTTTTTAGTTATTCAGGTAGACTTCTATTAGTACTGTATCTCATTAAGTTTTAAATTTGCTTTTCCCTAATGACTAAATGATTTTTAAATTTTTTTTGTTTGCCTATTTGTCATCTGTATCTCCTTGGAGCAATGTCTTTTCAATTTATTATTATTTTTAATTAAATTGAAAGAGCTCTTTATATATTCCAGATATAAATGCCTTATGTGATTATTTTATACAAATATTTCTCCTAAACTGGGTTTGTGATTTCATTTTTTTTGAAATATGTATACATTGTAGAATGGCTAAATCAAATTAATTTACCTCACATACAAAGTAAATTTACTTCATTTATTTGTGGTGAGAGCACTTAAAATATACTCTTTTAGCAATTTTCAAGTATACAATATATTTTTATTAACTATAGTCACTGTGTTGTACAATAGATCTCTTGAAGTTATTCCTCCTGACTAACTGAAATTTTACATCCTTTTACCAACATCTTCCCATCCTCCCACTGCCTGCCCAGCCCCTTCATTTTAAGTGTCTTTCAAAGAGCCAAAATATTTAATTTTGATACGATTCAATTTTTAAATTTTTGTCTTTTACAGAGTATGCATTTGAGATATCTTTACCTAAACAAAGGTCAGAAATATTTTCTCATATGTTTTCTTCTAGAAATTTTATAGTTTTATATTCTATATTTAGGTCTATGGCCCACTATGGTTTCATTTTTATGGAAGCGGCAGGGATCATTTGTTTTGCATATGGAGCTCCAATTATTCACAACTATCTTTTGAAGATATTAAAAAATGAGAACATTTTCTGTTAGAGTTTCCCTTATAGTTACCATTTCTAAAACTCTTCATTCTTTTGATAAGTCCAGATTGCCATTCTGTATTTTTTTTTTCCATCTGAAGAACTTTGTTTAACATAGTTTGCAGTGTAGAGCTGCTGCTGATGAATTCTCTCTGAACATTTATTTGTCTGAAAAAGTCTTTGTTTTCACATTAGAAAGATATTTTTGCCTATATGGATTCTAAATTGGCAGTTTTCATTTCTCCAGTATTTTAAATATGTTGTTTTGTGGTCTTTGAGCTTGCATATCTTCTAATGAAGGGTCTGCTTTCACATTTTTGTTCCTTTATATGTATTGTTTAATTTTTCCCTGTGTGGCTGCTTTTAAGATGTCCTTTTTATGATTGTTTTCCACAAATTTGATTATGATGTTCCTTGCATATTCTTTTCTTTCATAATTATTTTTAAAAACAATTTTTATTGATACATATTTGTACGTATTTATGGGGTACCAAGTGATATTTTGTTACATGCATAGAATGTGTAATGATCAAGTTAGGTTATTTAGGATATCCATCATCTCAAGTATTTATCATTTCACTGTATTGGGAACATTTCAATCCTCTCTTCTATTTTGACATAAACAATACATTATTATTAATGATAGTCACCCTACTTTGCTATCAAACATTAGAACTTATTCCTTCTATTTGACTCTATGTTTGTACCCATTAACCAACTTCTCCTCATTCTGCACCCTCCCACTCACACATTCTTCCTAACCTCTGGTTGAGATTCTCATGATCAACCTCTTTTAGCTCTCATATATGAGTGAGAACATGCAGTATTTGTCTTTCTGTGTCTGGCCTATTTCACTTAACATAATGACCTCCAGTTCTATCCATGTTGCAACAAATGCCATGATTTCATTCTTTTTTATGGCTGAATAGTATTCCATTTTTGTGTGTGTGTACATATATTGATACATATGTTTGTGTATATATATTTCTTTATCTTTTCATCCATTGATGGATACTTAGGTTGGTTCCATAGCTTTACTATTGTGAATAGTGCTGCAGTAAGCATGGGGGTGCAGATATCCCTTTGATATGCTGATTTCCTTTCTTTTGGAAAAATACCCAGTGGCAAGATTGCTGGATGGTATGGTTGTTCTATTTTTAGTTTTTAGAGAAATCTCCATAGTGGATGTACTAATTTACATTCCCACTCAGAGTGTATAAGACTTCTCTTTTCTCTCCACCCTCACTATCATCTGTTATTTTTTGTCTTTTTAGTAATAGCCATTCTAACTGGGGCAAGATAATATCTCATTGTGGTTTTGATTTGCATTTCCTTGATGATTAGTGATATTGAATATTTTTTAAAATCATATACCTGTTGGCCATGTGTATGTCTTCTTTTGAGAAGTATCTATTCATGCTCTTTGCCCACTTTTAAATGGGATTATTATTTTTTGGTTTTGCCGTTGAATTCCTTGTATATTTTGGATGTTAGTCTCTTGTTAGATGACTAGTTTGCAAATATTTTCTCCTGTTCCACAGGTTATCTCTTCATTCTGTTGATTATTTCCTTTGCTGTTCAGAAGCTTTTGGGTTTAATATAGTCCCATTTGTCTACTTTTGTTTTTGTTGCCTGTGCTTTGGGTCTTAGCCATAAAATTCTTTGCCTAGATCATGTCCTGAAGCACTTCCCCTGTATTTTCTCCTAGTGGTTTTATAGCTTCAGGTCTTATATTTAAGTCTTTAATTCATCTTGAGTTGATTTTTATATATGGTAAGAGATAGGGGACTAGTTTTATTCTTCTGCATATGGATATCCAGTTTTTCCAGCACTATTTATTTAAGAGGGCGTCCTTTCCCCAATATATGTTCTTGGCACCTTTGTCGAAAATTAGTGGATTTATGTAAATATGTGGATTTATTTCTGGGTTCTCTGTATTGTTCCATTAGTCTGTGTGTCTGTTGCTATATCAATACTATGCTGTTTTGGTTACTATTGACTTGTAGTATATGTTAAATATTTTGAATTCTATTTCTGTGAAAAATGACATTGGTATTTTGATAGGTGTTGCATTGAATCTGCAGATTGCTTTGGGTAGTATGGTCATTTTAACAATATTAATTCTTCCAATCCATAAGCATGGGATGCCTTTCCATTTGTTTATGTCCTTTTCGATATCTTTCATCAGTATTTTGTAGTTTTTTTGGTAGTGGCTTTCTCCTCGTTGGTTATTTATTCCCTAGGTATTTTTTTTTATTGTTGCTTTTGTAAATAGGATTGCCCTGTTGCTTTCTTTCTCAGCTAGTTTATTTTTGGTGCATAGAATTGCTACTGATTTTTGTATGTTGATTTTGAATCCTGCAACTTTATTGAACTTCTTTATTAGAGGTAAGAGTATTTATTTATTTATTTTAATAGACAAAGTCCTACCCAAGCTGGAGTGCAATGGCATGATTATGGCTCACTGCAGCCTCAACTGCCTGGGCTCAAGTGTTTTCCCCAACTCAGCCTCCTGAGTAGCTGGGATCACAGGTATGCACCACCATACTCAGCTAATATTTTAATTTTTTTGTAGCGATGAGATCTCATTATTACCCAGGGTAGTCTCAAACTCCTGGGCTTAAGTGATATGCCTGGCTTGGCCTCCCAAGGAGTTATGATTACAGGTATGAGCCACCATGCCTGGTCAGTTTGACTTCTTCTTTTCCAATTTGGGTGCCTTTTATTTCTTTCTCTTGACTAATGGTTCTGGCTAGGACTTCCAGTATTACAGTGAATAGGAGTTGTGAAAGTGGACATTCTTGTCTTATTCCAGTTATTAGAGGAAAGGCTTTCAACTTTTCCTCATTCAGTATGATGTCATCTGTGGCTTTGCCATATATGGACTTTATTACATTAAGGTATATACTTTCTATACCTAGTTTGTTGAGAGTTTTTATCATGAAGGGGTGTTGAATATTATCAAATGCTTTTTCTGTGTCTATTGATATGTGAGTTCTTTTTGTTTTTTTGGCTTGGGCTTTGTTAAAGTTTTGGATCTACAGGTTTATAGTTTTATTCAAATTTGGAAAGCTTTGACTGTATTCTTCACTCTCTTTTCTTCTCTCTTTTGGAGCTCATACGTATGTTAAACTATATGGCCTATTCATTTCTTTTTAATTCTTATTTTCTCTCACTGCTTGAACTTCAATCATTCTATTGCTATGTCTTCACTTTCTACTGTTAATTCAATCCAGTGTGTTTTTTTATTTTAGATATTATTTTCTTCCTTTCTATGAATTTTTAAAAAATGAGATGGGGTCTTGCTATGTTGCCTAGGCTGGTGTTGAACTCCTGAGCTCAAGTGATCCTCCTGCCTTGGCCTCCTAAAGGCTGAGATTAAAGGTGTGAGCCATGGTACCTGGCCCTCTCTGTAAGTTTTAACTGTATCCTTTTATATTTTTAATTCCTCGTCTTGTTCATGTTTTCCTCTGCATTTTTCAAGATATGGAGTACATTTTAATAGCTGTTTTGACATCGTACCTGCTAATTTAATAATTTCTGGGTCTGTTTTTATTGATTGATTTTTCTCCTTGTCATGGGTCATATTTTTCTGCTTCTTTGCAAGCCTGTACATTAAAAAAAAGTTTTAAAAAATTATTGTGGTAATACTCACGTAACATAAACTCACCACTTTAGCAAATTTAAAACACATAATTCAGTGATATTTGGTACATTTATAATGTTGTACAACCACTACCAGTGTCTAGTTCCAAATCATTTCATCACTCCAAAAACAAAACCGCTTTTTGGTTGGATGTGGTGGCTTACCTCTGTAATCCCAGCAGAGGATTTGGGAGGCTGAGGTGGAAGGATTGCTTGAGTCCAGGAGTTTGAGACCAGCCTAGTCAACATAGTGAGATGCCTTCTGTATAAAAATTTAAAAAAATTAGCCAGGCATGGTAGCTCATGCCTGTGGTCTCAGCTACTTTGGAGGATGGGGTGGGAGGATTGCTGAGCCCAGGAAATTGAGGCTGTAGTGAACTGTGATAATGCCACTGCGCTCTAGCCTGGGAGACAGAGCAAGACCCTGTCTCCAGAAAACAAAATGAAACAAGATAAAACCCAAAACTACTTTTTACGCAGTCACTCTCCATTTCTCCCGCCCCCAATCCCAGGGCAATAATAATTTTTCTGTCTCTGTGGATTTATCTATTCCAGATATTTCATATAAATGGAATCATGCAATATGTAGCCTTTGTTTTTAGCTTCTTTTGCTTAGCATGTTTTCTAGGTTTATCCATTTTTAAAGCATGTTTCAGTACTTTATTTTTATTGGTGAATAATATTTCATTGTGTAGCTCTACCTCAATTTGCTTATCTATTCAGCTGTCAACAGACATCCTTCTACCCTTTAGTTATTGTGAATAGTGCTGCCATTAATATTTGTATATATGTTTATGGTTGAACAACTGTTTTCTTTAGGAAGATATGTAGGAGTATGATTGCTGGGTCATATGGTATTTCCTGTTTAACTTTTTGAGGAAGTGCCAAACTATTTTCCACAGCATGTGCACATTTCATATTCTTACCAGCAATGTATTGACTGTTCTAATTTCTATTTTAGTGAGTGTTAAGTTGTGATTTTGATTCATATTTTCCTAATGAATAATGATTTTGAGCATCTTTTCATGTGCTTGCTGGCCATTTGTATATTTTCTTTGGGAAATGACTAGTTCAGCCTTTTGCTTATTTAAAAATTGGCTTGTCTTTTCATTGTTGAGTTGTAATTGTTCTTTATGTATTATAGGTAGTAGGCCCTACTTAGACATGATTTGCAAATATTTTCTTCAGCCTGTGGGTCTTTTCACTTGCTTTATATTGTTCTTTGATACACAAAATTTTTCGTGTCATCACTGGGGACTTCAATACTGAGAACCAAAAGGAAATTAAGTTGATTTTTTTTAACTGGCTTAGAAATAAAAAGGCCTATGTCATTGCCATTCACATTTTCAATAGAGGCTCAAATTATTGATATTGTAAAATTCTAAAAGTGATATTGCAGTTAAAGTTTGGACAAAAATATATGGTGGTATATATTGTTGTACACAGGAAATGTATTCCAAGAAAGTTGCATGCTCATTTAATTTTGCTTAGTTAAATTCACTTCCAAGGTTGGCATGAAGGCACAGACCTATTTGCATTCAAATTAAAGAGTTCCAAGATAAAGAGTTCCTTAATAATGTACATTGCCTGGCATGTTAGTAGGTGCTCAATTAATGTTATTACTTAATTAATTTTTAAGTTTTCTAATAGCAGCATGTGTATTTGTGTGTGTGTGTTTGTATGTATATGTGTAAGTGTATGTATGTAGACTGTTCTTGATTTGGACACAAAGTACCATACTTTTTCAGAAGTAGAGTTAGTAGACCAGTTATGGATAATATAAATATTAGCGATCATTTACCAATTACTGGTCCCTGATTCTGTGAAAGAAAACAACCCACTGCATTGATCACAGTTTTCAAAATAAAATCTGTTTGTTGAACAAACTTTCGAATTCTAATGGTGCAGAGCATTGGGGGTGCTTAAGAAATGTTTTTATTCATATTATGTTAGGATTGAATATTTCTGTTTTGGCTCAACAGAATTTAAGTGGAGCTGCATAACTGGTTCTGAAGTCATCTTGATTTTCTATTTAATTAATAATTCTAGTTATTAAAAACTCACTCATGCTGTTGATTAAAGTTCTCAAATTTTTTACCTAGATAAATTCTGTGGGACAGGTTTGTTCTGGGAATTTTTTTCTTGTGAATCAGCAGTTTAACTTAATAGTTCAAACAATTGCTGTAGAAAGTTTTTTGTCAAGTCATGATTTGTATCATTATTTTTTATTTTTTTATTATGCTTTAAGTTCTAGGGCACCTCTGCACAACGTGCAGGTTTGTTACATAGGTATACATGTGCTATGTTAACTTGCTGCACCCATCAACTTGTCATTTACATTAGGTATTTCTCCTAATGCTATCCCTTCCCCAGCCCCGACCCCCGACAGGCCCCAGTGTGTGATGTTCCCCGCCCTGTGTTCACGTGTTCTCATTTTTCATTTCCCACCTATGAGTGAGAACATGTGGTGTTTGGTTTTCTGTCCTTGTGATAGTTTGCTCAGAGTGATGGTTTCCAGCTTCATCCATATCCCTGCAAAGGACATGAACTCATCCTTCTTTATGATTGCATAGTATTCCATAGTGTATATGTGCCATATTTTCTTAATCCCGTCTACCATTGATGGACATTTGGGTTGCTTCCAAGTCTTGGCTATTGTGAATAGTGCTGCAATAAACATATGCGTGCATGTGTTGTTATAGTAGCATGATTTATAATCCTCTGGGTATATACCCAGTAATGGGATTGTTGTGTCAAATGGTTTTTCTGGTTTTAGATCCTTGAGGAATCGTCACACTGTCTTCCACAATGGTTGAACTAATTTACACTCCCACCAACAGTGTAAAAGCATTCCTATTTCTCCACATCCTCTCCAGCATATGTTGTTTCTTGACTTTTCAATGCTCACCATTCTAACTGGTGTGAGATGGTATCTCATTGTGGTTTTGATTTGCATTTCTCTGATAACCGTGATGATGAGCATTTTTTCATGTGTCTGTTTGCTGCATAAATGTCTTCTTTTGAGAAGCGTCTGTTCATATGCCCACTTTTTGATAGTTTTTTTTTTTCTTGTAAATTTGTTTAACTTCTTTGTAGATTCTGGATATTAGTCTTTGTCAGATGGGTAGATTGCAAACATTTTCTCCCATTCTGTAGGTTGCCTGTTCACTCTGATGATAATTCTTTTGCTGTGCAGACGCTCTTTAATTAGATCCATTTGTCTATTTTGGCTTTTGTTGCCATTGCTTTTGGTGTTTTAGTCATGAAGTCCTTGCCCATGCCTATGTCCTGAATGGTATTGCCGAGGTTTTCTTCTAGGGTTTTTGTGGTTTTAGGTCTTACATTTAAGTCTTTAATCCATCTTGAGTTAATTTTTGTATAAGGAGTAAGGAAGGGATCCAGTTTCAGCTTTCTACTTATGGCTAGCCAGTTTTCCCAGCACCATTTCTTAAATAGGGCATCCTTTCCCCATTGCTTGTTTTTGTCAGGTTTGTCAAAGATCAGATGGTTGTAGATGTGTGGTATTATTGTTGAGGCCTCTGTTCTGTTCCATTGGTCTATATCTCTGTTTTGGTACCAGTACCATGCTGTTTTGGTTACTGTAGCCTTGTAGTATAGTTTGAAGTCAGGTAGCGTGATGCTTCCAGCTTTGTTCTTTTGACTTAGGATTGTCTTGGCTATGCAGGCTCTTTTTTGTTTCCATATGAACTTTAAAGTAGTTTTTTCCAATTCTGTGAAGAAAGTCACTGGTAGCTTGATGGGGATGGCATTGAATCTATAAAATATATTGGGCAGTATGGCCATTTTCACGATATTGATTCTTCCTATCCATGAGCATGGAATGTTCTTTCATTTGTTTGTGTCCTCTTTTATTTCATGGAGCAGTGGTTTGTAGTTCTCCTTGAAGATGTCCTTCACATCCCTTGTAAGTTGGATTCCTAGGTATTTTATTCTCATTGTAGCAGTTGTGAATGGGAGTTCACTCATGATTTGGCTCTCTAGTTGTCTGTTTTTGGTGTATAGGAATGCCTGTGATTTTTGCACATTGATTTGGCATCCTGAGACTTTGCTGAGGTTGCTCATCAGCTTAAGAAGATTTTGGGCTGAGACAATGGGGTTTTCTAAATATACAATCATGTCATCTGCAAAGAGGGACAATTTGACTTCCTCTTTTCCTAATTGAATACACATTATTTATTTCTCCTGCCTCATTGCCCTGGCCAGAGCTTCCAACACTATGTTGAATAGGAGTGGTGAGAGAGGGCATCCTTGTCTAGTGCCAGTTTTCAAAGGGAATGCTTCCAGTTTTTGCCCATTCAGTATGATATTGGCTGTGGGTTTGTCATAAATAGCTCTTATTATTTTGAGATAGGTTTCATCAATACCTAATTTATTGAGAGTTTTTAGCTTGAAGGGCTGTTGAAGATTGTTGAAGGCCTTTTCTGCATCTATTGAGATAATCATGTGGTTTTTGTCATTGGTTCTGTTTATGCGATGGCTTACATTTATTGATTTGCATATGTTGAACCAGCTTTGCATCCCAGTGATGAAGCTGAATTCATCGTGGTGGATAAACTTTTTCATGTGCTGCTGGATTTGGTTTGCCAGTATTTTATTGCGGATTTTCACATCAATGTTCATCAGGGATATTGGTCTTAAATTCTCTTTTTTTGTGGTTGTGTCTCTGCCAGGTGTTGGTATCAGGATGATGCTGGCCTCATGAAATGAATTAGGGAGGATTCCTTCTTTTTCTATTGATTGGAGTAGTTTCAGAAGGAATGGTACCAGCTGCTCCTTGTACCTCTGGTAGAATTCAGCTGTGAATCCATCTGCCTGGACTTTTTTTGATTGGTAGGCTATTAATTATTGCCTCAATTTCAGAGCCTGTTACTGGTTTATTGAGAGATTCAACTTCTTCCTTGTTTAGTCTTAGGAGGCTGTATGTGTCCAGGGATTTATCCATTCCTTCTAGATTTTCTAGTTTATTTGTGTAGAGGTGTTTATAGTATTCTCTGATGGTAGTTTTTATTTCTGTGGGATCAGTGGTGACATCCCCTTTATCATTTTTTATTGCATCTATTTGATTCTTCTGTCTTTTCTTCTTTATTAGTCTTGCTAGTGGTCTGTCAATTTTGTTGATTTTTTCAAAAAGCCAGCTCCTGGATTCATTGATGTTTTTGAAGTTTTTTTTTTGTGTCTCTGTCTCCTTCAGTTCTGCTCTGATCTTAGTTATTTCTTCCCTTCTGCTAGCTTTTGAATGTGTTTGCTCTTGCTTCTCTAGTTCTTTTAATTGTGATGTTAGAGTGTCAATTTTAGATGTTTCCTGCTTTCTCTTGTGGGCATTTAGTGCTATAAATTTCCCTTTACGCCCTGCATTAAACGTGTCCCAGGGATTCTAGTATGTTGTGTCTTTGTTCTCATTGGTTTCAAAGGACATCTTTATTTCTGCCTTCATGTCATTATTTACCTAGTAGTCATTCAGGAACAGGTTGTTCAGTTTCCATGTAGTTGTGCAGTTTTGAGTGAGTTTCTTAATCTTGATTTCTAATTTTATTGCACTGTGGTCTGAGAGAAAGTTTGTTATAATTTCTGTTCTTTTACATTTGCTAAAGATTGTTTTACTTCCTACTATGTGGTCAATTTTAGAATAAGTGTGATGTGGTGCTGAGAAGAATGCATGTTCTGTTGATTTGGGTTGGAGAGTTCTGCAGATGTATATTAGGTCTGCTTGGTGCAGAACTGAGTTCAATTCCTGAATATCCTTGTTAACCTTCTGCTTCATTCATCTGTCTAATATTGACAGTGGGGTGTTAAAGTCTCCCATTATTATTGTGTGGGAATCTAAGTCTCTTTGTAGGTTTCTCAGGACTTGCTTTATGAATATGGGTGCTCTTGTATTGGGTGCATATGTATTTAGGATAGTTAGCTCTTGTTGTTGAATTGATCCCTTTACCATTATGTAATGGCCTTCTTTGTCTCTTTTGATCTTTGATGGTTTAAAGTCTGTTTTATCAGAGACTAGGATTGCAAACCCTGCTTTTTTTTTTTTTTTTTGCTTTCCATTTCGTTGGTAGATCTTCCTCCATTCCTTTACCTTGAGCCTATGTGTGTCTCTGTACGTGGGATGGGTCTCCCGAATACAGTACACTGATGGCTCTTGACTCTTTATCCAATTTGCCAGTCTGTCTTTTAATTGGGGCATTTAGCTCATTTACATTTAAGGTTAATATTGTTATTTGTGAATTTGATCCTGTCATTATGATGTTAGCTGGTTATTTTGCCCTTTAATTGATGCAGTTTCTTCATAGCATCGATGATCTTTATAATTTGGCATGTTTTTGCAGTGGCTGGTACCAGTTGTTCCTTTCCATGTTTAGTGCTTCCTTCAGGAGCTGTTGTAAGGCAGGGATGGTGGTGAAAAAATCTCTCAGCATTTACTTGTCTGTAAAGGAATTTATTTCACCTTCACTTTTGAAGGCTATTTTGGCTGGATATGAAATTCTGGGTTTAAAATTCTTTTCTTTAAGAATGTTGTTGAGGATGTTCAAGATGGCTAAGTAGGAACAACTCCAGGCTACAGCTCCCAGCATGAGCGACACAGAAGATGGGTGATTTCTGCATTTGCAACTGAGGTACCGGGTTCATCTCACTGGGGCGTGTAGGACAGTGGGTGCAGGACAGTGGGTGCAGCCCACTGAGTGAGAGCCAAAGCAGGGCATCACCTCATCCAGGAAGCACAAGGGATAAGGGAATTCCCTTTGCTAGCCAAGGGAAACCGTGACACACAGCACCTGGAAAATTGGGTCACTCCCACCCTAATACTGCACTTTTCTAAGGGTCTTAGCAAACGTCACACCAGGAGATTATATCCTGCGCCTGGCTTGGAGGGTCCCATGCCCATGGGTCCTCCCTTATTGCTAGCCCGGCCGTCTGAGATCTAACTGCAAGGTGGCAGTGAGGCTGGGGGAGGGTTGCCTGCCATTGCTGAGGCTTGAGTAGGTAAACAAAGTGGCCGGGAAGCTCGAACTGGGTGGAGCCCACCGCAGCTCAAGGAGGCCTGCCTGCTTCTGTAGACTCCACCTCTGGGGACAGGGCATAGCCAAACAAGGGGCAGCAGAAAACTGCAGATTTAAATGTCCCTATTTGACAGCTTTGAAGAGAGTAGTGGTTCTCCCAGTATGGAGTTAGAGATCTGAGAATGGACAAACTGCCTCCTCAAGTGGGTCCCTGACCCCTGAGTAGCCTAATTGGGAGGCACTCCCCACTAGGGGTAGACTGATGTCTCACACGGCTGGATACCCCTCTGAGACGAAGCTTCCAGAGGAATGATCAGGCAGCAACATTTGCTGTTCAGCAATATTCACTCTTCTGCAGCCTCCACTGCTGATACCCAGGCAAACAGGGTCTGGAGTGGACCTTGAGCAAGCTCCAGTAGACCTGCAGCTGAGGGTCCTGACTGTTAGAGGGAAAACTAACAAACAGAAAGGACATCCACACCAAAACACCATCTGTACATTACCATCATCAAAGACCAAAGGTAGATAAAACCACAAAGATGGGGAAAAAACAAGGCAGAAATGCTGAAAATTCTAAAAATCAGAGTGCCTCTTCCCCTCCAAAGGAATGCAGCTCCTCACCAGCAATGGAACAAAGCTGCATGGAAATGACTTTGACGAGTTGAGAAAAGATGGCTTCAGACAATCAAACTTCTCCAAATTAAAGGAGGAAGTTCAAACCCATCGCAAAGAA
The DNA here is from genome assembly GCF_024542745.1 of Macaca thibetana thibetana. NCBI lineage: Eukaryota > Metazoa > Chordata > Mammalia > Primates > Cercopithecidae > Macaca > Macaca thibetana. The sequence continues at coordinate 48,929,888 of NC_065591.1, forward strand.
GCTAAAAACCTTGAAGAAAGATTAGAGGAATGGCTAACTAGAATAACCAATGTAGAGAAGTCCTTAAATGACCTGATAGTGCTGAAAACCATGGCATGAGAACTACATGACAAATGCACAAGCTTCAGTAACCGATTCGATCAACTGGAAGAAAGGGTATCAGTGATTGAAGATCAAATGAATGAAATGAAGTGAGAAGAGAAGTTTAGAGAGAAAAGAGTAAAGAGAAACAAACAAAGCCTCCAAGAAATGTGGGACTATGTGAAAAGACCAAATTTACGTCTGATTGGTGTACCTGAAAGTGATGGGGAGAATGGAACCAAGTTGGAAAACACTCTGCAGGCAATTATCCAGGACAACTTCCCCAACCTACCAAGGCAGGCCAACATTCAAATTCAGGAAATACAGAGAATGCCACAAAGATACTCCTCGAGAAGAACAACTCCAAGACACATAATTATCAGGTTCACCAAAGTTGAAATGAAGGAAAAAATGTTAAGGGCAGCCAGAGAGAAAAGTCGGGTTACCCACGAAGGAAAGCCCATCAGACTAACAGCAGATCTCTTGGCAGAAACTCTACAAGCCAGAAGAGAGTGGGGGCCAATATTCAACATTCTTAAAGAAAAGAATTTTCAACCCAGAATTTCATATCCAGCCAAAATAACCTTCAAAAGTGAAGGAGAAATAAAATCCTTTACAGACAAGCAAATGCTGAGAGATTTTGTCACCACCACGCCTGCCCTATAAGAGCTACTGAAGGAAGCACTAAACGTGGAAAGGAACAACTGGTACTAGCCATTGCAAAAACATGCCAAAATGTAAAGACCATCGATGCTAGGAAGAAACTGCATCAACTAACAAACAAAATAACCAGCTAACTTCAGAATGGTGGGATCAAATTCACACATAACAGTATTAACCTTAAATGTAAATGGACTAAATGCTGCCATTAAAATACACAGATTGGCAAATTGGATAAAGAGTCAAGAGCCATCAGTGTGCTGTATTCAGGAGACACATCTCACTTGCAGAGACACACATAGGCTCAAGGTAAAGGAATGGAGGAAGATCTACCAAGCAAATACAAAACAGAAAAAAGCAGGGTTTGCAATACTAGTCTCTGATAAAACAGACTTTAAACCAACAAAGATCAAAAGAGACAAAGAAGGCCATTACATAATGGTAAAGGGATCAATTCAACAACAAGAGCTAACTACGCTACATATATATGCACCCTATACAGGAGTACCCAGATTCATAAAGCAAGTCCTTAGAGACTTATAAAGAGACTTAGACTCCCACACAATAATAGTGGGAGACTGTAACACCCAACTGTCAACATTAGACAGATCAATGAGACAGAAAGTTAACAAGGATATCCAGGAATTGAACTCAGCTCTGCGCCAAGCAGACCTAATAGACATCTGCAGAACTCTCCAACCCAAATCAACAGAATATACATTCTTCTCAGCACCACATCACACTTATTCTAAAATTGACCACATAGTTGGAAGTAAAGCACTCCTCAGCAAATGCAAAAGAACAAAAATTGTAACAAACTTTCTCTCAGACCACAGTGCAATCAAACTAGTACTCAGGATTAAAAAACTCACTCAATACTGCTCAACTACATGGAAACTGAACAACCTGTTCCTGAATGACTACTAGGTAAATACCGAAATGAAGGCAGTAATAAATATGTTCTTTGAAAGCAATGAGAACAAAGACACAACATACTAGAATCCCTGGGACACGTTTAATGCAGGGCGTAAAGGGAAATTTATAGCACTAAATGCCCACAAGAGAAAGCAGGAAACATCTAAAATTGACACTCTAACATCACAATTAAAAGAACTAGAGAAGCAAGAGCAAACACATTCAAAAGCTAGCAGAAGGGAAGAAATAACTAAGATCAGAGCAGAACTGAAGGAGACAGAGACACAAAAAAAAAAACTTCAAAAAAATCAATGAATCCAGGAGCTGGCTTTTTGAAAAAATCAACAAAATTGACAGACCACTAGCAAGACTAATAAAGAAGAAAAGACAGAAGAATCAAATAGATGCAATAAAAAATGATAAAGGGGATGTCACCACTGATCCCACAGAAATAAAAACTACCATCAGAGAATACTATAAACACCTCTACACAAATAAACTAGAAAATCTAGAAGGAATGGATAAATCCCTGGACACATACAGCCTCCTAAGACTAAACAAGGAAGAAGTTGAATCTCTCAATAAACCAGTAACAGGCTCTGAAATTGAGGCAATAATTAATAGCCTACCAATCAAAAAAAGTCCAGGCAGATGGATTCACAGCCAAATTCTACCAGAAGTACAAGGATGAGCTGGTACCATTCCTTCTGAGACTATTCCAATCAATAGAAAAAGAAGGAATCCTCCCTCACTCATTTTATGAGGCCAGCATCATCCTGATACCAAAGCCTGGCAGAGACACAACCACAAAAAAAGATAATTTAAGACCAATATTCTTCATGAACATTGATGCAAAAATCCTCAATAAAATACTGGCAAACCAAATCCAGCAGCACATGAAAAAGCTTATCCACCATGATCAAGTCGGCTTTATCACTGGGATGTGAGGCTGATTCAACATATGCAAATCAATAAACGTAATCCAGCATATAAACAGAACCAAAGACAAAAACTACATGATTATTTCAATAGATGCAGAAAAGGCTTTCAACAATCTTCAACAGCCCTTCAAGCTAAAAACTCTCAATAAATTAGGTATTGATGAAACCTATCTCAAAATAATAAGAGCTATTTATGACAAACCCACAGCCAATATCATACTGAATGGGCAAAAACTGGAAGCATTCCCTTTGAAAACTGGCACTAGACAAGGATGCCCTCTTTCACCACTCCTATTCAACATAGTGTTGGAAGTTCTGGTCAGGGCAATGGGGCATTGTTGGTGGGACTGTAATCTAGTTCAACCATTGTGGAAGACAGTGTGGCAATTCCTCAAGGATCTAGAACTAGAAATACCATTTGACCCAGCCATCCCATTACTGTGTATATACCCAAAGGATTATAAATCATGCTGCTATAAAGACACATGCACATGTATGTTTATTGCAGCACTATTCACAATAGCAAAGACTTGGAACCAACCCAAATGTCCATCAGTGACAGACTGGATTAAGAAAATGTGGCACATATACACTATGGAATACTATGCAATCGTAAAAAAGGGTGAGTTCATGTCCTTTGTACGGACATGGATGCAGCTGGAAACCATCGTTCTCAGCAAACTCTGGCAAGAACAGAAAACCAAACACCACATGTTCTCACTCATAGGTGTGAATTGAACAATGAGAACACCTGGACAAAGGTGAACATCACACACTGGGGCCTGTTGTGGGGTTGGGGGAGGGGGGAGGGATAGCACTGGGAGATATACCTAATATAAACGATGAGTTGGTGGGTGCAGCACACCAACATGGCACATGCGTACACATGTAACAAACCTGCACATTGTGCACATGTACCCTTGAACTTAAAGTATAATAAAAAATTGAAAAACAGGATGTTGAATATTGGCCCCCATTCTGTTCTGGCTTCTAGGGTTTCTGCAGAGAGATCTGCTGTTAGTCTGATGGGCTTCCCTTTTTGGGTAACCTGACCTTTCTCTCTGGTTGCCCTTAACATTTTTTCCTTCATTTTAACCTTGGTGAATCTGAAAATTATGTGTCTTGGGGTTGCTCATCTCGAGGAGTATCTTTGTGATGTTCTCTGTATTTCCTGAATTTGAATGTTGGCCTGCCTTGCTAGGTTGGGGAAGTTCTCCTGGATAATATCCTGATAAGTGTTTTCCACCTTGGTTCCATTCTCCTCAGCACTTTCAGGTACACCAATCAAATGTAGATTGGTGTGTTCACACAGACCCATATTTCTTGTGGGCTTTGTTCAATTTTTTTGACTGTTTTTTTTTTTTTCTAGTCTTGTATTTTCGCTTTATTTCATTAATTTGATCTTCAATCACTGATATGCTTTCTTCCACTTGATTGACTTGCCTGTTGAAGCTTTTGCATGTGTCACACAGTTCTCAGGCTGTGGTTTTCAGCTCCTTCAGGTCATTTAAGGTCTTCTCTACATTCTTTATTCTATTTAGCCTTTCATGTAACCTTTCTTTAAGGTTTTTAGCTTCCTTGTGATGGGTTAGAACATGCTCCTTTAGCTCAGAGAAGTTTGTTATTACCAACCTTCTGAAGACTACTTCTGTCAACTCTTCAAATTCATTCTCCATCCAGTTTTGTTCCATTGCTGGCGAGGAGCTGCAATTCTTTGGAGGAGAAGAAGTGCTCTGGTTTTTGGAATTTTCAGCTTTTCTGCTCTGTTTTCTCCCCATCTTTGTGGTTTTATCTTCCTTTGGTCTTTGATGTTGGTGACCTACAAATGGGATTTTGATGTGGATGTCCTTTGTTGATGTTGATACTATTTCTTTCTGTTTGTTAGTTTTCCTTCTAACAGTCAGGCCTCTCTGCTGCAGGTCAGTTGGAGTTTGCTGGAGGTCCACTCCAGACCCTGTTTGCCTGGATATCACCATCAGTGGCTGCAGAACAGCAAATATTGCAGAACAGCAAATATTGCTGCCTGACCCTTCCTCTGGAAGCTTTGTCCCAGAGAGGCACCCACCTGTATGAGGTGTCTGTCGGCCCCTACTGGGAGGTGTCTCCCAGTCAGGCTACATGGGGGTCAGTGACTCCCTTGAGGAGGCAGTCTGTCCTCAGAGCTCCAGCACTGTGCTGGGAGAACCACTGCTCTCTTCAGAGCTCTCAGACAGGGATGTTTAAGTCTGTAGAAGTTGTGTGCTGCCTTTCGTTCAGCTATGCCATTGCCACAGTGGTGGAGCCTATAGAGGCAGTAGGTCTTGGTGATCTGTGGTGGGCTCCACTCAGTTCGAACTTTCTGTCCTCTTTGTTACCTACTCAAGCCTCAGCAATGGCAGATGGCCCTCTCACTGCCCAGCTGCAGCCTCACAGGTTTATCTCAGACTGCTGCTCTAGCAATGATCAAGGCTCCCTGGTCGTGTGACCCACTGAGCCACGCACAGGAGGGAATCTCCTGGTCTGCTGGTTGCTAAGACGATCGAAAAGCACAGTATTTGGGCAGGAGTGTACTGTTTGTCCAGGTACAGTCTGTCATGGCTTTCCTTGGCTCGGAAAGGGAGATCCTCATCCCCTTGTGCTTCCTGGATGAGTCAATGCCCTGCCCTTCTTCAGCTCACCCTCTGTGGGCTGCATCCACTGTCCAACCAGTCCTAGTGAGATGAACCAGGTACCTCAGTTGGAAATGCAGAAATCACCCATCTTCTGTGTCGATCTCACTGGGAGCTGCAGACTAGAGCTGTTCCTATTCTGCCATTTTGGAAGCAACCTCGATTTATACCATTATTTTTATAACAAACATCACAAAATAACCATCACACTATTGCCAGCAGCAGATTTTGGAAATGGTGCATTCAAATGTGTGAAGTTATTGCATATGAATGAAGAGAGATATTATTTCAATGATATATTTTTATTAC